>NC_012875.2:29914606-30229520 GCF_000003195.3 Sorghum bicolor
ACATCCAACTTGCCAGCATACATACACTGGACTTTCAGCATTAACTCATAAAGTCTTACATAGCCCAGATCCAAAAGTACACGACATGGCATGCAACATACAACAACATAAGAAGAAGGACTAGCTCTAGAGCCCTAGCATCTAGTCGCTATGATCACTGTCCATGCCGGAGCCATCCTCATCCTCATCACCACTAGCAGCTGCTCCCATCTCGGGATCCGCGTCCATCTCATCCTCAGAGTCCAGCTCAGCTGCTCCAGGCAGGTGCTGAGGGTGGAGCTGGTTATGCAGCTGGTGGATCTCCTCATGCAAGTTCTCATTGTACTCCTCAGCATTAGCTAGCTGCTGCTCTAGCTGCAGCTGTCGGGCCCTCAAAGTGTCCTCCTCGTGCCAGGCTTCATTCCTCTGTCCAAGCACATGGACTAGCATGCGCTCGCAGTTCCTGTGAGCAGTAGTCACCCTGTCCTTCTGCTCCTGTACTGCAAGCAGGTCCTGACTCAGCTCACTGTTCTTCTGGACTGCCTGGTCTCTCTCTCTGGTCACACGGGCCAACTCTGCCTGTAGCCTCTCAACCTCAGAGTCGAACTCACGCTGCAACTGACGCTTCTCATCCTGGACGGTGAGAAGAGACCCGGATAAGCGACCCAAACAACGCTCTAGGCCTCCATAGGTCTTCATCAACGCGTACATGGCACTCATAGCTGCACTGTCACTGTGCTGGTCCTCATCCGCACTCCTCTCTAGAGCATTCACCTCGGACTGATCCCACACCGAAGTGTAGGGGTCACCCTGGGGAAACACCCCAGCGAAGGCGTGGGCCAGCTCCTGTGGAAACCTCTCCATGAGGTCCCTCAGAACTGCGAAAGCTGCCCTGCTAGCACCGTGGAAAGGCGTGACACCTCGGGACTCGTACACCCAGCCGCCCCAGGCAGGGTCTCCTCCACTGGTAGGGACAACTGCCTCGATCCCCGCCAGTGTCTCATCACCAAGCGGCTCCTTATCCCAATAGTAGCGAGGCTCCCTTCCTTCGGGATACCCCATCGAACTGAGCACCCTCCAAAGCAAAGTGGGCATCCCAAACTCCTCCAGGAACTTGCTCTTATGTCACGAGCTCCTAGCTGCCAACGGATGGCGAGGGGCCCGCCCACCAGTGCACTTGTGAGCGGTGAGCCTAGTGCGTGCCATCTGCTGCAAATGGAATACCGTGGGTAAGAGCGAGGATTACCTTTAATTATTTTATTTAGAATTGGGACAGATTAAATTAAGGGGGAAAGTAAGCAATGATATGAAATGAACATGATGCATGCATGAACTTACGATCTCACAAACTTAGAAACAAAGGTTAACACTAAGCGGTATATGCGGTGGCACACAACGTTCTCTCATAACGTAACTAGCGTTCTAAGCGAGAACGTGGTTAGTGTACCTGCAGAAAACTCATTTCAGCCCACCCTCAGTATGATCGTGCAGAACAAGATTTTTTAACTATGCACTTCACATACGCAGACACCCGTCCATGCATGTGACGTGTCACTACCCACATCATCGCCCTATTGACGGCATCGTCTCTCAGGACGGAATTCCCAACATGCGGTACTGTTCCCAAGACACACCAAACATGTGTGCATGACACAGTACCTAGCAACATTCCCCTAGACCGGCAGTGTATCCGATCATGCTCTCACAGCTCCCACTTACCGTGGCGTAGAGGAAAAATGGATCCATATATTACCACTCAAATGAATGGCACTCATACTATTGCACGCCGTATGAGCGACGAAATAAAAATATGATGCATTCACCCCCAAGTCAGTACTTAACTAGCCACCTTAGAGTCCTTAACTGGGCATAAAGGATATGACCATGGCACACTAGATAGTTTTCCAAAACTTAGTTTAGCACCTTGATCTTTATTAATTACTAAAATCCTTCATTAGACCGGTTTAGATTTTGTTTAGAACGTACTTATGAACAGTAACTCGCTAAACCTTGCTCCGATGCCAGCTGTAACAGAACCGACCAAATTATAAGAGATTAAGCCCAACAGCGACCATTTGCATAGTCAAACCATCAGGCTTAAGCCCATATAATCTCAGTAGTCCGTGAAATCTTGAAGGATTTCAAACCACACATCGTACAACAGCCAAGATCGTAATAAGTTTAGCGGTCGCCATCCACAAATACGTCCAGATTACAACATTTATAAAATACATCGGAGTACTTAAAGTTATTACAAACCAAGTTCTTCAAGTAGCGGAAGCTTCATAGTTCGAAAATACAACACACGCGCTTAGTCTGATACAGTGCCATAGTTCGGTCATTCCCACAAAAGCAAAAGAAGAGACGGAGTGACCATCGCCCTTGGTCTAGTCATCACCCATGGCTGGGTACAGACAGAGGATGCAATAACCATAGTACATTTGACCATCTGCAAAACAACATGGGAGTAGAACCCTGAGTACGAGAAGGTACTCAGCTAGACTTACCCGTCATAAACTTAAAATAAAGACCCATCAAGGATCATGAAGGCTATATAGTGGGGTAGCTGACAACCATTTTGCAAAACCGCAGTATTTCGCTATCATAACCTACATAAGTCTTTCTTCTTTTAATTTGCTCAAGTTGAAAGTATCATTACCTATCATCTAGGTTTGCACCTGCACTATTACAAGCAAGCATAAGACTATAATAGTACCTCACCATAGCATTTCTTAAAACCATTCATCATTATAACCCAAGTGTTCCATAGTCCTTACTACGAGGACAGGGCTCATGTCAAGTGCTCACTATCCAGGAGCGATGGTGATTCGAATCGATTTCTAACCAGCTGGCGAGTTATTCCCCACACAAACCACACTCACTGATCAAGTGAGCTACAGATCACCGTATTGCACTATCCAGGACCAATTCGCGGGTTCGACAGGCACCGCCCGTATCCGAGGACCGTTCCGGCGACCGAGGTATCCAAGGTATACCAAGGTTGCGCGCCGCGCCCTCATCGTTCTCCTCAACCATCACCAATACAGCGCGTACATCGGGCCGATTCCCGGCCCGGATAGTGCTCAGGCTTCGCGGTCGGAACGACTTATCCTTCCAGCTAAGTGTGGGGCATGCGTTCAACATGACAAGAGGGCCGTCAACGATCGGTCCTTAATCGACACAGGCAGGGGCACTATGGTCAACCCACCATAAGACCCTGCCCAGTCTCCAATTACATTCCACACTTGGTTATTCCTCTCCCCAAGCAACTACTGCTTAATCAAGCAGATATCTACCTATATCTCACAGGTGACAGAGAATCACGCGACTTCTACCGGACTAAGCAAGCTAAGCATAGACTCCGTACCTATCTACATAGGACAAGGTAGATAAACGAGTAGGGATAACAAGGAGTATATATATGCAGCAACGGTATCAGGCAACTCCTACCACTTAAATGCAATATAGCAGAACAATTATAGTGCATCACATAAGTTAGCGAGAATAGGGAGACTTAGAATGCTCCGGGGCTTGCCTTTCTCAAACGTGCTGGGTCGGTGATCCGGACACTCCTGCAGTTCCTCTCCGGGTTCCTGTGCTTCCGGAGGTTCCTGCTCCTGAATCTCCTCTGGCTCCTCGGGTCCCACCTCGTTCTCCTGCGAGCCTGTATGATGCATGTGTGCTCATGAGTGGAGTGCGAGATGCCCGAGTGGATGTTTGTATGAGAAAGTACTAAAGGAGTCATGACATGATGCATAGGTGATGCGCTTGGTCATGCTCATTACAAGGTAGTCAACATCATCCAAGAATAAACAATTGAATCAAACATCTATTGCATTCTCTTCTACAATTATTTTTCAAATGCAACCAGCAACCCACATGATGCTTCAAAGATACACCAAACCCAACTTATTCCATTCAACCTATATACACAACCATTCATAATTTTCTTTATTCATTTCTAGGCTCATCAAAAATCACATGCAATTCTGTTCATCAATAGATTCCACAAAAATTACAGAAGACTACCAGCTAAGCATAAAGTCTACTGTAAATTTTTCATAATTTTTGGATACTTATTTTGAGCCACAAAAATCACAAGATTAATTAATAAAGTAATTATAATTACTCTACTGTGATATAAATGTCAAACAACAGATTTCATATTTTTACCATTTGTCTAATATCATAAGAAATACCCACAAACTTTTCCAGATTTATTGCATGACCCAATTAATTATTAAAAATCATAAATCACTGCTATGCAAGCATTTAAATTACCATAAATTCATTTATGCACCAAATAATACGTAACAATATTTTCCCAGTGAGTGAACACACATGCAGAGCCAACAAAACAAATTTCACATTTTTCCGAGCCATATTTTATTTACTATGCATTCTCCAAGTTTAACAAAAACATGGATTAAATATTTTCATACAGAAAAGTTACTCAAACATGACATGCAAACATACTAGGCTAGAGATCTGGAAATAAGGAATACACCAAAATTTATTTCACAATTTTTGGAGCTATATTCCTCAAGATATGGATTTTTGAATACATAACCCATTTTCTGGAAAAACTTTTAAAACGGAAAACAACCTAAAACGCTAAGCGCACCCGGATTCAAACCCTCGGAGTCACTGACAGGCGGGACACGCGAGTCAGATGACCCCACCTGTCATCCACCCCGTGACCCCGCGGCCAAAGATCGGCCGGAACCTCGCCGCCGGTGAGGTTTCCGGCGATACCGGGAGCACCTACGGTTTCGCGAGAACGAGACGAGTCCAACCGTACCCTCTTTGGCACCGGACGAGCACCGGAACTACCTCGCCGTCGCGAATGGCGGACGCGGCGAAGCTGCTCGCCGTGGTCCGGCCGTTTCACGGCGGTAGAGCGTAAGCTAACGTCGGGAAGAGGTGCGCAAGGCCAAGGCGGATCCAACACACCTACGAACGCAAGCAGAGACAGAGAGGAGAGGGAGGACCGTGCGAGCCGAGAGGTCGCCGGAGCTCCGACTCACTCCGGTGAGCTCTAGCGGGCACGCGGGACTCACCGAGCGCGGAAGAGCGCAAGCATGCGACGCGGAAGGACGAGGCGGAGCCGGTGGTGGTCGCGAAGAGGAAGGAGAGGGCCGGAGCTGGCCGGGAGAGGAGCTCCGAGCCGTCGGCGGCTATGGCGTGTGGCGGAGCGGCGAGTGCTGTGCGAGAGCGAGCAGAGAGGCGAGAGTGCGAGGTGGAGGGCGCAAATGGGAGCGGGGGCTTCGGCGGACGCGGCCGGGGGCTCCTGGTGGCCGACCAGGGCGTCTCCACGCCGTCGCATGCCCGCCACGCGGTGGCCAGGCTCTGCTGGCGCGCCACGGCGGCACGGCGAGGCCGTCCGCGCGCGCGGACGCGGGCGCGAGCGAGGGGAAGGGGAAGGGGAAGGCGCGGGCGGGCTGGGCCGGCTTCAGCCAGCGGGCCAGAAGTGAGGCCGCGGCCTGCTAGCGCCCCCTTTTCCCTTTTCTAAATTATTTTTTTTTAATTTTTTTTTGAATTTCTTTTCTCAATTCCTCTTCTAAATTCATTTTGGCCATTTTCAAATCATTTTCACTACTTTCTCCCAAAGGCAAAGTTGTTCCAAACTAAAAACTCTACAACTTTGCTTTAAAAAGCAAAACCAAATTCCAAATAGAATTTGAATTACAAATTAAAACTTAGTTCTAGGTTTTTAAATAAATTCTTTTTGGATATTTTGTATAAATTCCATTTCTCAAATTCCATAGCTCCAAAAATTACACAAAAATATTCTAAATTCTTCTTACACATAAATCAACCTAGTTTGAATATTTCACAATTTTAGGAGCAAGCACCATATTTTTAGCATATTTATAACTCATGAAATGATGCACATGAAATCATACTTGCAAAGAATGACATGCTCATGATGCTTATGAGGATGCTTATGCCTGACTTTGATAAGACTAAGTGCATGCTTAACACCTAGGGTGTTACAATCCCCATGTCTTCCTTCACCATTATCAGCAAATCATCCTCCATCGGCATCGGTAGTCATCAATATCAAGCATCGGCACCGATCAACCACCGTTCCCAGACTTGATCATATCCTGCTGCTTTATCATCGGTATCATAAGCCATCGGCAGCTCCCTCGTCGACCAGTACTAATTTTTCATTTGCCGATCCAAACTTCATTAACTTTCCTCACACATGTCCAAAAATGGTTTCAACACGTTTGTTCGACCGTATTTCCATATTCGAGGCTAGGGTCGTTACCGTGCTATGGGTCGAGCTACTGCTTCAATGAGCCCACGTTCATACTGGATTATCGAGCCTGAACCTCGATTTGTCCTTCAACTTTTTCCGTTATTAATGTTTGTTGGGGCACGCCTTATAGATACCCTCGACAAACATCGTCCCCACCACCGCAGTGCTAGAGCCCTGCTCTGTCGAGCACCGTCCTCACTGTGCTCTGACCCTGGAAATGCACCTGCACAGCCACGTCGGGTCAGAGTTTCACCGGCTGCGCGTCCACCTCCCAACTCCGATGCCCACGAATGCCCCTTAGCCAAGCACGAACCCCGCCATGTCTAGAGAGCATCGCCGCGATGCCCTCGCCGTCATGTCATGGTAGCCATGACGAGCTACGCATCAGGCCATGCACGACATCCACGACCTGCTTGCCAAGTCCTAGCTTCGTTCTCGTCATGGAGCACACTAGCAGCCGCGCCGTGCTTCGAGTCATTGTGCTTTTGCCATGTCCGTGTAGCAGCAGTACCACCCCACGCAAAGCTCTTTGTGTCGATGGTGTGCCACTGAAGCCAAAGCTTCACCTTCTCTTGTCTTATTGCTATCCTTGACCATTTTGTTTCCTCCCTGTGCAGCGAGGGCATCGCCCATGTGTGATGTCACCCTTGTTGAAGGACAAAAGCACCATCGTGTTGGCTTCATCATCTGAGTTCGGCCTTCGAACTGCAGGTTTTGCATTGCAAGGGACCTACGGCAGGAGCCAAACATCACCACTGACCTACCCTGTGCAGGAGCCAAACATCACCACTGACCTTGCAAGACCCTTTTGTTGCTACCGAACCTCGATGCTCGTCTCCGACCAGCCACAACGGCCCTCCACCAAGTTCGAGCCTTTGAATCCTTTTTGATGCCATACACGACGCCGAGAAAACCCTTAAATCCTTCTTTGATATTTTGTACACTTGATACACTTGTTATATTATTATCTATCTATCTTTCATCATTCATATCTGATCATCCTGATGACTATCACTTGTCTATGTCGTGCCTTCGTGCTGGTCTATATATCATTCTATCTTTTGTCACTATGGATGTGTGCGCTCCTCTGTGTTGTTGTTGTGTCATTTGTGTGATCGGTTTCGGTCATGTTGTGTTTCTTGAGAGAGTGTTTGTTGTCGTTTGAGGACCGTGCCTTCGAGTGAGTCAGGGGATTGTAGTATGTCTGACCATTTCGATCATTGGATTTGTCCTGCCATGGCCATAATGCCGAGTGTAGCTCATTCCCTTTTGTTTGGCTGACTTTGTTCTGCTATGGTTGTTAGCTCCTGTTCCCATCCCACGGACATGGCCATCGTGGACTCGATGTCGTTATCGAAGCGGTTCTTACACGCAAATTCGAGCCCTCTGTGACCAACTCTAATGGGATACGAATTAGGGGATACAATTGTGGACTTATGAAAGCCAACTCGTTTAGGTGAAGCTCATGGTCATGAGTCACCTCGCCATGGCCATCGGGCTTAACCCATTTTTTTGCATATTTATCTTAACCATCTCGTATGCTTACACCACCTAGACTCGGGCATTTTCCCTAGTTCCTTCGGTGACAACCGCATTGCTTAGAACCATAGGAATGAGCTTGTGCCGATTCAGAAGCACCTAGGTCGTGAAGTGTTATGAGTTGGTGTAGATTGTGGGATCGTGTATATTTCTCCAACTATCATTCATTCCATGACGAGTTGGTTGAAAGAGTGCTGTTTCGTTCTTCTTCTCTCTTGTTCTCAATCCCCATCGATCCAATAAAATGGGGGATTGAGCCCTTTTGTTTGTTTGGTGTTTTGATTCCATTTCAACGATTCTCGCCGCTGCTATGGCGAGTGGATCAAAGGAAGGTGAATCTCATGTCTTTCCTGCCTTTTTGGGTTCTTCATGCTTAAACTCTTATTTGCTGTACCTATTTCAATTGTAGCATTTCTTTGGTTCTTGCGGTAACAATTGCACCGCTAAGAACCCTAGTGATGTCTTAGTGCACCTTGATTATGGTACCCTACAAGTAGTTTGAGCACTCGTATTGTGTGTCACTCCATCTGATGCACCATCCCTTACCATGACATGTGGATTGGAAGGACTAGATCACTTCTCCCTTCTCTTTCTCTCCTGTTCCACCCTCTCTTAGCCCCCATCAATTATAATGGCATGCAGGATAAGATAGACTAGAACTTCTTGTGCTTATAGCCGTTTGGTTCTCATCAGTCTCTGTGATGCTTGGATCAAACGTCCGTAAGCCATGGTGTTTACTTAGAATGAGTTAGGGTCTATGCCATTTATTAAAGCCGTACATGTTGACACGGTCAACGCGGGAAGTACCGGCTAGGCTAAGACTTTAGCTTGTAACTTAGTGAACAACGATTCCCGTTTCTTTTTGCCTAGGGATCGGACATTCGCCGAGAGGACTAAGTTGTTATCCTTTCGGTGCTCTTTTAGTGTAGTTGTTCTCTAGTGTTTTGTTGCCTCCTTTCGCAGTCTTTCTAGATCTAGTGGTCTGATTGTTTCACCTTGTTTGATGTTTATGAGGTAGTTGCTTCGAGGTTAGCATTGATCGGATCAAGACCCATTGAAGGAAGGACATGCAGATGGAATAAGGACCTCGGATGAGAACAACTACAAGTTCGTTGTAGATCTTGGAAATGACATTCGACAGGTGCCACGTCCCACCCAACCTCATAGAATCCTATTAGACATGCTATTATGTAGATGCTAGTGCTTTACCTTTATGCAAAAGAACTTAGATAGGTTGCATGGTAGAAATGCTTGTGAGCCATTACCTTGTTGCATCCTATAACCCTCGCACACCCGCTACTAGGTTAGATGCTTGCATACTAGTTGCTACTACTTCTACTACGCATTATATCTATGATGTGCTGCATTGTGGAGGATTGGACGTGAGTGGATAAGGCACATGGTGTCGATCACTAGTTAAGGGATGGATAATGGACTTGGGGAGATCTTGGTGTGTGTCTTGGGTGTGTGGTGAGGGTCAAGTTTACCGAGCAGGATCTACTACAAGTCTTGGGACAAGTCTTGTTGGGGGATGCTACCTGGGCGTTCTCCATGAGAGATACCTAGGGCGGGTACATGTGACAGGGAAAGATCCTGGAGTGGAGTGTCTTCGTGGGATGAAGCGTTGGGATGGGAGGTGCTGTTTAGCATGGTAATCGAATATCCCGTTGAGCGGGGCATCAGTTGGCCACTCGTGAAGATGTCCTGTTCGGTCACCCTAAGGACTGATATGTTCTATGGACCGGGTCTTAGGAATCCTTGCACGCCACTCACTCTTATGGGAAGGAGACGGATGTTCAACCAGCTAGGACGGTGCCACTACTACTAGGTTGTTGGTAGATAGTGTATGGAGGTACGGGCATGAGGACCCATAGCCTCCTAAGATAGCGTAGTGAACTTTGGGGCCCCGGTACTATGCGTCGCAGTCTCAGCATGCCGGTGGTACTCCGGTATGGCCCCATGGCCCCAGTCCTGAGTGGTAGGGTGGCATCATGTTTAGTTGGAAGGCAGCCCGGTATCAGCCTAGATGAGCTAGATCATTGATGATGGTGATCTTGTGGTTAGTGCAAACCTCTATAGAGTTTTGGTTGATCGATCGATACATATACCTCATCGACTATGGACCTTTCCTAAGTACAGCTTCACTTGACTAGAGAGAGGAGTCCCTTCTATCTTCCCCTGGGTTTTGTTTTGGATCCTGCATTGGCCGTTGAGGCAAGGCACGAGCGGGAGTCGTCCTTGCCGCCTAGAGAGTGAGAGTGTGGTGAGATGTGTGTTATGGGATGGATGGGTGGATGTGTGGTTGAGATGGATTAAAACTTGATGAATTATTATTACAAAATATTGATGAACTGGTATAGGAAAACTATAGCCATATATATATGCCTTTTGATCTACCCTTTTGCATTTCCACTTACCACAAAGCAATGCAAAAGCATAGGGTAGGAGCCAGTGGTCAGTACAATTGTACTAAAGATTGTTTAGCAGGTTTTCGATGTGATCTACGATGATAACTATGGAGAATAGAAGGATTAGGTGGTCTCATTCCTGCGCTCAAGTTTGGTTCGGATAATTATATAGCAGCAACATTATATGTTTTGAGCACATCAAACCACTTGATTTTAAGTACCATAGCCTCCCTTGTTTAGCCACCTATAGCTCCACCAAAACTAAAACTGGGACATTCGACTCGTAATCCTTGCGACCTCGGAATAAATTTTGTGGAGCTACTACACTAGCACAGTTCACTAACCTTAAGAACAGGAAAGAGCATTGGTAAGTAGGAGGTGAGGTTATGTGATTCCACGAATTTACCCATTCTACTATATCTTGCTATATTGCTAACATGTCAGGATCCAATTCAAGTATTCGTGGTGATCGTCATGGAGAAGAAGAACCTCCTGTTGCACGGACTGAGTTGCGCCAAATGGCAGACTCACTCTTTTAGGCCATGGAGAGGATGCTTGATCCACACATACATGTAGATAGGCACAGCGCTCCTCGGCATCAATATGATGAATCTGGTGGTGAAAATTCTGTGGAGGACACGACTGTTTTAGGGATGGTTGTGGTGGTGGTAGGAGGGCAGGTCATCATGGCCAAGATGGAGGATGAGCTCATGGGCGTGGTCATGGCCATCGTGTGCATTTTGACGATGAAGAATTTTATGACTATTATCAAGACGAGGAGTTTAATGAGAATCCCTTTGCAAATAATGGGCTGCATGGGCAGCGCCATGATCATCGGTGGTGTGCTGATCATGGAGATATGGAGCATCATTGTGGTCGTCGTAATAGGGAAGACCCAGATGTGGGGGTATAAACCCCTATACCCTTGTGGCTAGACTTGGGCCAGGAGATTTGGCACATTAAGAGACAGTTCGAGGCTTGATCCAACTACTCAGAGTTTCACGCAAGGATACAAGACATGGAGATCAAGCAAGATTCCAGTCGGTTAGAATAGCAATTGATATTGTATTATCTATGGCAACTGTAACCGACTAGGATTAGTTTCTAGATTTGTAGCCCTACTGTTGACTCTTCTTAGCGTCACTACCTAGGATTGTTAGTCCTTGGCACAACACGAAAAATGCTTGTGTGACACCAGAAGTGGCAAACAGTTTTACCGCAAGCGGACGGTGGTCAATGCAGCACTTCACCAGGAGTATTCTAGGTATTGTATTTTCCACGGAAAACGAGAAGTGGATTAACTAGACCAATTGAGTTGTTGGATGATGATCAATGGGCCTAGGATTGGGTGGAGAGATATTTCTAGTATTTGTCTTCTGGCTAAGCTATCCTAAGTATACTGAGAGTTAACTCCCTTCCTACTGTGGCTGATAGGTGAAAAGGGTGTGGCCAAACACTTCCCTAGGCAGCTACCATGCAGGCCAACTATTATTTGCAACTTGCCTAACAACACACCGAAGAGAAATCCTAATGTCCAGCAGAGGCCTATCACGCTTTGCTGCTGGCGTTCTTCAGGTGCGACAAGAAGTCCACAAGGGCAGACTTAGTCTAGACACCACGTCTACACTAATTCTACTACTCTAGACCCAGCTAAGGTTTCGAGCACTTCACACAAGGCAAAGCAATGTGCCATTAGGCTGGTTGTATACTTAAAATAAACTTAGATAGAAAGTAAATACTAGAAGTACTTAGATGAAAGGCGACTAGATGGAAGACTTACTAGAAGACAAGCATCCGCTGAGGTGCTCCTAGAAGAAGACTCCGGACAAGCCGGGACTCCTCCTCGGGGAACTCCTCAGTCTCTTCCCTCTATTCTCACACTTAGCTAAGAGTAGCTCTTCCTAAGATACATCTTGCTTAACTAGGCTCTCTAAGGGGGTATTTATAGGGGAGAGATGGAGTAGGGGCTACTCCAGCACCACGTTAGCGATCCGCATGCTCCCTCTTCTCCACCATTGGAACAAACCGACCTTCCCACTGCCATAGATCAAGGGTGGAGGTATTTCAACACTTGTTTGGCATGTGGATGGTCGGTGGAGGCAAACCGACCTTGGGGGGCCCACAAGTCAGGGTCGGCTGACCAACCTATTGCTTCCATGTGGGCCCCACCAAGCTTCTAGAAGGTGCTAAGGTCAGTGGAAGTGTGGGCCAGGTGGGACCCTGTTGATGGTCCTTAAGTATCAAATATAATCAACAAATAAACAAAGAAAAGGATCCAAATGCAACTAACATCCAGACTTAGGGTTTTATGTGACAGAATTCCATGAGTTTTGGTGTTTGTCTATTTCTGCAGGGGGTTATCAGGAATTATGGAGGAAAGGCCCACATGTCAGGTTTACATAGAGTTATTAACGTGCACCGCAATTATCCAACATCTAGAAAAGTCCAGAAGCCACGGGAACGAGCGGGAGGCCGAACGGGCCTAGGGGCAGGGCGCCCGCCCTCCGCCCTTGGGCGCCCGCCTTGGCCTGAGAGCTAATCACGCTCCGCCTCGCGGATCATGCTCCACGGACCTAAGGGATTAAGGAAAATCGTGCGATTAAGGTCGGTTTGATCCGACGGTCCATATTCATTTGGAGGGACTATATAAGCAGACCCCCTGACCCCTGGAGGAGAGGACCTTTGAAGCTCTAATTCATTCATCCATCTTGGGAGAAGAAGTCTCTGATCAAGCCCTAGAGCCACCACATCAGTAGATCTCTAGTTTAGCATAGCTACATAGGATTACACTAGAAGGAGTCAATCTTCGATTGGTTTTCGGATCTGTCAAGAGGATTCTTGGTAATTCCTCTACTGTTCTTCATTTGTTCATCATTGTTCTTCGATATTATGAATATGACTTTGTTCTACTTCAATATATTGATTATGATTTTGCTCTACTTGTTTATATTTGGAATTATATCGTTCTTAGTTTATCATAGTTATATGCTTGGCTTAGTTAGTTTGGAATTATATACATGTTTAGGATCATATAGCGTTTATCCATGTGTACAGTGGGTAAATGATAAGTATTGTGTAGGCGTGGTGCCTATACCGTATTTATCTGTGATTGTTCCCTATATGCCGGATCGCGGGGTAGTTCGTGGTGGTGACAGCTCCATTGATTCTTATATAGTCCCCCTCTCGTGTATAGTGTTGACACTTGCTAACACCACTTGAATACTAGGTTGTCATCCCCAGCATGGCACTAGAGTGTACTATGGTATTTATACGCACACAGATAATCCGCAAGCGCACGGATACCGTTGAAGCTTTTACCCGGTTAAAGGTTTTATCGTATCCACAGGGAAACGAGAGAACCAACTACGCTCTGACTTAACCAGGATAGATAGATAAGTGTCAATAGGAAAGATGGTAGAATTGAATAAGAACAATATTAAAGGTAAGATAACAGTGAGTGATAATATGGGAATAGAGAGTAGAACAATTCTAGTATATGGGCGATGGTAGCAGAATAGAGAGGATAACTATGGTTTCTCTACTTCAAAGGGGTATGTCTATGTCTGGGACGAACCACGTGATAAGAGTACACCACAAAGGATGCTTATCCTTAGACCGATAAACCCTACCCGTCCTGCTAATAAGAGGTGGACTACAGAGGACCAACGTAACTGTCACCTACGCGGCCTACCACACGATCCAGCTAGACAGGGGATATCCACAAGTAATCTAGGTCTAAGCACCACGCTTACACCTACAACTCTCACCTATAGCGTCCTATAGATTAAAGTACTCAAAAGAGTTGTGAACCAGAACATACATGATTAGTAATTGCATAATGAATTAGAAGTAGATTACCAGAGTCATCCCATGAGCAAGCTTGATTTGGGCTTGATCATGAGGAAGTACAACCGGAGGAAGAACCGATAGGCCGGCCTCTCCTCTAATCCTCCTTCGCTCTCCATCTTGCTACTATATAGATCTATTCTAGTTTAGAGAAGAGAGGAGAGCTCTCATCTCTAAACCCTAGCTTTTGCTCTGTCTATGAATAATGAATAATGATCAAGGGGTCCCTCCTCCAGGGGCCAAGGGGTCTGGTTATATAGTCCCCTCAAGTGAACCTGGGCCGTTGGATCAAACCGACATTGATTGAACGGTTATTCTTGATCCTTTAGGTCGGTGGAGATCTCCCGAGAGAAAGAGTCCTGATTGGGCTCCAAGTCAGGGCGGGCGCCCAGGGCAGGAAGGCGGGCGCCCTACCTCTGGCCCCGTTCGGCCTCCGCTTCCTTCCCGTGGCTTCTGGAGTCTTCTAGATGTAAGATAATTGTGCGGCACGTTAATATCTCTATGTAATCCCAACGTGTGGGCCTTTCTTCCGTATTTCCTGATAACCCCCTGCAGAAATAGACAATCACCAAAACTCGTGGAATTCTGTAAGATAAAACCCTAAGTCTAGATGTTGATTTCATTTGGATCCTTTTCTTTGTTTATTTGATAATTAAATTTGATACTTGAGGACCGTCAACATATAGGGCAGACAGAGCAACATTATTATAGGGGAGTGATTGCTATGTTTCTCATCTTCCTTGATAATATCACTATGCATGGGCGTAGTCCTGTCTCGCAATGATTGCCAAGTATAATTGCACTAACTATGATATGCTAGACTTTATAGTTAAGAATAACTTAGGAAATATTCTTGTAGTTCATCCTAATTCCATGCTAATGACTTGCTAGAATATCTGTTGAGGTGCTTAACATTATTACATGTGGCTAGTTATGCTGATTAGATTAATTATCTTTGTCACCATTCATACTTTATCTATATTTTATGTGACATTTATCTCTGTATGAAAGAGATAGATAAATGCTATCTATTATACATGCAATGATAGATACTCAATTCCATATTCCATTTCATAATCAACATTGATGATTAGCAATCCCTTCCTAGTGGTAAAAATATAAATAACGATACCTGGAATACTTTCTGGTTAAAATGCTACATCGGTATTAATTTGTGCGCTTGCAGATCTCATTTATTTATTCAGAAGAGCAATTGCATATTTCAATACCGCGTCTCTCATGTCACGCTGGGGATGACAACTTGGCTTAAGTGGCATGAGGGATAGGTTCGGCATTTTTGCGCCGTTATCGGAATTAGAAAACTAAGTCTACTTCTGGTAATGACGTTAAGAATGCCGAGCAAGCATTTTTGGCGCCGTTGCCGGGGAAGGTTGATTACTAATAAGGAATGAATACGGAATTTCGAGTCATCATTCGCATCACTAATATGATCGAGATTATCAATTCACTCATATAGTTTTACAATTATATTTCTATTTTTATTATTTTATGAAGGGTAATTTATGAATAGAAGACATCTTCTAGGAAATTTTGTTGACAATCCCGAAGCATTATTCAGAAAAACAAGAGCCAAGCACAAGAAGAGATCGTCAACACTTCAGCACGAAGCTTCATCCAATCAAGAAGATCACCGAAGTTTCACCCGAAACTTGTCTTCAGAGTTCGAAGTCATGGCGCACAAATCAATCCGTGAGTTCTCAGCTCCCACTACGGACAACATCCGCACTGGACCTGTTGCAGAGATCGACGGCAACTTTGAGCTCAAGCCTGGGCTCATCAACATGGTGTAAGCCAACCAGTTCTGTGGAAAGGCGCACGAAGATGCTAGTGCTCATCTCCAACACTTCCTGGAGATTTGCAACACATTCACCATGTCAGGAGTCCCCAGAGATGCTATACTACTTCGCCTCTTCCCATTCTCACTATTAGGGAGAGTGAAGCAGTGGTTCTACGCTACAAAGGAGAAGAATACTACGTGGGCACACTGCTCCATGAACTTTCTGGCTATGTTCTTTCCCATGAGCAAGACCAATGCTCTCCGTGGCTAAATTACAAGTTTTCAGCAACAACGTGATGAATCCGTTACAGAAGCATGGGAGCGCTTCCAAGACTACATCCTAGAATGTGCCCATCATGGAATGGAGAGCTGGCTACTGATGCAGACATTTTATCATGGGCTCGGCAATAGTGCCTGTGAGACCATGGATGCTGCAGCTGGAGGAACATTCCTATCACTCACCATACCACACGCCACAGCTCTTGTGGAGAAGATGGCATCCAACCAAGGTTGGAATGAAGAAAGGACCCAGAAACGCAAGAGAGGTGGAGGTACACACCAGCTCAAGGAGGTAGACATGCTGTCTGCCAAGCTAGACCTGCTCATGAAGAAGCTCGATGATAAAGCTGCATATAAGAAGGAAGTTATGCACATCTACGACTCTCACATGACTTGTGAGGAGAGTGGAGATACTGGACACTCAGGCAATCACTGCCCTGAGATGCTTGAGGACGTGAACTACATCAACAACAATAACAACAACAACTACTACAATCGTCCTCAGCAAAATCAGGGTTGGAATCAACAGAGGCTTACTACTTAGGTAATTATCAAGGTAACAATTCTTACAATAATAATAATAATTTTCCACCTCTGAGAGAGTTAGTGTCTAATCAAGGAAAGCTAATGGATAACCTATCTAAGAAATTGGCATCTAATGATAAAATGTTAGAAAATATAAATAATAGAATGGATAATTTCTCTAGTGCCATCAAGAATCAAATTAGCTTTAATAAAATGATTGAATCTCAGTTAAATCAAATAGCTGCTGCTGTTCCTGCTACTAACCCCGGTATACCCTCACAACCAGAAGGATTAGAATATGCACATCTTGTAGACATGTTTGATACAGGTAACTACTGGAGTAACCCCATTGCAGAAGTTACTACTGACCTTCTGTCGGTCAAGAGAGGCGATCCAGGATGCCCCATCATCCTGATCTCCATCAGCATGGTGGACTTCCCAGAAGCACTCTGCGACTTTGGCTCTAGTGTCAACATTATGCCTAGGGTACTCTATGAAAAATTCTTTACATATCCTTTACTAGAAACAACCATGTGTTTGTAGCTTGCAGATCGGACGTTAAGTTTCCCAAAGGGAATATTGAAGAACCTCTACGTCTGAGTTGGTACCTTGTACGCCCAGCAAACTTTGTGGTGATAGAGATCGGTAATGATGAGAGGGCACCCGTCATCTTAGGGAGGCCATTCCTAAAAACCTCGGGAGCTGTCATCTACGCTAGTGTGGCCAAGATCAGTTTCTACATCAAGGGGAGGAAGGAGATGTTTTACTTCAAGAACAAGACTACACAAATCCCAGAGCAATCTCGACATGAACCAAGGAAGAGGACCAACAGGAGGAACAGGAACAAGCAAGTGTGGACCGAGTCAGCTAAGATGGTCACTGCAGTTTAAGGAGGTTAAGATCATCAACTCAAGTCACCGTCCCTGACCAAGAAGGACGACCCAGGTATGCCAAGCATCCAGTGCTCCATTAATGGGTACAACTTCTACAAGACGCTTTGCGACACCGGATCGGGCGTCAACATAATGGCCGCAGTCACCTATCAGCTCCTGTTCGGAACCATGCCCCTAAAACCGACATACATTCAGCTCCATATGGCAGATCAGACATTCCGAAAGGTTGAAGGTATAACTGATGTCCCTATTAAAATAGACGATCATTTTGTCCATACAGACTTTTAGGTTATTGACATGGGAGAAGACGAGTACGATCCACCCATCATCCTTGCGACACCGTTCCTCAGCATCGTTAAAGCAATCATCTACGTTGGAACTAGAGAAGTCCATATGCACTTCCCCTCTCAGAAGGTACGCCGCTATTTTACTGACCCTAACCATATAGTTGAAGACTCTAAGCAGGTCAGGACAAGAAGAAGACGACGTAACCCCAACTAGAGGAGGCAAATCATCAAGGACGGATGGGCAGACTACGAAGAAGTGGTAAGGTCTGAGGACATATAGCTTGAACAGAATTGTCCTAAGGAGACCATAGCACTGAGTCAGGTGTGGAGAGAGAAGATAGTTATACACAAAGAGGAGGCACTCCCGGAACCATCGACTACGCCATCGAGCAAATCCCAGGACGACTGAGAAAAGATAGAGTCCCGTTCGGAGGACTTAAAAACATCGAACGCCTTGCCAAGAGGTAAACTTGGTAGTTATCCTTTCCCTTTACATTATTTAAAATAGTTTGCTTAGTTAATCATGTTCATACTATGCTAAAAAGAAAATAAAAAAATATTAAAACTGGTAAGCCCCATGTGAGTATACAGGTGGCATAAAACCCATAAGTACATTCACTGTGGTGGCATAAAAAATAAAAATATTCTTCTGCTCTATAAAAATGAAAATATATAAATAAAATTGTGATCCTACCAAAGAAAGTAACATTTATTGAGGAGGCTCAACATGATAAAGGCTAGATATTTATGCTAACTCTTAATCAGTTCCACAAAGCTTTGTTGTCTATTCGAGCACCACAGAATTCAAGGATCAAGAAGACTAGCAGACGGAGGACATCCTAATCGCTGTCAGGGTGCTACCGACTTTAAAATACACCTCCACCACCTGCTAGCTACATCAGAAGAAATTACCTCAAAATTCAGCTTGGGGAAGAGCACCCCCATATATCCCTCTAAGTATTTCTATCTACATATATACTTATACTATATTAAAATAAAAATATACATAAACATGAAAAACCAAATAAAGATTTTGTGCTTATATATATATATATATCTTTTGCTTAGTGTGCTTAATAAATAAATAAACTGGCTATGCTAATCTGAATCTTAATAATAATACTCTAGCATGGATATAATGAATAGTTGCTCTGCCTAATTTTCAAATTTGAGTTCTCTCTCAAGATTAGACATAACTGTTATAATTTAAAGTTTGCTCTAAACCTTGTCGAGGGTATCAGTAAGGGGTACCCTAACTGACGCACATAGCGAGAGCACCCGTACGTAAATCGAGGCCCCCGACTCGACGCCCCCCGGTCGCACGCACGGTTATCGACGCCCATAGCCTCGAACATGAAAAGAGAATCGTGCGAATCGACTGGGGTTCGACCGAACGGCGATCGTCGAATACGGAAACAAGCTCGTACGAAACGAAAGGCCTCGAGCGCAAGGACGCCGCCCGCCGCCTGACGTGGGCACGAGAACCAGGGCATTTAATGCGCCTGCCACGTTCTCACCTAACCTGACAGTCACGGGAAACATGATGGGGAAAAAGCTTCCGTCCAATCGTTCCTTTTTGCAGCCTTGCCCACCAAACGAGTCAGAGTATGGCAGGACGCAGCAAGGTGGTCGGAACGTCTCGTCAAGACCCCCTCGAGACGCCCAAAGTCAGTGCTCTGTTCAGCAAAGCTTTGCGTGGCACCGGACCCTCGAGCAGGCGTGTTCCTTCCTAGAGAAGAGTCGGGCGACGAAAGACGGCACCTCAACCACTCTGACATGGCTGCCGCCACAACGTACAAGCGTGCAACGGATAAACCGGTCCAGGACGGCGCACAGGAGTAGGATTCAGTGGCACGCGTAATCATCATCAAGGTACCGAGACAAGATGGTTCGAGGCCACGCCGGTACGGAGGCCTCGAGTAGGTCAGCACGCCACACCCCTATCGACCCCTACTCTGTCGCCTATACATGTAACCTAGGCCCCCGTTGGAACTATAAAAGGGGAAGCTCAGGAGTGGATACACAACACAAGACATACATAGAAGAGCTACCATACTTCATCTTCATCCCTCCATCCATACCGACTTGTATCCACCTATGTACAACCACTTAGGTGCAAGATAATACAAACACTCCCCCCGCTGGACGTAGGGCCTTCTCTTGCCTGAACCAGGACAAATCTTTGTGTCTTTTCTTGCATCACCATCTGGAAAGGGGAGCACGCATTAGTTTTACTCGTTGGTGTGACCCCCTGGGGGAAACACCAACAGTTGGCGCGCCAGGTAGGGGTCCTGCGTGTTTTTTCACCGATTTCCCATCCATTTCCAGATGGCCACTCTCGTCTCACCGATTCCGCACTCCACGGTGATTTGGTTCGGGAGCCTCGAGTTTATGTCTACCGGTTTCGGCTACGACATGATCCTGCTCTCGGTCAAAGGACCGGAAGGAGCTCGTGTTGCGCCCGCACGACTGAGGGCTCCAAGACGGCCTCGCCATCATGCCTCCCCGCCTAAGAAGAGGCGTGGACAGCGCCGCCACTCTTCTGCCTCCTCACGGTCGCCGGCTCGTGCCAGGCGAGTGGTGACACAGAAGCCGACAACCCAGCGCACCGGAGCCGCGGG
Organism: Sorghum bicolor; assembly: GCF_000003195.3. Classification (NCBI taxonomy): domain Eukaryota; kingdom Viridiplantae; phylum Streptophyta; class Magnoliopsida; order Poales; family Poaceae; genus Sorghum; species Sorghum bicolor. The sequence goes on from NC_012875.2 coordinate 29,935,050, forward strand.
AACGACGGTTGGACGTCACGAAGATCGCGCGACGACGTTGGGTGACGACGCGCCTCGCGCGCTCCCGTCCCCCATGACACTGCTGCCGCACGGGTTGTTCGCCCCAAGAAGAGCACTACCGTTCGGTCTGGACAACACCGCAGCATCGCTCGCCAGGATGATATGTCCAAACGCCCAGACGTACGTGGAGGGACCAATGGTCCTCCCACGCGACGCAGGAACACAGCAGCAAACAGCCGAGTTACCGGATTTCTCCCAGGTGCGAGGCCTCCGACGCCTAGGACCTGGGCAATACACGATCACCTCACTCAGGCAGCGGCTGCTGGAGGAAAGACGTGGATGCTTCTACGCTGCAGAGCCGGATCCCGACTCTGGATCCGATAGCTACGACCCTACTAGGGAATGCTTCAAAATCGACGGGGAGGTAGAGACCAACGACGGAACACAAGACGCCATCACCGGCGGTCGAGCCCCCGTAGCAAGGGAGGACCCTAGGACGCCTGGGAACATTGGTCAAGCCAACCCCCCTTCGTCGGAAGACAAAGCCACGCAACTTGTGCAGTTATGGGAGCTTAAAGCAAAGCTCGATGAAGATCGCGAGCGCCTAGTCTAGCTCGAGCAGATCCTCGAGCAGGACCAACCATACCCACCTGGCGGTAGTGTCCGCAGACGGGCTCGAGAAGTACATCGACAGATCATCAGAGACGGGGAGCTAGAGCAGCCCGTCAGCTGTTTCCCCCGAGCGGGCCAGAACGTCGTCGCGGCGATAATGCTGCTACGCAATATGCCCGAACCATCGAACTCCCAAGCACGACACATTCGAGACGAGGTGCAGACTCTCCTTCAAGTAGCGGCGGTTCAGCAGGCCGAGAGCTCGACCTCTCGACGTCGAGGAGCAGCCACGGAGAAGGGTGATGAGCCGGCCCAGAACAAAAAGGAGGTATAGGTCCATCAACGGCCACCCCCTCGAGGAATGAGGACAGTGCTTGTCCTCAACCACCCCGTCGATAATCAACAGCGACACGACATCAACGAATATCGTCGCCGTCGATATGGGGATGCAGAGGAGCGTGGTTACAGCGCCCACCGCGGCGGGCGATACGACAGCGAAGAGGACCGGATGGCCCCGGAATCACCGGGCCCTCGAGTATTCAGCAGAGCAATCCGCAACACGCCGCTGCCCAGCCCGTTTCGACCCCCGACTAGCATTGCTAAATACAACGGCGAGACCAAGCCAGAACTGTGGCTGGCGGACTTCCCGCTAGCCTGTCAGCTGGGAGGCGCTCGAGGGGACGATCGAGCCATCATCCGACAGTTACCGCTTTTTCTCTCCGACACCGCCCGCAGATGGCTCGAAGAACTCCCGGCCAACCAGATCCACGATTGGGTCGATTTGGTCAGAGTATTTGAGGGCAACTTCAAGGGGACCTACATACGGCCCGGCAATTCGTGGGACCTCAGCAAGTGCAAGCAGAAATCAGGAGAAACTCTCCGAGAGTACGCTCGACGCTTCTCAAAGCTGCGCACCGAGCTGCCGCACATCCCAGACCACGACGTCATCCTGGCTTTTGTCTCAGGCACCACCTGCCGACATTTAGTGCGGGAATTGGGTCGGAATCACCCTCAGACTGTCGATGAGCTGATGGATGTGCTGGCAAACTATGCCGCGGAGGAGGAAGCGGTCGGCACCTTCTTCAGCTGCGAAGGAGGCAAAGGCAAGTCGTGAGCCGATGACGATGAGGGCCCAGTCGAGGACCAAGAAGAACAACAAGAAGAAGAAGGCGCGGCCTTTCCAATGCGATCTTGGCGATCTCGTCGCCGCCACGGAGCGTAAAAAACCTCGAGGACCCCCTGAGGGAGCTATTTTCGACAAGATGCTGAAGGAGCCCTGCCCTTACCATAAGGGAGGGGCAAACCACAAGCTCAAGGACTGCCATATGCTGAAAAGGCATTTCGATAGCCTGGGGTTCAAGAAGGACGACCAGAAGAATGAAAAGAATGGCGACAAGGGGGACGACAAAGAAGACGAGGGTTTCCCAGCCGTCCAGGACTGCTACATGATTTACAGCGGACCCTCGACGCAGCTAACCACAAGGCAGCACAAGAGGGAGTGTCGTGAGGTCTTTGCGGCAAGGATGGCGGTGCCCTAGTACCTCAACTGGTCAAACACCCCCATCACCTTCAATCGAGACGACCATCCCGACAAGGTAGTCGCCCCAGGCGTCTACCCACTCGTCGTCGACCCCATCATCGTCAACACCATACTCTCGAAGGTGCTAATGGATGGTGGCAGTAGCCTTAACATCATCTACCTTGAAACCTTCGACCTTCTTGGTATCAACAAGGCACAGCTTCAACCAAGCGCGGGTGGATTCCATGGTGTCGTACCAGGAAAGAAGGCATTGCCAGTAGGTCGAATCGACCTACCGATCTGTTTTGGCACAGCCACCAATTTCAGAAAGGAGGTTCTCACCTTTGAGGTGGTGGGATTTCGAGGCACGTACCACGCCATCATCGGGCGCCCGGGCTATGCTAAGTTCATGGCTATTCCCAACTATACCTACCTGTAGCTCAAGATGCCCGGGCCCAAGGGGGTCATCATCGTCAGCTCCTCCTACGAGCACGCGTACGAGTGCGACGTCGAGTATGGAGAAGCTATCGAGAACTCCACCGAGCTTGCCTTGAAGCTCAAGGCCCTGGCCGCAGAAGCCCCAGAGCCCAAGCGTCACACGGGTAGCTTCGAGTCGGCAGAAGGAACGAAGGAGATCCTGCTCGACCGCAATGGCTCCGACGGCAAGGTGCTGACGATCAGCGCTGACCTCGACCCCAAATAGGAAGCCGTGCTCGTCGACTTTCTCCGTGCAAACGCCGACATGTTTGCATGGAGTCCCTCGGACATGCCAGGCATACTGAGGGAAGTCGCCGAGCACTCCTTGGAGATTCGAGCCGGTTCCAAGCTAGTGAAACAGCGGTTGCGTCGCTTCGACGAGGAGAAACGCAAGATCATCGGCGAGGAGATCCACAAGCTTTTGATGGCTGGATTCATCAAGGACGTTCACCATCCCGACTGGTTAGCAAATCCTATACTAGTGAAGAAAAAGTATGGGAAAATGAGGATGTGTGTCGAATAGACAAGTTTGAATAAAGCATGTCCAAAAGTTCCCTTTCCTTTACCACGTATTGATCAAATTGTTGATTCTACCGTGGGATGTGAAACCCTTTCTTTCCTTGATGCATACTCTGGATACCATCAAATAAAAATGAAAGAATCCGACCAGCTCGTGACGTCTTTCATTACGCCTTTTGGGATGTACTGTTATGTGACCATGCCATTCGGGCTTCGAAATGCGGGAGCGACATGCCAGCGATGCATGCTCCATGTGTTTGGTAAACATATAGGGTCGACGGTCGAGGCATATGTCGACGACATCATCGACAAGTCAAAGAAACGAGGAGACCTGATTCAGGACCTCGAAGATCGCTTTCAGTTGCCTGCGCGCCAACAAGATAAAGCTCAACCCCGAGAAGTGCGTCTTCGGCGTACCTCGAGGCATGCTCTTGGGTTACATAGTTTCCCAACGCGGCATCAAGGCCAATCCCGAAAAAGTGCGAGGATGTTTGGCGGCCGATCTAAGACTCTTGGGTTACAAGAATGGGGCCGATCCGAGACGTCAAGGAAGTGCAAAAAGTTACGGGATCATTGGCAGCGCTAAGCCGTTGTATCTTAAGGTTGGGGGAAAAGGCGTTGCCACTGTATCGGCTCTTGAAAAAAGCCGAGCGTTTCTCTTGGACCCCCGAAGACAAGGAAGCCCTCGATAACCTCAAGAAAACGCTGACCTCTGCCCCGGTCCTGGTCCCAACTCGGCCTGCAGAGCCTCTGCTTCTGTACATCGCCTCGACGACCCAGGTGGTCAGTGCGGCGGTGGTGGTCGAAAGGTTGGAAGAAGGACATGCGCTACCTGTCCAGAGGCCGGTCTACTTCATCAGCGAGGTACTCTCAGAGTCCAAGGCACTGTGTCCACAGATCCAGAAACTAATCTACGCAGTAATCCTCGCCCGACGCAAGCTGCAACAATACTTCCTCGGCCACCCTATCACGGTGGTCTCATCATTTCCCTTGGGTGAGATCATCCAAAGTCGGGAGGCCATGGGAAGAATCGCCAAATGGTCGGTCGAGCTCATGAGTGAGACCCTCACTTATGCGCCCCGCAAAGCCATCAAGTCCCAAGCTCTGGTGGATTTCATCGCGGAATGGACGGACTCCCAGCTCCCCCCGGCTCAAGTTCGAGCGGAGCTATGGACGATGTACTTCGACAGGTCTCTCATGAAGACGGGAGCTGGGGCAGTCTGCTATTCGTCTCGCCCCTTGGCGTCCATATGAGGTATGTCATCAGAATACATTTTGCCACGTCTAACAATATTGCGGAGTATGAAGCCCTTGTCAATGGACTGAAGATCACCATTGAGCTAGGAGTTCGGCGCCTCAACGTTCGAGACGACTCCCAACTCATCATCGACCAAGTAATGATGGCCTCCAACTGCCACGACCCAAAAATGGAGGCATACTGCAAGGAAGTACGTCGGCTCGAGGACAAGTTCCACGGCCTCGAGCTCGTCCACATCGCTTGACGCTACAACGAGGCGGCCGACGAACTCGCCAAGATCGCCTCGACTCGAGAGACCTGCACGAACCATCGGTCGACTTGGGCTCAGGGGCTAACGTCGAAACCACCGCCCTCCAACAAACTGACGCCATCGAAGCACTGCTAGCATCAGCAAAAGTAATGGAGGCGGAACAGCGACCTGGTCGACTGTTCGACTGGCGCACGCCGTTCCTTGATTGCTGATTCGATGCGAGCTACCAGAAGATCGATCCGAGGCCCGCCGTATCGCTCGACGGGCCAAATCATACGTAATCTACGGCGAAAATAATGAACTATATCGATGAAGCCTGACAGGAATCCTGCAGCGCTGCATCGCCAAAGAAGTAGGCTGAAAGCTCCTCGAGGATCTACACTCGGGGGCTTGTGGCCACCATGCTGCTCCGCGTACCCTCATAGGGAACGCTTTCCGACAAGGCTTCTACTGGCCAACGGCCGTAGCTGACGCCATCGAGCTCGTACGCTCATGCCATGGGTGCCAATTTTATGCCAAGCAGACGCATCTTCCCGCTCATGCTCTCCAGATGATCCCCATCACGTGGCCATTCGTGGTGTGGGGTCTCGACCTCGTAGGGCCTCTCCAGAAAGCAGCAGGAGGATACACCCATCTGCTGGTGGCCGTCGACAAATTCTCCAAATGGATCGAGGCTCGACCCATCACAAACATCCGCTCTGAGCAAGCCGTCCTTTTCTTCACCGACATCATCCACCAGTTTGGGATTCCCAACGTCATCATCACCGACAACGGCACTCAGTTCAACGGCAAAAATTTCTTGGACTTCTATGACCGGCATCACATCCGTGTGAACTGGTCTGCAGTGGCTCACCCTCGAACTAACGGCCAGGTCGAGCGTGCCAACGGCATGATATTGCAGGGGCTCAAACCAAGAATCTACAACCGGTTGAAGAAATTCGGCAAGAAATGTGTCGAAGAGCTCTCTTCGGTCCTATGGAGCTTAAGGACGACGCCTAGCAGGGCTACGAAATATACCCCATTCTTCATGGTCTATGGCTCCGAGGCCTTGCTCCCAACAGACCTCGAGTATGGGTCACCTCGACTCAAAGCCTATAACGAGCAGACAAATAAGGAGACTCGAGAGAACGCGGTCGACCAGCTCGAGGAAGCTCGAGACATGGCCCTCCTCAACTCCGCCAGATACCAGTAGAAGCTTCGACGCTATCACGACAAGCACGTGCGTCAAAGGGATCTGAACGTGGGCGATCTTGTCCTACGGCGGCGACAAAGCAACCAAGGGCGCCACAAGCTGACTCCGCCCTGGGAGGGCCCATACGTGGTGGCCGAGGTCGTGAAGCTAGGGACATACAAGCTCGCGGACGAAAAAGGGGCGGTCTTCACCAACGCGTGGAACATCGAACAGCTACGTCGATTCTACCCATAGAGTTTCAAAGCTTTACGTTCTCATGTACATTCTGTACCAAGATCTTATGAATGAATGCATGAATGAATGAGATCTTTCCTTCGAGTAATTTACTTTTTCACCGGTCAAAATCTCGACGTTAGAAGGGAGTACCAACTATGACCCATCACAGTCGATACCCCCTCGGGGGCTAGCAGGGGGGACCCTCCCCAAGTTCCTGAAAACCAAACAATTTTTTCCTATAAGTATGCCTCACACGGTCGAGTAGTAAAGGCACCTCGAGCCCCTTAAGGGCCGAGAGACGACGAGCCTGAGAACACCTACGCCCCCGGGGTATGGTAACTCTACTCACTCCCTCACCCTCGAGGCAATCAAGGTCGCCTTAACAAAAGACCGGACGAGGAAGCAAAGGAATTCTGAACAAAAAAATAAGCAGATATTAACAAATCTTATAAACCACTTAAAGACATAGCATTTCCTTAAGATAAAAAGTACAGTACAAGGGGCCTTAGTACCCAGAATAGGCTCGCAGGCCTCAGTCCGTGTCTCGGCCCTCACCACCATTGTCCGCGCCCGAGCTAGTCTCGGGAGGAAGCACTTCCGGCTCAAACAGCTTCGCCAGCCTTTCCCCAGGGGCCTCCGCGTCGTCGATCAAGGCGTGGAGCCTCTCCTCGTTCTCTGCGTCAGTCTTGGAAGTGTCGGTGACGAAGCCAAGGGACACCACCTCCATATCGTAGGAAAAGCCTAAGCAGACAACCGCCATTGCCCGCTTCACCCCGGTATGAAGGGCGTCCCGCACCCGGTCCCTCAACGTGGCACCTAAGTAGCACAGCTGATCGACCAGCGCGTCGCCTCGAGCCGCCTCCCTCGCAATCTGCAGCCAACCATTCAAAGTGACCTCCCCCTCAAGCTGAGCCTTGGTGGAGCGGGCCTCGACTTGAGCAGCTAGCAGCTCGTCTTTAAGACCTTCAAAGGCCGACACGGAGAAATTAGACAACACAAAGCACGCCTTTGAAAAGAAACACGATGGTACAAACATACCGCGAATCTTCTCCTCCAGAGCCGTATTCTCGCCAACTAGGTCGGTGTTGGCCCTCTCGATCTCCCTGTAGGAGCGCACCAGGTCGGTGTTGGCAACTCGCAAGTCCTCAATCACATTGCCCACCTATGCAATAGCTCCCTCTTTCTCCAGCAACGCCCTCTTTAGGTGATCAGCGTCGTCAGAAAGGCTGCAAGATCGAGCCCGCTCCGCCTCGAGATCCTCAAGGGCTTTCTTTTTGGCCTCCTCGGCGGCGCTCTGAGCAATCTCGCCCTTCACGCACTCCACCTTCATCTCTTGGAAGGCCTCTCGTGCAGAGGCAAGGTCAGCCTTGATGAGGCCCTTCTCCTTGTCAAGATCGGCGGCTGCGTCCTTATAAAATACAGCCTCCTCACGGGCCTTGGACACGGCCTCCTCGACTGTCATGGTCCACTCCCTCAGCCGCGTGGCCTCTTCCACCGCCTTCCTCGAGGCCTCCAGAGCTTCGACCAAAGCGGCCTCCCTCTCCTTTTTTTCCTCCTCTAGTGCCAAAAGCTCTTTGTTGGCCTTGAGGAGCTTCTCCTGCGACTCCAGGAGTTGGTCCTTGAGAAGAGGGTGCTGCTCCCAGCCACCCCTCGTCGCGTGGATAAAGCCCGACTTCAAGCGGGAGGTCTCTTTCAGATCCTGTGAGCCAGTAGGTGAGCCGTAAGAATACAAAACCAAACACCCTGTGGTAACTAAGGTCCAAAGACACTTACGAAATAAGCCAGACCGAGCCCGTTGTTGATGATGTCGGAAAGGAGCCCCACCACGTGCTTCATCCAGAGGCGAAGCTCCTCGAGATGCTCCCACTTTTCGGCCTCCTTCCGATCATCTATAAAGATATTAGGCTCGGATGGGTCGGTGGAGGCCCTAATGCGGATCCGACCGGGGCCCCAGTTCTCCATCTCCTCCTCCGTGCGCGCCTAGACGCCCTGGATGAGCTCTTGGACAGTCTCGAGCAACCCCCCATGACGCAAAAATAGGTCAATGAGGTAGGGGAATTGCCCGTCGTCATCTACTGTCCTCCAGGTCCCGGTCTCGCCGGCACCACCGCCGCCCGACGTCCCGGCTTCATCCTCCGCGGTGACATTGGTATCCTCCCACGGCCGTCGTTGTCGGAGAAATCCAGGAGCGATCCCCTCAATGCCGTAGATCGTGCCCTTGATTTCTGACTGAGGGTCCACTGGGGTGCGCATGGCGCATGCAAGCGCCACCACACCATCCGCTCGCCCTGGCTTTGCTGGGATAGAAGCGGGCGCTCCTGGACGGAGCCACACAGGGGTCGGCGGACCATAGACCGGCAGACCCTCCTCCCCAGTCTCAGGCCTGTGTAGTGACGGCAGCACTGGCTGGGGCGAGCTTCATGGCGGTGGCTCGAGCAGTTCTTCTAACTGCTGACTCTCTTGTTGCTGCTGCCTTTGGAGTTCCAGCAGCTTCTGCTGCCGGTATTGCTCCAACAGCTCCTCGAGCCGTTCTCCTAGTTGCCGCTACCCCTCCTCTCCTTCTTCTCCATCCTGCTGCACCTGTCACTGCCCCTCCTGCAGCCGTTGCTGCGACTCTCGCTCGCGCTCTTCCTCTTCCTTCTTCCTCTTCTCCTCGACGGAGTGGAGCCCGATGGGCCAAGGCGTCCGCTTCGTGACAGGGGAAGCCTCGACCTCCTCGTCCATGGAGCGGCCATCCTTCGAGACCCTATCACCATCGGACCCGTCACTAATAGTTATAGGGTCCCCCTCGCCCCCAGATCGGGGAGGCTCGAGGGCCCCCTCTTTCTCTTGAGGGCGAGGCGCCTCGACCCGCTTCGGTGATGGCGGGGTGGTCTCTCCCACCAATGGACGAGGCGGGGTACTCTCGACACCTATCGATGGCCGAGGATCGGAGGAGCCTGTAAGCGCTCGAAAACGAAAAGTCAGTCGCTATAAAAATCGATATAAGGTTCACACAACCCCAACAATATTGAGAGAAGAATGAACCGCTAACATGAATCTTTGGGAGCCACCCCCACCTTGAGCTTCTTGGCCATCGAAGGTTGGGTCTGTTCGAGCGGCCGCTTCAACCTAAGGAAAGGGAATAAGCACAAGAGAAGCCGTAACCCAAGAAAATGCAAAGACATCGGAAGACAAGAATCACGACGTTAAGATCTTACCCCACAGGTGTTGACGGTTCTTAAGTATCAATTTTAATTATCAAATAAACCAGAGAAAGGACCAATATGCAACCAACACCTAGAATTAGGGTTTGATCTGACAGAATTCCACGAGTTTTGTTGTTTATCTATTTCTGCAGGGGGTTATCAGGAAATAAGGAAGAAATGCCCACATGTCGGGATTACATAGAGATATCAACGCACCGCGTAATTTTACATCATCTAGAAGACTCCAGAAGCCACGAGACCAAAGCGGAGGCAAAACTGGGCCAGGCCCAGGGCGCCCGCCCTGGTAGCCTGGGCGCCCGCCCCCCTGCTGGAGCCAATTCAGGACTCCTTCGCTCGGGATATTCCACCGACCTATTGGATCAAGAAAAACATAGTACCACCTCGGCTATCGACCCAAAAACGCATAGAAGGGGAGGACTATATAAGCAAGGCCCCCCTGGCCCCTGGAGAAGACATGAAGAAATTATCATAGAGACTGAGGGGTGCCCTCGAAGGAAAACCTCTTCTCTAATTAATATTTCTTTTTAGGCTTAGCAATCAATGTAAGGTAGAAATAGATCTTCTAGTTTCTACTAGATTGAGAGAGATAGAGTGGAGGTGTAGAGTGGACGAAGCCCGGCTTGTCGGTGTCTACTCCAACCTTGTACCTGCGGGATCAAGTTCTCCTAACCCGAAGCTTGCTCCTAGGATTCTTCAGTAATTCGACTTCTAAATTCTAGTAAGTTCTTGTTTTATTGTTCTTATGGTTTATGAGTTTACTTTAATCTCTTCGCGTAGAGTTTAGAGTAATCATTGCTGGCGTAAACGTGGTGTTTAGGCTGGGGTACTCATAGATATTCCCTGACTAGCTGGACCGTGGTAGTAGTGAGGAACGTGACAATTCCGAGCTACCTTTGTAGATCACATCTCGTTAGCAGGAAGGATAGGGTTTATAGGTGCGGGTTGAACATCCTTTGTGGTGTCTAGATTTTGTTAGCCTCCCCATTAGAACAGTAAATCATCCTTACCAAGGTTAGAAGGAGACTACGGTTGCAGTCTTCTCTATTTATCACTCACATCGAAAGATATTCTTTGTGCCTAAAGGTTAGTAGTAATAGACCGGTTAGTCAGATGCACTCTTTCTCCTAGTGGTAAAAAAATAAATACGATACTCTGGATAATTTCCCGGGTGAAGTGCTCACCGATATCCGTGCGCTTGCGGATCAATTCCTTATTGCGTTCTCAAATATCAACAAGCATTTCTGGCGCCGTTGCCGGGGAGAAAGACGGTTGCTGAGATAACCTGTGTCTTGCTATTAGCTTGTATCTATACTTTTATCTTTTCTTATCTTTTATTCTTTATTTATTTTCTTTATTCTTACCTTATGGAAAACCAAAATTCTAAATCGATCCATGAGTCTGCAATCCCTTTAGCAACTGACCTTTTACCATGGGAATCATCACAGCCTATCCAAACACCCCAGTACAAGTTATGTTCTAGGTTGATTGCCATGATTCAAAACCTATCTTTTTCGGGAAAGGAAGACGAAAACCCTTACCTTCATATTAGAGATTTTGAGCAAACATGTGATTGTCTTCGCATTGAAGGCATTTCTGATAAGACTTTACGTTGGAAGCTTTTTCCTTTTTCTCTAAGGGGAGAAGCTAGACAATGGTACAGTTAGAAGGTAAGTCAACAACAAGGTGAATGGGGAGTTTTACGAGCCAACTTTTGTCTAGATTTCTATTCCCTTGACCGTATAGCCGACCTTAGACTCGAAGTCCTATCTTTTAAACAAAAAGATAATGAAACTTTGGGAAAATCCTGGAAACGTTTTTCTGATCTTTTAGAATCCGGTCCAAATCTTAATCTTGAAGACCCTGTTCTTTTATTCCACTTTTTTCGAGGTCTTCAGAAAAATCACAAACAAATGCTACACACAATGTCTAGAGGTTCTTTCTTTCGCATCCCTGCTAATGAAGCAAGAGTGATCCTAGATAGAATCCTAGAAGCTGAGATGGATAATACCCTTCATGATGAAACCTACGAAGCCAAAGTAGACACTCTGCCAAATTTTTCATCTACTTTAGCTATCCCAAGTTCTGAGCCACAAGAGGAAGAAATTCCACCACCGGACTTCATGCTGGATATAGAATCCGATCTTTTTGCCGATTTTGGAAATATTTCAAACTACCATTCTATTGACAAACCCCAAAACGGCCAGTTTAGCATTTATTTACCAAGTGAATATCAATTGAGAGAGCTTATCTCAGTAATGAGTAGCGAATGGTTGGAGGAATCGGAGCTTTCCTCTGATGTGATCCAATTGGACACACCCTCTATAACTATACGATGTGCTTATAATTCTGATCGATTTAATGCTCTCTATAATCCTGTTGTGGGGATCAACATTATGTCTGAATCCTTTGCACTTAAACTATTTAAAAATCTTATCTTAACCCCCACAACAAAGGTCATAAAGGAATCTTCGGGACGATTAGTCCCCAGTCTTGGAATTATTAATGTCCTACCTCTTACGGTAGAAGGCTCCATGGTTCATTTGAACTTCTATATCTTTGATACATGGGACTTCGACCTATTGATAGGACAACCTTTTAGAGGACTCCTTTATGAAGGTCATACTGGAAAGCTACACATTTCTTTTGGAAAAACTTTTCAATTCCCAATGATAATTTCACACTCCTTAAATAATAAGGCCGAGTCATATCTTTTGCCTGATCCTATGGAGGAAGTAAAGGCTACATCTCTAGAGCTTTTAGATGAACCAGACTTAGAAGACAAAACTCCTTTCTTCACAGAAGAAGAAGACGAACCTTCTGAGCCTGAACCCTTAGATGAGTTTGCAGAAACACCTAGACCCCCCATAGAGCTTAAAACTTTACCACCCGGTCTTACCTACGCTTTCCTAAACAATAATCCAGAGTTCCCTGTGATCATTAGCGATAAACTCACTCAGGATCAAACTCTGCGATTAATGACCATTCTTGAAAAACATCACTCAGTTTTCGGCTACTCACTTCAAGATCTTACAGGAATCAGTCCTATGAATTGTACCCATCGTATTCCAACAGATCCTTCTGTTTCACCCTCTCGAGAACCCCAACGTAGACTTAACAACACTATGAGAGAGGTAGTTAAAAAGGAAGTTATTAAGTTGCTGCATGCAGGGATTATATATCTTGTGCCGCACAGTGAGTGGGTAAGCCCAGTCCAAGTTGTGCCCAAAAAGGGAGGCATGACAGTTATTATGAATGAAAAGAACGAGCTAATTCCGCAACGCACCGTCACAGGATGGCGGATGTGCATAGATTATAGAAAACTAAACAAAGCCACGAGAAAGGATCACTTTCCTTTACCTTTCATAGATGAGATGCTAGAGCGGTTAGCAAACCATTCGTTCTTTTGTTTCTTAGATGGATACTCAGGGTATCACCAAATCCCGATCCATCCCGATGATCAAAGCAAAACCACTTTGACATGCCCATATGGAACTTATGCTTACCGTAGAATGTCTTTTGGGTTATGTAATGCATCAGCTTCTTTTCAAAGATGCATGATGTCTATATTTTCTGATATGATTGAAGAGATTATGGAAGTTTTCATGGATGATTTCTCTGTTTATGGAAAAACTTTTGATAGTTGTCTTGAAAACTTAGACAAGGTTTTGCAAAGATGTGAAGAAAAGCACTTAATCCTTAATTGGGAAAAATGTCATTTTATGGTTAGGGAAGGAATAGTGCTAGGACACTTAGTGTCTGAAAGAGGTATTGAGGTAGACAAAGCTAAAATTGAAGTAATTGAACAACTACCTCCACCTATGAATATAAAAGGAATTCGAAGCTTTCTTGGCCATGCTAGTTTTTATCGTAGATTCATAAAAGATTTTTCATTTATTGCTAGACCACTTACTCTTTTGCTAGCCAAGGATGCTCCTTTTGAATTTGATGATGCATGTCTAACATCTTTCAATTTATTAAAGAAAGCACTCATCTCTGCACCAATCATTCAACCCCCTGATTGGTCGTTGCCTTTTGAAATTATGTATGATGCTACTGATTATGCTGTGGGGGCAGTATTGGGACAAACTAAAAATAAAAAGCATCATGCAATTGCTTATGCCAGTAAAACTTTGACAGGAGCTCAACTTAATTATGCAACCACTGAAAAAGAGCTTCTGGCTGTTATCTTTGCCATTGATAAATTTAGATCTTATTTAGTTGGAGCTAAAATAATTGTTTACACTGATCATGCTGCATTAAAATATTTGCTCACTAAAAAAGATGCTAAACCTCATCTGATTAGATGGATCTTATTACTCCAAGCATTTGACCTAGAAATAAAAGATAAAAAAGGAGTAGAAAATTCAGTTGCTGGTCACTTGTCTAGAATGTATTTTAAGAGTCCACAGGAAACCCCCATCAATGATTCACTCCGGGACGACATGCTCTACGGGATTAACAGGTCTGACCCCTGGTATGCAGATATTGTTAATTTTATGGTTTCAGGGTATGTACCACCAGGAGCAAACAAGAAGAAGCTTATTCAAGAAAGTCGTTCACATATATGGGATGAGCCATACCTCTTCCGAGTATGCTCTGATGGCTTACTCAGGAGATGTGTGACCACTGAGGAAGGATGGAAGATCATCGACAGATGTCATTCATCACCATATGGAGGTCACTATGGAGCATTCCGTACACATTCAAAGATCTGGCAGTGTGGATTCTATTGGCCTACAATGTATGAAGACACGAAGCAATATATCAGAAGATGTGGGCCATGTCAAAGACACGGAAACATAAATACAAGGGATGTAATGCCACTCACCAACAACCTTCAGATTGAGCTCTTTGATGTCTGGGGAATAGACTACATGGGTCCATTTCCTCCATCAAAGAAGTGCGAGTACATCTTAGTGGCGGTTGACTATGTCTCCAAGTGGGTAGAAGCATTACCTTGCAAGCATGCCGACAACGTCAGTTCAAAGAGGATGTTTGAAGAAATTATATTTCCAAGATTTGGAGTCCCCAAAGTAGTGATAAGTGATGGAGGAGCACACTTCATTGACAAACGCTTCAAGCAATATCTATCAAGACATGGAATCCGTCACAACGTCGCTACCCCCTATCATCCTCAGAGAAGTGGCCAAGCAGAGACTTCCAACAAACAAATCAAGAATATTCTTCAGAAGACAGTAAATGAAATGGGAACGGCATGGAGAGACAAGTTACCCGATGCACTCTGGGCATACCGGACAGCATACAAGACCCCAATTGGAATGTCTCCATACCAATTGGTGTACGGGAAGACTTGCCATCTACCTGTTGAACTAGAATTCAAAGCACACTGGGCCATAAAGAGATGGAATATGGACCTAGATGTTGCTGGAGATTATAGAAGAATGCAATTATTGGAAGAATGGCGAGAGAAGGCATATCACAATTCAAAGATCTACAAAGAAAGAGTCAAGAGGTGGCATGACAAGAGAATCAAGAAGAAGGAGTTCACACCCGGAGATAAGGTATTACTTTTTAAATCCAGGGTGAAGCTTTTCGGGCATGGAAAACTCCGGAGCAAATGGGAAGGACCATTCAAGGTAATCAATTCATCATCCCACGGAGCTATCACACTTCAAAATAGCGAAGGTACGTTATTCAAGGTAAATGGTCAACGTCTTAAATTATTTTTAGAGCCCAATGAGGAATTTGAAGAAATAGACGCAGTCCATTTTTACCTTCCCATAGAAAATTAGAGCCCGACACTTTTGGTCTGATGGTTTTGGGGCATATATATATATTTCTAAATAATTTCGCATCTAGAAACGCGCTCGGAAAAGTGGGCCCACAGAGGGGCCAGAGAGAGGGCGGGCGCCCAGCCCCTGTTCCCCCTCGGTCCCGACTTTCTCTGTTATGGAAAATGCACTTAGGGTGATCCGAATAATCCCTCGGATGGAAAGTTTCGCATGCACATCGACGGGAGTAACCCGAACAACCCATAGAGGCATCCTTTTGACCCCTATATAAACAGACCCCTGACCTCAGTTTTCAAACACCAAGCTACCAAGCCTCCTCTCTTTCAATTAGAGCTTGATTAGCTCTCCTTCAATTAAAATTTTATTAGTTCCTTGCTACTCCAATGGCCGAGAAGTACCACGATGATTGGGAAGTCGTCCCCTTCAACCTCAACATGGAGCCAGTGGAAGACCCCGATGCCCGTGCTCTCGTCCCGGCCAACACAGAAAGACAGCTAGAAGCCATACCATTACGCCAACGCAGCTCCGCTCAATCTTACCATGCTCAACCAGTTCTCACCGCACCACCACAACCCTTACTTCTCAAAGGACCATCATCCAAGACAAAGACCACTATCAAGGTGCCAATCGGCACAAGGATCCTTCCACCTAGACCCAATGAGAGGGTCGTTGGAGTCAAGACCAACCGAAGCGGTGAGATCAGCAGCGTTCGCTACACTACGGAGGAAGAAAGGCCTTACTTTGAAGGGATTAGAGCATCCAAAGTCCGTTTCATCCCTCCAAAGGCAGCCCCGAAGCACTCTCTCAATGCTTTTGAGACACCTCCCAAGCGTCGCAAGACTATAGTCGATATTGATGAGGAAGTTCGCAGGCTAGATAGAGTTATCATAGACCTCCAGTCCTCAATTAATTTGCTCACTAGGCAGCTCTCTAACCACAACACCGTTATACTAGGCCTTAGGCAGGATCTTGCCAGTGCCAACAAGAAGATTAAGGAATTAGAGCGCCGCTAAGTTATCTAGATTAGACCTTGAGGCAATACATCTTAGTTATCTTTAAATTCGGTTTAGGTTTACTATTATCATCAGTTTACTATTATCATCAGTTTGCTACTAGTCTTTTGTAATAATTGCCTCAAGATCAATAAAGAATATTACTATTATTATTATTATGTCTTGTGTGTCTCTACTTTATTTTTGTACAAGAAAGCAGAAAAACAAGTATGGGGGAGATCCCTCAACATGCCAAACACACTCCGACTACACCACTCCACGATTCAGGTACACATTCTGCACACTTTACTTCATACATACATTTATTTTGGATTATGCAGATTACTGTTTCCGACATGATAAAATAAAAAGAGTAAAATATTTCTAATCATGATTAATCTCAATCTGTGATATTTCCTGAAAACTTGCAATTATTATAAAATCATTTTAAAACCCTGCGTTACTTAAGTCATTATGGAATATGTTTTGGTAGAGTATGAGTTTCTTATTCTTGATATCATTGTTGCTTGGAGAATTTATTTCAAAATATTCAAAATTCTAGCTACCATCCTCAGTGTTTTATATGCCTGATAAAACTGAAATATTAATTATGATTATAAAAGCTATCTGCTCTGTATTGAGTTTGTTCAAAATGAGTTAGACCCTTGTTGATAGATTTATCATGCTCCCAAGATCAAGACACTATTTCAGTAAGATTCACTCTTCCGAAGTATTATTGCATTAGAGGCATGGGCTATGCAAAAAAATAGAAGATATTTCGAGGAAATAAAAAGGAGCAAGTGCTCGACAACCTCGCAGAAAAAATGGACAAGTGTCCGGCAGTAGAATTAGGGGTACCTCGGTATCCACTTAAAAAAATGATAGCCCATGGTCCCTCTAATAAGCAATATGCCAGTAAGAGTTGACAAAGATTTTAATTTCCAAAGTCTTTGATCTAAGAGTATGACATTCCTCTCCTCGGATCCCGTTTTGATCAGGCAATAAATGCAAAGTAAGTATGCTTGAGAATTTTTACAAAAAAATGATGAAACAACCTCAGTGAGATATATAAAAGATAATGAGTGATCTGAGAGAACCTATGAGGATAAAAAAGGTATGCTAACTTTCTTTCAAAAATATACAAAAACTCCAAGTGACAGGATTAAGAAGGGGAGGACTATATAAGCAAGGCCCCCCTAGCCCCTGGAGAAGACATGAAGAAATTATCATAGAGACTGAGGGGTGCCCTCGAAGGAAAACCTCTTCTCTAATTAATATTTCTTTTTAGGCTTAGCAATCAATGTAAGGTAGAAATAGATCTTCTAGTTTCTACTAGATTGAGAGAGATAGAGTGGAGGTGTAGAGTGGAGGAAGCCCGGCTTGTCGGTGTCTACTCCAAGCTTGTACCTGCGGGATCAAGTTCTCCTAACCCGAAGCTTGCTCCTAGGATTCTTCAGTAATTCGACTTCTAAATTCTAGTAAGTTCTTGTTTTATTGTTCTTATGGTTTATGAGTTTACTTTAATCTCTTCACGTAGAGTTTAGAGTAATCATTGCTGGCGTAAACGTGGTGTTTAGGCTGGGGTACTCATAGATATTCCCTGACTAGCTGGACCGTGGTAGTAGTGAGGAACGTGACAATTCCGAGCTACCTTTGTAGATCACATCTTGTTAGCAAGAAGGATAGGGTTTATAGGTGCGGGTTGAACATCCTTTGTGGTGTCTAGATTCCGTTAGCCTCCCCGTTAGAACAGTAAATCGTCCTTACCAAGGTTAGAAGGAGACTACGGTTGCAGTCTTCTCTATTTATCACTCACATCGAAAGACATTCTTTCTGCCTAAAGGTTAGTAGTAATAGACCGGTTAGTCAGATGCACTCTTTCTCCTAGTGGTAAAAAAATAAATACGATACTCTGGATAATTTCCCGGGTGAAGTGCTCACCGATATCCGTGCGCTTGCGGATCAATTCCTTATTGCGTTCCCAAATATCAACAACAGGAAGAGCGACCTACCTACCAGCACCTCGACTAGCAGGCCTCGAGCCGCCCTGCGTCGAGGCTCCAGGCCCCTCGCGAGTGGGCGCAGGCCTCGGCTTGGCGTCTCCCGCCTGGCGAGCGCCAGGACTAGTGCTCCTACGACTTATTTCCCCCCTACTAGAGGCCGCGGCGCGGCCATGGGTCAACGGCCCTATCGCCAGAGACTTAACCCGGTGGCTCGCCTTAGACGCGGGAGGAGGTCGGGGGTGGGGGACGGTCCGACCTTGCGTAGGCACGAGAGGAGAGTCGGCGCGAAAATTGCGTGGATAGGACTCCCCCCATTGGCCATCACGGGACCCGCTCGACACCCCCTTAGGGGCTCCCATCTATGGGATGACGATGTCGGCTTATGGAGGGCCCTCAAGGATTCTGTCGAGACGGGCCGCCATCCCCTCAGAGTCGTCGTTGCCGTCGTCACCCTCATTGCCGTCGTCCTCATCGTGTCTCCAGCGCTTGTCGCTCGAGATTCATCTTCCTTTCCTTCTTTTCTAAGTCCTTTGCGGACTTCTACTTTTCCGCGAACTCACGCCGCTTATCATGATCGACTTCATCCTCCTTTACTGGAGGCTTCGAGGATCGAGCGTCAATCGATCCCTATGTTGGGTATTTTAAACGCAAACAGAAAAATCCGCAAGCGCACGGATACCGATGTAGCCTTCACCAGGGAGTATTCGAGAGTATTGATTTTCCAGAAGGAACGTGAGTGTACTAATTAAGAATCAAGATCGCCCAAGGATAACTATATAATTGTTTTTTGGTGGGAAGAGAGGAAGTTTCCTGAGAGTTCTCTAGTTGATCTAAGAATCAAGAATTACTTCAAGATTATCTATATCGGGACATCAGAGCACTAACCACAGAAAGAGATGAGAAGGGGGCTAGGAGGGTCTGACTATGGTCCTACAAACACCGATCCAAACGAGGTGGAATACGTCGACCGTTAGGGCTGTCACTACCCTAAGGCTACCACAACAATCCGCAGGATTGGGTGCAATTCCAGGTAATTGCAAGACTAAACACCACGTCTAATCTATCAATTACTACTCTAGCATTATAAATACTAGAGCACTTGATGCAAGCGGGAATCCAATAAATAACTTGAATGTAAATAAAAGTAATTAAAGAACTCAGGAATTATGAATTGAAGAACCTGGAGAACGATGAAGAACGAACCAGATGCTGCAAAAGTATAATGTTGAGGAAGATCCGACAGATCTGGCTCCTCCTTCTCCGCTCTCCTTTTCTCTGTCCCTATTTTCTAGATTACAACTAGAACTAACTAGAACTAGAACTAGAGGAATTAGAACTAGAACTAGATGAACTAGAACTAGATCTAGATGAACTAGAGGTAGAACTAGAAGAACTAGAGGGATCCTCTCTACTTGGATGAAGAATTGAAACCCTAACTTTGATTCTGTAGAAGAGGTATGATCTCCAGGGGCCTAGGGGGTCTGGTTTTATTGTCCCTTCAAGTGAATATGGGGCATTGGATCAAACCGACATTAATCGCACGGTTTTCCTTGATCCTTTAGGTCGGTGGAGCGTTGTCCCCGAATTGGACTCTGATTGAGCACTGTAGTAGGGCGGGCGCCCTCAGGACTAGGGCGGGCGCCCTGTGCCTGAGCCCTCTCGGCCTCCGCTTCGTTCCCGTGGCTTCTGGAGTCTTCTAGATGATAGAAAATTGCGCGGCACGTTATTATCTCTATGTAAACCTGACGTGTGGGCCTTTCTTCCGTATTTCCTGATAACCCCCTGCAGAAATAGACAAACACCAAAACTCGTGGAATTCTGTCAGATAAAACCCTAAGTCTAGGGGTTGATTGCATATAAGTCCTTTTCCATGATTAGTTGATGGTTAAATGTGAGCATTAAGGACCGTCAACACCCTGCACAAACGAAGATAAGTCTTAAGAAGGATTGAAGAAAATCAAGAATCGAAGCCATAAGTGGGAAAAGGACTTACCAGGTCAATGGACACCTGGTCGGGCCTCATAGTGAAGCCGTTGACATGCTCAGGCTGAAAGTCACCTACAACGGCCGCCCTGACTATAGCTGCGACCCCTTCGTCCGCAGGGGCCTCGTTGGACATCCGGCATGCCTCGAGATCCCAGGATGAAACGCCGGGACCCATCTCGTCCATCCTCAGCGGCCGAGACATCAACAGGAGGATCCTTCGGTGATGGACAGCTGAGAGAACGAGCACGGCTATCAAGCCCTCATCACGCAACTTCCTCAGGGCATCGAGGATGGGATCGAGCCGCGGTTGATGAGTCTAGACGACACCGTACCTCCAGTGGTCCGGGCGCTCCGAGATCAAGCACCCGGTGTAGGCAGGGAGGAGTTCGTCATTGTTCCATAGGTAGAAACATTGGGAGTCCCAGCCGGCGTGGTTCGATGTCAACCCCACCGGGATGTACTCTCGCGGCTTCTCCGACTTGCCGGTCTTCAGCACCAGGTTGAGGCACCCGGCCCGCACCGGCTTCCTCACCCCTGTGGTTCCACAGGTCCCAGTGTGGCATCATCCCGAGGTAGCCCTCACACACCGTGGAAAAAACCGCTGCCGCGGTGATGGCATTTGGCGAAAAGTGTTGAAGCTCCACACTGTAATGGTGGCAGAGCGCCCGCATAAAGCGGCTCGGAGGAGAGCCCAGACCGTGGTGGTGGAATTTGGCGAAAGATACCACATATCCTCTAGGCGGTCTTGGTTCCTGGTGGTCCGACGCTAGCGTGATCCACTCTGGCCGCGACGACGAAGTGCGAGGGCGCAGAAGCCCTTCCTTCTCGAGCTCTAGCAGCCGGCGCTCCGTCATCGACGACGGGCGCCAGTCATCGGCGGCGATGAGTCTCACCGGCATCTTCTGGAGGAAGGAGAGCGACTTTGCTACTGCTCGAGGGTGCGTACGCGTGAGATGGCAAAGAGGCAGAGGCAAGAACAGGAGCAGAAGGTGGAAGGAGCGACGGTAGGGAGACCCAAGGATATTTATAGATGGCTGACCACCAACGGAGAGATCCGACGGATACGGTAACTCCCTTAGTAAATGCGCCACCTAACGGTCCTTATCTCTCTCACAGACGGGACGCTATGAATTCCACACCAGTACAGTGCCGCAACGGCTCCCGCCTGAAAAGGCGCGCCCAACAGGCAAAAAGGCGAACCGCCGCGACCTTTTCCTTCCCCTATAAGCTAAGGTACGCATTCGTTACTGTGAAAATCTCGAGAGGTCATGGGCTGACCCACCGAATGGGTTCGACAGCCGATCTCGAGTACCAGAGTCAGGGATGCCCAGCGAGTGGTCGAAAAATGAGGCCCACCTCGAGAACTCGCTGGGGATGTCCAAGGCGAGGACGAGACGGTCGAGAGGAATCCCCCCGAAGGGAGGCATCGAGCCGCTGGACTCTATCGAACGAGACTAGTAACCCTGACTACGTCGACCTCGCTTTATGAGAACACCTCCGAGCTACAGCTGACCCCCTCGGACGGGGCACAGGTTCTCACTTGGATTACCCGCTAGGAGCTCAATCTGGGGTAGATGGTGCTCGCTCCACCAGGAGTACGTCGCAACCCTGACGCGAAACCAACCAATCGAAGCCTCTGGCTCACCTTCCACGTCGAACATCAAGAGCGCTTCCGCAGATTGGGCAACATAACCCTTGAAGGAGTCAAAAACTCCTCCAAGGGCACGGGGGCTACCCGCGCGGGGTCGCTCGCGTGACCCCATGGAAACTTGACCAACAAAAAGAGCCTCTACTCGAGTGCAAGCGCTTGAATAGAGACTCGGGGGATACTATCGAGGGTATCAGTAAGGGGTACCCAAACTTACGCACATAGCGAGAGCACCCGTACGTAAATCGAGGCCCCCGACTCGACGCCCCCCGGTCGCACGCACGGTTATCGATGCCCATAGCCTCGAACACAGAAAGCGCATCGTGCGAATCGACTGGGGCTCGACCGAACGGCGATCGTCGAATACGGAAACAAGCTCGTACGAATCGAAAGCCCTTGAGCGCAAGGACGCCGCCCGCCGCCTGTCGTGGGCACAAGAACCAGGGCATTTAATGCGCCTACCACGTTCTCACCTAACTTGACAGTCACGGGAAGCGTGATGGGGAACAAGCTTCCGTCCAATTGTTCCTTTTTGCAGCCTTGCCCACCAAACGAGTCAGAGTATGGCAGGACGCAGCAAGGTGGTCGGAACGTCTCGTCAAGACCCCCTCGAGACGCCCAAAGTCAGCGCTCTGTTCAGCAAAGCTTTGTGCGGCGTCGGACCCTCGAGCAGGCGTGTTCCTTCCCAGAGAAGAGCCAGGCGACGAAAGATGGCACCTCAACCACTCTAACACGGCTGCTGCCACGACGTACAAGCGTGCAATGGATAAACCGGTCTAGGACGGCGCACAGGAGCAGGATTTAGGGGCACGCGTAATCATCATCTAGGTACCGAGACAAGACGGTTCGAGGCCACGCCGGTACAGAGGCCTCGAGTAGGTCAGCGCGCCACACCCCTATCGACCCCTACTCTATCGCCTATACATGTAACCTAGGCCCCCCCTTGGAACTATAAATGGGGAAGCTCAGGAGCAGATACACAACACAAGACACACATAGAAGAGCTACCATACTTCATCTTCATCCCTCCATCCGTACCGACTTGTATCCACCCATGTACAAGCACTTAGGTGCAAGATAATACAAACAATCCCCCCCCGCTGGATGTAGGGCCTTCTCTTGCCCGAACCAAGATACACTTTTGTGTCTTTTCTTGCATCACCATCTGGAAAGGGGAGCACGCATTAGTTTTAGTCGTTGGTGTGACCCTCCGGGGGGAAAACACCAACAGTTGGCGCACCAGGTAGGGTGTTGACACCGTTTTTGGACACGTACCCAGAATCGGTAGAGTGTAGATCGGCAAGATAGGGTAATAGTAACTGGTCTGCAGGAGAGTTGCCGATGAGGGTGGTTGCCGATGAAGGGACAGCTGAATGTGACTAAGTCCATGGGTGGTGATGTGTTTATATCGATGGTCAGCATCAACCTGTGCCGATGGCTACGATGAGGGGTCTGCCGATGATTTGGAAGAAGAAACTGAAGGTTGTCGATTGGCCTGTGGTGGTGTCCCAATTTGTCACGAGAGGATAGTTTTATGTTTTTCTTAGTTATTTAAATCGTTTTGTATACGGATTCTGTTTAATGTGGAATTCGAGTTCTAGTCGTGTCTGATTGTAGCTCTTTGAGTGGGGTATAAATGTAGACCCTAGTGCCTTGTAATCGATATCTATCAATCAATCAAATACAAGTCTTTACTCATATTCCAGCATCTACTTTTTCGACGACTTCGTCATATTTTTCCATTTTATTATGAGTTCTTAGGAATTCGTCGACTTAAGCTCGGCGTATTCTCGAGTTCCGCGTGAATACCTCTTGGCCGTGGCATCCGGGCGTATCGCTGTTGTCGGGACCAAAGTATTCGAGTTATCACCTTCGTCGATAGTAAGGTCAAATCGGGTGGCACGCCTTAACGTTTAAATCGGGTATTAGCCCTTTGTGTTTGCAGATCAGCTTTTGCATCAACACATCTTTTGGCGCGCCCGGTGGGACTAGATTCAAGATCAAGATCGACATGTCGACTACTGAGTTCGACTTGGAGAATGTCATCCCTGTGACGGAAGCCAGTCTCAAGGATGAGCAGAAGCAAGCCATTGCAAAAGCTATGGAGGACTACAAGCAGCAATGTTTGAAGTCTTTCAGCATCAACAGGAGTGGTGAGGTGATCCAGAAAGAAGCACTGCCGGCCCCTCGGCAGGTTACTTTTGAAGCCAATTCTGGTAAACTCCAAGACATGGTCGATAGTGCTATCAACCGTGCCTTGATCAACCAAGCCGGTGTGCTGTCCAATACGGTTTTCAATGCCATGGCTAGAACTTTCAAAGAAGCACAATTGCCACCGAATTATGTGGGCCCTGTCTATCATCAGCCAGGATCGCTAGTAGTCACGGCTCCATCGGCTGCTACGGCCGCTGCAAGCACAGAAACTACTGTTCCTCCAAGCACGCTAGGAGTCTCTAATGCGCAATCCACGCTGATGCCGTACAATCCATCAACATCAGATGAGTCGATCAAGCTTACTATAGATCTATTGGCATCGCCAATGTCGGGATCTAATCCTCCTAATTGGTGGGGTTTTGGTATGCCCCCGGAATACTTGTTGAAGACACCCGGCACATCTCAGGCAGCTGATATGAGAGGCAAGGCTCCTATGGCATCGGCACCTCCAAATATGCCGATGAATCAGAGTCCCCAGTATACTACAACTACTACTGCAAGAACTTACACTGGGAATTCTCAAGCTCCAACATTCCAGATGCCTAACGCATCAGCAGATTCAATGCTGCCGCAATAGAGGTTTATGACTCAGCCAGGGTATGTCAATTCGATGATGATGCCCAATTTCTAGTCATCGGCAGGTCCTATGCCGATGAATGCTAATAGTGGATGGCCTGAGCAGCAAGTTTTTCCACAAATGTCCTAATAGAATCATCAGGCTACAGGGTTTCAACAAGGCCAGATCTACCCCGGGTTCTAGAATCAAGTGTAGCCCAACCAGCCAATGAATCTTGGGCAGCAGATTGGCGGACCACAGATTGGTGGTCAACAGATCGGTGGTCAACATATTGGTGGCCAGATGATTAACCCAATGTTCCATGCAGATCGCGCACCACATAGACACGTGGAAGCATATCAGCAAATCCCAGATCTGCAACCACCTCATCAGCAAGATGCCGACGCTTATTGGGCCGATAAGATTGCTGAAGTAATGAGAGACCAATTTGGGATAAAACCCAAAGTCAACACTTACTCTCATCGGACACCGTATCCTCCTGCATATGATTTAATCCCGCTTCCAAATCGGAACATAGTGCCGGATTTTACTAAGTTTTCTGGGCAGGATGATACATCGACCATGGAGCACGTCAACAGGTTCATCATTCAGTGTGGAGAAGCTGCTAACAGGGACGAGTTAAGGGTTTGCTTGTTCTCGTCATCATTATCTGGATCGGCTTTCAATTGGTTTATATCATTACCTCCTAACTCAGTGATTACTTGGGCCGATCTAGAGAAGCAATTCCACAAATATTTCTTTTCTGGAGTCCACGAGAAGAAGATCACCGCTTTGGTCAAATTGAAGCAACGCAATGATGAATCGGTTGAAAGTTTTGTGTAGAGAATACAGGAAGTCAAGAACAAATGCTATAGTCTGGTTTTGGATGATCGGTAGCTAGCCGATTTGGCTTTCCATGGTTTGTTGCCACATATCAGGGACAAATATGATTCTCAAGAGTTCGAGAGCCTAAGTCATTTGGTCCAGAGAATTTCCGACCAGGATATCAAACCCTTTGAACCCAAGAGGGCTTGGAACAAAAAGGTGTCATTCGTTGATGAGGCAGCTAGCTCGGACTCTGATGAGGAACCAGTCATCGGCTTGGCAGAATGGATAAAGAATAAGAAGCCGATGTCTTGCCCTTTTGGGCATAAAGAGCCAGAGAAGTTCGTGTTTGACATCACTAAGGCCGATAGGATATTTGACTTTCTACTTCAGGAAGGTCAGATCAAATTGTCACCCAATCATGTAATCCCATCGGCTGAAGAATCAAAGAAGATGAAGTACTGCAAGTGGCACAATGCAACTTCTCACAGCACCAATGAGTGCAAAGTTTTTAGACAACTGCTGCAATTGGCTATAGAATCTGGAAGGATCAAATTCGACAGCTCCAAAACTCAGAAGCCGATGAAGATTGATCAACATCCTTTCCCAACAAACATGCTAGATGCTAAGGGAAAGGCCAAGGTCCTGACATCGGAAGCAGCTGAAAGAAGCGCATCGGTGGATCCTCAGCATCAGATCACTACTGCCGATGCAAAAGGAAAAGGCTTAATCCAGGAGGGATCTAACTCGGGAAGGCCTCCCCGATCTGGTATTGTTATAACTCATAGAAGGCCTCGGGAGACTTGGCAGCAACGTGAGGATCAGTATCGGCGCCAGCAAGAAGACTATCATCGGGAAGAAGAAAGACGCCGACAAGAGTGGAATCGGCATAGGGATCACTGGAATTGTCCGTTCTTCATTCATTGTTGGGAGGAAAATATCAAGCTTCCTACTGTGAGAGACTGCCCAGAATGTAATTGTTATGATCGGTATGACAGGTCAAATCGGCAGTATCAGAACAATAACCGCCGGTTTGATGGGCCGATTAGGGGGAGAGCATTCGTTCATGATCGACTTGGGGGCAGGCTCAGTGTGCACGATAGGCTTGGTGATCGTGTTGAATAATTTCCCAGGAACCAGGAAGAACTTGAAGAGATGGCTAATGCACGAGTTCCCAATGAGTTCATATTTTGCAGGGACGCTAATACTTATCGGATGGAGTCAAGGGAACATCGTCGTCCATCGGTAAAGCAGCAACAGCTTCCTCCATGGTGTCCAGAGGGGTTGACTAGGACATAGAAAAGGAGTCTGCAGTGCGAATGACGGGAAGAGTTGAGCAAGGGCGAGAACTCTGGCCAGTCTGGGGATCAGCAACAATCAGATCCTAAAGGAAAAGGTCCATCGGCAGATGTCAACATGGTATTTATGTTGCCGATGGAATTCCTTGCGCCGTCCAGTGATGATGAGTTGGAGTTTTCCGACCAAATAGCTCAGTTGGCTCTGGATCCGATGACAGCCATCTTCGAAAAGCCTACCGATGATGAAAGGCAACATCTTAAGGCTCTGTTTGTCAAAGGAAGAGTGGATGGTCAGCCGATGACCAAGATTTTAATTGATGGTCGAGCTGCTATCAATATCATGCCATATGCAGTGTATCAGAAGCTTGGAAAAGGAGATCAGGATTTGACCAAGACCAATATGATGCTCAAAGACTTTGAAGGGAATGTGTCTCCAGTTAAGGGAGCCATATGTGTTGAATTAACTATTGGCAGCAAGACCTTGCCGACAACCTTCTTCGTCATCAGTGGAAAAGGTGCTTATAACTTGCTTTTAGGGAGAGATTGGATTCATGCCAATTGTTGCATCCAATGCTTGGTTCAGTGGGTACTTACGAGAGGGTCTACAATGCACCAATGCTTGGTTCAGTGGGTAGGTGACAAGATTGAGATTGTTCCGGGAGATTCTTCTTACGTCATCGCATCGGCAGAGGCAGATACTTACGAGAGGACTAGGTGTATCTCAGAAGAGATTTGGGAGAAGGATTTCCTCAAAGTTGCCGACTATGAAATTCCACCGATCCAAGCAGTCGGTTCTGATGAAGGTTTTTAATGGATAAGTTCGCCGATGATGGAAAATTAGGCCAGGGATTCACATCGGCCGATGATTTAGTAGAAGTAGATATAGGTAGTGGTGATAAGCCTAGACCTACTTTTATTAGTGCTAAGTTAAATTCTGAGTGTAAGCAACAGTTGGTTGATTTGTTAAAGGAATATAAAGATTGGTTTGCTTGGGATTATACTGAGATGCCTGGTTTGGACCGATCGATCGTTGAACACCGGTTACCCATTAAGTCTGGATTTCGGCCACATCAACAGCCAGCTCGCTGATGTAATCCTAATGTTCTTCCTGACATCAAGGCCGAAATAACTAAACTTATTGAGGCTAAATTTATTCGGCAGTGTCGGTACGCCGAGTGGATCTCCAATGTTGTTCCAGTCTACAAGAAAAATGGAAAGCTTTGGGTTTGCATTGATTTCAGGAATCTCAATAAAGCTACACCGATGGATGGCTACCCAATGCCAGTTGCCGATCTGCTAGTTGATGTCACGGCTGGGCATCGGATTATCAACTTTATGGATGGCAATGCAGGATACAATCAAATATTCATGGCTGAAGAGGATATTCCAAAGACTGCATTTAGATGTCCTAGTCATGTTGGATTGTTTGAATGGATAGTCATGACCTTCGGCTTGAAGAATGCTGGTGCTACTTTTCAGAGGGCTATGAATTTTATATTTCATGAGTTCATTGGCAAGCTGGTGGAAATCTGTATTGATGATGTGGTAGTTAAGTTTGGAGACTTCACAATGCATCTTGCCGATTGGCGAAAGGTGTTGGAGTGCACAAGGAAGCATGGTTTAAAAATGAATCCCAATAAGTGTGCATTTGGTGTATCGGCAGGACAATTTCTTGGCTTCATGGTGCATCAAAGGCCACGACGTCATCCTGGCCTTTGTCTCAGGCACCACCTGCCGAGATTTAGTGCGGGAATTGGGCCGGAATCGCCCTCAGACTGTCCACGAGCTGATGGACGTGGTGGCAAACTATGTCGCGGGGGAGGAAACGGTCGGCGCTTTCTTCAGCTACGAAGGAGGCAAAGGCAAGTCGTCAGCCGACAATGATGAGGGCCCTAGTCGAGGATCCAAGAAGAACAAGAAGAATAAGAAGGCACGGCCTTTCCAACACGAGGCCGTCAACGACGATCTCGTCGCCGCCACGGAGTGTAAAAAACCTCGAGGACCCCCTGAGGGAGCTATTTTCGACAAGATGCTGAAGGAGCCCTGCCCTTACCATAAGGGAGAGGAAAACCACATTTCGACGACCTGGGGTTCAAGAAGGACGACCAAAAGAAAGAAAAGAATAGCGACAAGGTGGACGACAAGGAAGACGAGGGTTTCCCGGCCGTCCACGACTGCTACATGATTTACGGTGGACCCTCGACGCAGCTAACCGCAAGGCAGCGCAAGAGGGAGCGTCGTGAGGTCTTTGCGGCAAGGATGGCGGTGCCCCAGTACCTCAACTGGTCAAACACCCCCATCACCTTCAATCGAGACGACCATCCCGACAAGGTAGTCGCCCTAGGCGTCTACCCACTCGTCGTCGACCCCATCATCATCAACACCAGACTCTCGAAGGTGCTGATGGACGGCGGCAGCAGCCTTAACATCATCTACCTCGAAACCCTCGACCTTCTTGGCATCAACAGGGCGCAGCTTCAACCAAGTGCGGGTGGATTCCATGGTGTCGTACCAGGAAAGAAGGCACTGCCAGTAGGTCGAATCGACCTACCTGTCTGTTTTGGCACGGTCGCCAATTTCAGAAAGGAGGTTCTCACCTTTGAGGTGGTGGGATTTCGAGGCACGTACCATGCCATCATCGGGCGCCCGGGCTATGCTAAGTTCATGGCTATTCCTAACTATACCTACCTGAAGCTGAAGATGCCCGGGCCTAAGGGGGTCATCACTATCAGCTCCTCCTACGAGCACGCGTACGAGTGCGACGTCGAGTGCGCCGAGTATGGAGTGTTGGGCATTCTTAACATCATTACCAAAAGTAGACTAAGTTCTCTAAATCTAGTAACAGTGCCAAAAATGCCAAACCTATCCCTCACACCACTTAAGCCAAGTTGTCATCC
This sequence comes from Sorghum bicolor, assembly GCF_000003195.3. Taxonomy (NCBI): domain Eukaryota; kingdom Viridiplantae; phylum Streptophyta; class Magnoliopsida; order Poales; family Poaceae; genus Sorghum; species Sorghum bicolor. Next base: position 29,964,474 of record NC_012875.2, read on the forward strand.
CCAGCATGACATGAGAGACGCGGTATTGAAATATGCAATTGCTCTTCTAAATAAATAATGAATGGGATCTGCAAGCGCACAGATTAATACCGATGCAGCATTTTAACCGGGAAGTATTCTAGGTATCGTTATTTATATTTTTACCACTGGGAAGGGATTAGCAATCATCAATATTGATTACAGAATAGAATATGAGATTGAGCATCTATCATTGCATGTATAATTGAGAACATTATACCTAACTCTTCATATAGGGATAAGTGTCACATAATAGATATATGAAATAATAATAGTGACAAGGACAACTAATCTGATCTAGCCACATAATAAATATGATAAGCACCTCAATTAGATACTCTAGAAAGTCATTAGCATGGTATTAGAACGAACTACAAGAATATTCCCTAAGTTATTCTCAACTATATAGTCTAGCATATCATAGTTAGTGCAAGCATACTTAGCAATCATTGTGAGACAAGACTACGCCCATGCATAGTGATATTAGCAAGGAATATGAGAAACATAGCAATCACTCCCCTGTAATAATGTTGCTCTGCCAGCCCAATACATCAGAGGGGGACTATATAAGAATCAATGAAGCTGTCACTATCACGAACCACCCCACGATCTGGCATATTGGGTACAATCGCAAATAAATACGGTATAAGCACCACGCCTACACAATATCTATTATTTACCCATGGATCCGATGGATAAACGCTATACGATCCTAAGCATGTATATAGATCCAATCTAACTAAGCCAAGTACATAACTATGATAAACTAAGAACAATATAGTCTTGAATATAAGCAAGTAGAGCGAAGTCATAAGCAATATATTGAAGTAGAACAAAGTCATGTTCATAATATTGAAGAACAAAGATAATTATAAAGTAATTAGAAGCACAATTAGAGAATTACCAAGAATCCTCCTGACAGATCCGGAATCCAATCGAAGATTGACTCCTTCTAGCTCTAATCCTATGTAGCTATGCTAATCTAGATATCTAATTGATGTGGTGGCTCTAATCTTGATCAGAGGCTTCTTCTCCCTTGAGGAACAATGAATTAGGGTTGAGAGGCTCTCTCCTCCAGGGGCCAGGGGGTCTGGTTTTATAGTCCCTTCAAGTGAATATGGGTCGTTGGATCAAACCGACTTAGATTGTATGGTTTAGATTCATCAGGTCGGTGGAGATCTCCCGCGAAGCAGAGTCCTGATTAGACTCCAGAGGTGGGCGAGCGCCCAGGGGAATAGGGCGGGCGCCCTGCCTCTGGCCCCGTTTCGCCTCCGCTTCGGTCTCGTGGCTTCTGGAGTCTTCTAGATGTAAGATAATTATGCGGCACGTTAATATCTCTATGTAATCCCGACGTGTGGGCCTTTCTTTCATATTTCCTGATAACCCCCTGTAGAAATAGACAAACACCAAAACTCGTGGAATTCTGTCAGATAAAACCCTAAGTCTAGATGTTGATTTCATTTGGATCCTTTTCTTTATTTATTTAATAATTAAATTTGATACTTAAGGACCGTCAACAAACTCCCCCAAGCTTACCTCTTGCTCGTCCCTGAGCAAGGATAGACTCAGCTATGGATCATAAGTTGTTGCAATATCTTAAAAAATTGACGGTACACATGCTTTTTAAATAAGATCTCATCTCTGAGTTAGAGTAAACTGTCAAGACTTAAAACTTACTTACTTTACCTTCACCATGGGACTTGTAACTATCACTTCTGTCTTGAGAGGTTAAAAGATAGAACAGTCTAGCCAAGTGCCATGTCTCTTATTCTTGATCAGCTATAGCTCTGGTGTTTTTGCAGATTTTCAAATAAAACTCAGAGATTCTTTGTATGACTCTCTCAGATCTCTCTTTTGTGGTATTTTTGGATCCTTACCAACCCAGTGATGGTATATGCCTTCTCTCAAGATATGTAGTATTTTTGGTGTAAAGCATAGTGACATTGCCTTCTCTCTCACCCTACTCTAATAAGGCTTTTATATCTGGAGCTCATAGGTGGAAGATAAAGTATACATACTTACAAGACATTTATTGTATAGTCAAACCATGGATCCAAAGAAACAAATCAATAAGCCAAATCAAGATGTGCATGTGTGGCGAATGAATGGTGTATGGTGATGATGGTAATAACAATGGTGAAAGTCTAATTCTACTTTTGCTCTTTTGAGGGGATACATACCTTCCTTGCTTTTTGAATTTATGAGGAGAATGAGATGCTCTCTCTTTTTTTTTCTCAGGTGGGTATCTTGTACCCCTAATTCTACTGTCGGACACTTGTCCATTTTTACCTCTCGTCTCACTTTTTCTTTTCTTTCGAGGTTCCGAGCACTTGCTCCTTTTTATTTCCTCGTATCTTCTTTTTTTTAGAGCACTCATCTCTTGAGATAATATAGCAAGTGGTAGTAACAAGATAACTTGAGCATTTATTTCACAATGGAAAACAGAAATATTTTTGGTTATTCTCTCCCGGATTAGGAGTAGAATATTTTTAGGTGGTTCTGGAGATGGAAATGGATGGATATATGTGGATGGTACTTCCGGAGTAGAAGTAGCATATATGAGTGATCGTGCAAGTGAATCTTGATTTAACCACATGACTAGCTCCTAAGGGTCTACACAGCTTGACCACACTCAATGCTCATAAGCAGTAAATAGTAAATGTGTGGCTCAAAGTCTAGCAAGCATGTATATATAGCTGTAGTAGGAATTTAAACTCTCATCATACAAGAACTCATCATGCAACATTTTAAAGATTTTCAAAGATAAAATTCTCCAGAATTCTAGCATCTCTAGAAACAGATAAACAGCAGCTCAGCCTTCCCATATCGTATCCGTTAACAACTTAAACTTCAGATCAAGTTTTCATCCCACAAGTTTAGGTTTAAATTATAACAGTTATATCTAAACTTGAGAGAGAACTTAAAATGTGCAAATTAGGCAGAGCAACTATTCATCATATCCATGCTTAAGTTTTATTAAGATACAGATTAGCATAGCCACTTTATTTATTTATTAAACACGCTAAGCAAAAGACATATATATATAAGCATAAAATCTTTATTTGGTTTTTTATAGTTATGTATACTTATATTCTAAAATAATATAAGTATAAAGACAGATAGAAATACTTATCGAGATAAATGGGGGTGCTCTCCCCCAAGCTGAATTTTGACGTAATTTCTCTTGATGTAGCTAGCTGGTGGCAGAGGTGTATTTGAAAGTCAGCAGCATTCTGACAGCGATTAGAATGTCCTCCGTCTGCTAGTCTTCTTGATTCTTAAATTCTGTGGAGCTCAAATAGACAACAAAGCTTGTGGAACTTGATTAAGTGTTAGCATAAATATCTAGCCTTTATCTTGTTGAGACTCCTTAATAATTATTACTCCCTGTTTTTATATTTTCATTTTTATAGAGCAGCAAGAAATATTTATTTTATTTTTATGCCACCACAGTGAATGTACTTATGGGTTTTATGCCACTCGTCTACTCACATGGGGCTTACTGTTTTTTCATATTTTTATTTTCTTTTCAAGATAGCATGATTAACTAATAATCTATTTAAGGAAAGTAAATAATCAAAGGGAAAAGATAACTACCAAGTTTACCTCTTGGCAAGGCGTTCGGTGTTTTTAAGTCCTCCGAACGGGACTCTCCATTTTCTTAATTGTCCTGAGGTTCGTTGGGTGGCGTAGTCGGTACTTCCGGCAACGCCTCCTCTTCATGTATAGTTATCTTCATTTTCCACACCTGACTTGGTGCTTCAATCTCCTCTGGATAATTCTGTTTAAACTCTACGTCTTCTGACCTTATCGCTTCTCCTTCATAGTCTGCCCATCCGTCCTTGATGATCTGCCTCCTCTGGTTGCGGTTGCGTCTTTTCCTTACCTGCTTAGATTCTTCAACGATATAGTTAGGGTCAGTAAAATAATGGCGTACCTTCTCTGAGGGGAAGTGCATATGGACTTCTCCGGTTCCAATGTACATAATTGCTTTAACGGTGCTGAGGAACGGTCTTCCAAGGATAATGGGTGGATCGTATTCATCTTCTCCCATGTCAATAACTTGAAAGTCTGTGTAGACAAAGTGATCGTCTATTTTGACTGGGACATCAGTTACTATTCCTTTAACTTCTCAATACATCTGATCTGCCATCTGGAGCTGAATGTATGTTGGTCTTAGTGGCATGGTTCCGAACAAGAGCCGATAGGTGACTGCGGCCATTATGTTGACACCCGATCCGGTGTCACAAGTTGCCTTGTAGAAGTTGTATCCATTTATGGAGCAATAGATGCTTGGCATTCCTGGGTCGTCCTTCTTGGTCAAAAACGGTGACTTAAGTTGGTGATCTTGGCCTCCATGAACTACTGTGACCATCTTAGCTAACTCAGTCCACACTTGCTTGTTCCTGTTCCTCTTGTTGGTCCTCTTCCTTGATTCACGTCTGGATTGATTTGGAATTTGTGTACTCTTGTTCTTGAAGAAAAATGTCTCCTTCCTCCCTTTGACGTAGAAACTGATCTTGGCAGCACTAGCGTAGATGATAGCTCCCGTGGTGTTCAAGAATGGCCTCCCTAAGATGATAGGTGCCCTCTCATCTTTTCCGGTCTCTACTACTACGAAGTCTGCTAGAGCATATAAGGTACCAACTCGGACGCAAAGGTTCTTCAATATTCCCTTTGGAAAAGTTATCGTCTGATCTGCAAACTGCAAACACATGGTTGTCTCTAATAAAGGATATGTAAAGAATTTTTCATAGAGTACCCTGGGTATAATGTTGACACTAGAGCCAAAGTCGCAGGGTGCTTCTGGAACGTCCACCATGCCGATGGAGATCAGGATGACGGGGCGTCCTGGATCGCCTCTATTGACCGGCAGAAGGTCAGTAGAGAATTCAGTGACGGGGTTACTCCAATTACCTGCATCAAACATGTCTACAAGATTTGCAGATTCTAATCCTTCTGGTTGTGATGGTATACCGAGGTTAGTAGTAGGAACAGCAGCAGCTATTTGATTTAACTGGGATTCAATCATTTTATTAAAGCTAATTTGATTCTTGATGGCAGTAGAGAAATTATCCATTCTATTATTTATATATTCTAGCATTTTATCATTAGATGCCAATTTCTTAGATAGGTTATCCATTAGCTTTCCTTGATTAGACACTAACTCTCTCAGAGGTGGAAAATTATTATTATTGTTGTAAGAATTGTTACCTTGATAATTACCTAAGTAGTTAGGCCTCTGTTGATTCCAACCTTGATTTTGTTGAGGACGGTTGTAGTAGTTGTTGTTGTTGTTGATGTAGTTCACATCCTCAAGCATCTCAGGGCAGTGGTTGCCTGAGTGTCTAGTGTCTCCACACTCCTCACAAGTCATGTGAGAGTCGTAGATGTGCATAACTTCTTTCTTGTCTCCAGCTCTATCATCGAGCTTCTTCATGAGCAGGTCTAGCTTTGCAGACAGCATGTCTACCTCCTTCAGCTGATGCATAACTCCACCTCTCTTGCGTGTCTGGGTCCTCTCTTCATTCCAGCTTTGGTTGGACGCCATCTTCTCCACAGGAGCTGTGGCTTGTGGTATAGTAAGTGATAAGAATGCTCCTCCAGCTGCAGCATCCATGGTCTCTCGGGCACTGTTGCCGAGCCCATGATAAAACGTCTGCATCAATAGCCCACTCTCCATTCCATGATGGGGGCATTCTAGGATGTAGTCTTGAAAGCGCTCCCATGCTTCTGGAACAGATTCATTATTTTGTTGCTGAAAACTTGTAATATTCCCACGGAGAGCATTGGTCTTGCCCATGGGAAAGAACTTAGCCAGGAAGTTTGTTGAGCAGAGTGCCCACGTAGTATTCTTCTCCTTTGTATCGTAGAACCACTGCTTCACTCTTCCTAACAGTGAGAATGGGAAGAGGCGAAGTAGTATAGCATCTTTGGAAACTCCTGATATGGTGAATGTGTTGCAAATCTCCAGGAAGTGTTGTAAATGAGCACTAGCATCTTCGTGTGCCTTCCCACAGAACTGGTTGGATTGCACCATGTTGATAAGTCCAGGCTTGAGCTCAAAGTTGCCGTCGATCTCTGTAGCAGGTCCAGTGCGGATGTTGTCCGTAGTGGGAGCGGAGAACTCGCGGATTGATTTGTTCGCCATGGCTTCGAACTCTAAAGACAAGTTCCGGTGATCTTCTTGATTGGATGAAGCTTCTTGCTAAAGTGTTGATGATCTCTTCTTGAGCTTGGCTCTCGTCTTCTTGAATAATGCTTCGGGATTGTCAACAAAATTTCCTAGAAGATGTCTTCTATTCATACATTCCCCTGCATAAGATAAAATAGAAAAATATCGGGGTAAAACTGTATGAGAGAATAGATAAGCTCAATCATATTAGTGATGCGAATGATAACTCAAAATCTTTTATTCCATTCCTGATTAGTAATCAACCTTCCCCGGCAACGGCGCCAAAAATGCTTGTTGGGTATTCTTAACATCATTACCAAAAGTAGACTAAGTTTTCTAAATCTAGTAACGGTGCCAAAAATGCCAAACCTATCCCTCACACCACGTAAGCCAAGTTGTCAACCCTAGCATGACATGAGAGACGCGGTATTGAAATATGCAATTGCTCTACTAAATAAATAATGAATGGGATCTGCAAGCGCACAGATTAATACCGATGCAACATTTTAACCGGGAAGTATTCCAGGTATCGTTTTTTATATTTTTACCACTAGGAAGGGATTAGCAATCATCAATATTGATTACAGAATAGAATATGAGATTGAGCATCTATCATTGCATGTATAATTGAGAACATTATATCTAACTCTTCATACAGGGATAAGTGTCACATAATAGATATATGAAATAATAATAGTGACAAGGATAACTAATTTGATCTAGCCACATAATAAATATGATAAGCACCTCAATTAGATACTCTAGAAAGTCATTAGCATGGTATTAGAATGAACTACAAGAATATTCCCTAAGTTATTCTCAACTATATAGTCTAGCATATCATAGTTAGTGCAAGCATACTTAGCAATCATTGTGAGACAAGACTACGCCCATGCATAGTGATATTAGCAAGGAATATGAGAAACATAGCAATCACTCCCCTGTAATAATGTTGCTCTGCCAGCCCAATACACGAGAGGGGGACTACATAAGAATCAATGAAGCTGTCACTATCACGAACCACCCCACGATCTGGCATATTGGGTACAATCGCAGATAAATACGGTATAAGCACCACGCCTACACAATATCTATCATTTACCCATGGATCCGATGGATAAACGCTATACGATCCTAAGCATGTATATAGATCCAATCTAACTAAGCCAAGTACATAACTATGATAAACTAAGAACAATATAATCTTGAATATAAGCAAGTAGAGCAAAGTCATAAGCAATATATTGAAGTAGAACAAAGTCATATTCATAATATTGAAGAACAAAGATAATTAGAAAGTAATTAGAAGCACAATTAGAGAATTACCAAGAATCCTCCTGACAGATCCGGAAACCAATCGAAGATTTACTCCTTCTAGCTCTAATCCTATGTAGCTATGCTAATCTCGATATCTAATTGATGTGGTGGCTCTAATCTTGATCAGAGGCTTCTTCTCCCTTGAGGAACAATGAATTAGGGTTGAGAGGCTCTCTCCTCCAGGGGCCAGGAGGTCTGGTTTTATAGTCCCTTCAAGTGAATATGGGCCGTTGGATCAAACTGACTTAGATTGTATGGTTTAGATTCATCCTTTAGGTCGGTGGAGATCTCCCGCGAAGCAGAGTCCTGATTGGACTCCAGAGGTGGGTGGGCGCCCAAGGGAACAGGGCGGGCGCCCTGCCTCTGGCCCCGTTTCGCCTCCGCTTTGGTCTCGTGGCTTCTGGAGTCTTCTAGATGTAAGATAATTGCGCGGCACGTTAATATCTCTATGTAATCCCGATGTGTGGGCCTTTCTTCCGTATTTCCTGATAACCCCCTGCAGAAATAGACAAACACCAAAACTCATGGAATTCTGTCAGATAAAACCCTAAGTCTAGATGTTGATTTCATTTGGATCCTTTTCTTTATTTATTTGATAATTAAATTTGATACTTAAGGACCGTTAACATGGAGAAGCTGTCGAGAACTCCACCGAGCTTGCCTCGAATCTCGAGGCCCTGGCCACAGAAGCCCCAGAGCCCAAGCGTCACGCGGGTAGCTTCGAGCTGGCAGAAGGAACGAAGGAGATCCCGCTCGACCCCAACGGCTCCGACGGCAAGGTGCTGACGATCAGCGCTGACCTCGACCCCAAATAGGAAGCCGTGCTCGTCGACTTTCTCCATGCAAATGCTAACATGTTTGCATGGAGTCCCTCGGACTTGCCAGGCATACCGAGGGAAGTCGCCGAGCACTCCTTGGAGATTCGAGCCGGTTCCAAGCTAGTGAAACACCGGCTGCGTCGCTTCGACGAGGAGAAACGCAAGATCATCGGCGAGGAGATCAGCAAGCTTTTGACGGCCTGATTCATCAAGGATGTTCACCATCCCGACTGGTGAGCAAATCCTATACTAGTTAAGAAAAAGAATGGGAAAATGAGGATGTGTGTCGATTACACAAGTTTGAATAAAGCATGTTCGAAAGTTCCCTTTCCTTTACCACGTATTGATCAAATTGTTGATTCTACCGCGGGATGTGAAACCCTTTCTTTCCTTGATGCAAACTCTGGATACCATAAAATAAAAAAGAAAGAATCCGACCAGCTCGTGATGTCTTTCATTACACCTTTTGGGATGTACTGTTATGTGACCATGCCGTTCGGGCTTCGAAACACGGGAGCGACATACCAACGATGCATGCTCCATGTGTTTGGTAAACATATAGGGTCGATGGTCGAGGCATATGTCGACGACATCATCTTCAAATCAAAGAAACGAGGAGACCTCATTCAGGACCTCGAAGATCGCTTTCAGTTGCCTGCGCGCCAACAAGATCAAGCTCAACCCCGAGAAGTGCATCTTTGGCATACCTCGAGGCATGCTCTTGGGTTACATAGTTTCCCAACGCGGCATCAAGGCCAATCCCAAAAAAGTCTCGGCCATTACGAGAATGGGGCCGATCCGAGACGTCAAGGGAGTGCAAAAAGTCACGAGATGTTTGGCGGCGCTAAGCCGTTTTATCTCAAGGTTGGGGGAAAAGGCGTTGCCACTGTATCGGCTCTTGAAAAAAGCCGAGCGTTTCTCTTGGACCCCCGAAGCCGAGGAAGCCCTCGATAACCTGAAGAAAATGCTGACCTCTGCCCCGGTCCTGGTCCCACCTTGGCCCGCAGAGCCTCTACTTCTGCACGTCGCCTCAACGATCCAGGTGGTCAGTGCGGCGGTGGTGGTCGAAAGGCAGGAAGAAGGACATGCGCTGCCGGTCCAGAGGTCGGTTTACTTCATCAGCGAGGTACTCTTAGAGACCAAGGCACGATATCCATAGATCCAGAAACTAATTTACGCAGTAATCCTCGCCCGACGCAAGCTGCAACACTACTTCCTCGGCCACCCTATCACGGTGGTCTCATCATTTCCTTTGGGTGAGATCATCCAAAGTCGGGAGGCCACGGGAAGAATCGCCAAATGGTCGGTCGAGCTCATGAGTGAGACCCTCACTTATGCGCCCCGCAAAGCCATCAAGTCACAAGCTCTGGTGGATTTCGTCACGGAATGGACGGACTCCCAGCTCCCCCCGGCTCAAGTTCAAGCGGAGCTATGGACCATGTACTTCGATAGGTCTCTCAAGAAGACGGCAGCTGGGGCGGGTCTGCTATTTGTCTCACCCCTCGGCGTCCATATGAGGTATGTCATCAGAATACATTTTGCCGCGTCCAACAACATCACGGAGTACGAAGCCCTTGTCAATGGACTGAAGATCGCCATCGAGCTAGGAGTTCGGCGCCTCGACGTTGTTGGGTATTTTAAACGCAAACAGAAAAAATCCGCAAGCACACAGATACTGATGTAGCTTTCACCCGGGAGTATTCCAGAGTATTGATTTTCCACAGGGAACGTGAGTGTACTAATTTAGATTCAAGATCGCCTAAGGATAACTATATAATTATTTTTGGTGGGAAGAGAGGAAGTTTCCTGAGAGTTCTCTAGTTCATCTAAGAATCAAGAATTACTTCAAAGATGATTTATTTCAGGACATCAGAACACTAACCACAGAAAGAGATGAGAAGGGGGCTAGGAAGCCCTGACTACGGTCCTACAAACAACGATCCGAACGAGGTGGAATACGTCGACCATTAGGGCTCTCACTACCCTAGGGCTACCACAACAATCCGCAGGATTGCGTGGAATTCCAGGTAATTGCAAGACTAAACACCACGTCTATTCTATTAATTACTACTCTAGCGTTATAATGACTAGAGCACTTGGTGCAAGCGGGAATCCAATAAATAACTTGAATGTAAATAAAATTAATTAAAGAACTCAGGAATTATGAATTGAAGAACTTGGAGAACGATGAATGACGAACCAGTTGCTGCAAAAGTACAATGTAGAGGAAGATCCGACAGATCCGGCTCCTCCTCCTCCGCTCTCCTCTTCTCTCTCCCTATTTTCTAGATTACAACTAGAACGAACTAGAACTAGAACTAGAGGAACTAGAACTAGATGAACTAGAACTAGAACTAGATGAACAAGAGGGATCCTCTCTACTTGGATGAAGAATTGAAACCCTAGCTTTGATTCTGTAGAAGAGGTATGATCTCCAAGGGCCAGGGGGCCTTGCTTATATAGTCTTTTCAGATAAATCTGGGCCGTCGGATCAAACCGACATTAATCGCAAGGTTTTCCTTGATCCCTTAGGTCGGTGGAGCATGATCCGCGAAACGTGTCCTGATTGACTCTGGAAGTGGGGGGGCGCCCTGTCCCTGAGCCCTCTCGGCCTCCGCTTCGTTCCCGTGACTTCTGGAGTCTTCTAGATGATAAAAAATTGCACGGCACGTTAATATCTCTATGTAAACCCGACGTGTGGGCCTTTCTTCCGTATTTCCTGATAACCCCCTATAGAAATAGACAAACACCAAAACTCGTGGAAATCTGTTAGATGAAACCCTAAGTCTAGGTGTCGGTTGCATTTGGATCCTTTTCCATGATTAGCTGATGGTTAAATGTGAGCATTAAGGACCGTCAACAAGCTCCGCCAAGCTTAACCTTTGCTCGTCCCTGAGCAAAGATGAACTCAAGAGTTTCTGCAATGGTTTTATGCCTTAAAGGTACACATGCGTTCAAACAAGATCTCATCTCTGGGTTAGGGTAAACTTTTAAGATTTATACTTACTCATTTTACCTTCCACCAAGGGGCTTGCAAGCGTCACTTGTGTCTTGAGTAGTTAAAAGATAGAATGGTCGAATCAAGCGCCATGTCTCTTGTTCTTCGATTAACTATAGCTCTGGAGTTTTGGCAGATTTTCAAATAAAAATCAGAGATTCCTTGTATGACTCTCACTAGTCTCTCTTTTGTGGTATTTTTGGATCCTTACCAAGGCAATAATGTTATATGCCTTCTCTCAATGTATGTGGTGTTTCTGGTATGAGGCATAGTGACATTGCCTTCTCTCTCACCCTACACTAATAAGGTTTTGATATCTGGAGCTCATAGGTGGAAGACAGCTAATACATACTTACATGGCATTTATTGCATAGTCAAACCATGGATCCAGAAGAACAAGTCAATAAGTCAAATCAAGATGTGCATGTGTGGTGAATGAATGGTGATAATGGTGATGATGGTGATAACAATGGTGAAAGTCTAATTCTACTTTTGCTCTTTTGAGGGGATATATACCTTTCTTGCTCTTTTGAAACTTTTTGAGGAGAATGAGATCCTGTATATGTTCTTTTTCTTTTCTCTCAGGTGGGTATCTTGTACCCCTAATTCTACTGTCGAACACTTGTCCATTTTTACCTCTCGTCTCACTTTTTCTTTCTTTCGAGGTTCCGGGCACTTGCCCCTTTTTATTTCCTCGTATCTTCTTTTTTTAGAGCACTCACCTCTTTAAATAATGTAGCAAGTGGTAGTAACCGAAATAACTTAAGCATTTATTTCACAGGGGAAAACAGAAATAGGAGAATATTTTTGGCTATTCTCTCCTGGATTAGGAGTAGAATATTTTTGGGTGGTTCTGGAGATGGAAATGGGTGGATATATGTGGATGCGTACTTCCGGAGTAGAAGCAGCATGTGTGAGTGAACGTGCAAGTGAACCTTGATTTAACCACATGACAAGCTCCTAAGGGTCTACACAGCTTGACCGAACTCAATGCTCATAAGCAGTAAAAAGTAAATGTGTGGCTCAAAGTCTAGCAAGCATGTATATATGGTTGTGGTAGGAATTTAAACTCTCGTCATACAGGAACTCATCATGTGATATTTTAAAGATTTTCAAAGATAAAATTCTCCAGAATTCTAGCATCTCTAGGAACAGATAAAAAGTAGCTCAACCTTCCCATATCATATCTGTTAACGATTTAGACTTTAGATCAAGTACTCTTCCCACAAGTTCAGGTTTAGAGCAAATCTTAATTAATAACAGTCATGCCTAAACTTAAGAGAGATTTTGATTTTGAGAACTAGTCATAGCAGAGGAACTATTCATCATTTCCATGTGAGAGCTTATCATGAGGGTTCATAGCAAACATTATTTATTTAATTATTTAGCAAACTAAGCAAAGATATATATATATAAGCACAAAATCTTTATTTGAGTTTATATGATTATGCATCTTTTTATTATTTGAGTAAAGTATAAACGTGAGTAGAATACTTAGCTCGATAAATGGGGGTGCTCTCCCCCAAGCTGGATTTTGACGTAATTTCTTCTGATATAGCTAGCAGGTGGCGGAGGTGTATTTGAATGTCGGCAGCACCCTAACAGCGATTAGGATGTCTTCTGTCTGCTAGTCTTCTTTGATCCTTGAATTCTGTGGAGCTCAAATAGACAACAAAGCTTTGTGGAACTAGTTAAGTTTTAGCATAAATATCTAGCCTTTATCATGTTGAGCCTCCTCAATAAATGTTACACTCTTTAGTAGGATCATAAATTTATTTTTAGAATTTTATTTTTATAGGACAAGAATATATTTATTTCATTTTAACGCCGCCACAGTGAATATACTTATGGGTTTTATGCCATGAGCATACTCACATGGGGCTTACTATTTTTAACATTTTTATTTGGTTTTCAAGATGATATGAACCTAATTAACTAAGCAAACTATTTTAAAATAATTGAAAGGAAAAAGATAACTACCAAGTTTACCTCTTGGCAAGGCGTTCGGTGTTTTTAAGTCCTCCGAACGGGACTCTCCATTTTCTCACTCGTCCTGGGATTTGTTGGATGGCGTAGTCGGTGCTTCCAGTGGCGCCTCCTCTTCGTGTATAACTATCTTCTCTCTCTGACTCGATGCTACGGTCTCCTCAGGACAGTTCTGTTCAAGTGGTATGTCTTCAAACCTTGCTACTTTTCCTTCGTAGTCTGCCCATCTGTCCTTGATGATTTGCCTCCTCTGGTTGCGGTTGCGTCATCTTCTTCTTGTCCTGACCTGCTTAGAGTCTTCAACTATATAGTTAGGGTCAGTAAAATAGCGGCGTACCTTCTCAGAGGGGAAGTGCATGTGGACTTCTCTGGATCCAATGTAGATGACTGCTTTAACGGTGCTGAGGAACGGTCTCCCAAGGATGATGGGTGGATCATACTCGTCTTCTCCCATCTCAATAACCTGAAAATCTGTATGGACAAAATGATTGTCTATTTTTACAAGGACATCAGTTACTATACCTTCAACATTTCGGAATGTCTGATCTGCCATCTGGAGGTGAATGTATCTCGGTTTTAGGGGTATGGTTCCGAACAGGAGCTGATAGGTGACTGCGGCCATTATGTTGACGCCTGACTCGGTGTCGCAAAGCGTCTTTTGGAAGTTGTATCCATTAATGGAGCACTGGATGCTTGGCATACCTGGGTCATCCTTTTTGGTCAGGAAAGGCGACTTGAGTCGACGATCTTGACCTCCGTGAATTGCAGTGACCATCTTAACTGATTCGGTCCACATTTGCTTGTTCCTGTTCCTCCTGTTGGTCCTCTTCCTTGGTTCATGTCGAGATTGCTCTAGGATTTGTGTAGTCTTGTTCTTGAAGGAAAACATCTCCTTCCTCCCCTTGATGTAGAAACTGATCTTGGCAGCACTAGCGTAGATGATAGCTCCTGAGGTGTTTAGGAATGGCCTCCAAGGTACCAACTTGGACGCAGAGGTCTTCAATATTCCCTTTGGGAAATTTAGTGTCCGATCCTAGGCATAATGTTGACGTTAGAGCCAAAGTCGTAGAGTGCTTCTAGGAAGTCCACCATGCCGATGGAGATCGGGATGATGGGGCGTCCTAGATCGCCTCTCTTGCCTGGCATAAGGTCAATAATTACTTCCATAACGGGGTTACTCCAGTAGTTACGTCCTCAAGCATCTCAGGGCAGTGATTGCCTGAGTGTCCAGTATCTCCAGTGTGTTTGTGCTCGTAGATATAGATTCTTCACTTGGTGGAGTCTAGGAGTTGTAAAACTCCTTCATATTTTGCTCGAAGTGTACCTGCTCATAGAGACAAGGCAGAGATCAAGTGCATGGGCCCTGTTGATGGAAAACACCAACAGAACCAAAAGTGTATTTGTTCTTCTCTAACCTTAAGCATAGTGAGCAAGACAATCTAGAGTGTGTAGCATTTAAAACATTTGTGTAGCATTTAAAACATTTGTCAGATCAGATTGCTCAACCTAATGGAAAGATAATCTATCTATACTTATGTTTTTATATATATATATCTTCCAAAGATTGTGTGTGCAACATTTTAGCTCATATGATTAGGAGTGTGGGATCACAAAGGTGGAAGGACTAAACATGTTGAATTAATTGGGTTGGTCAATCTAGAGTTGTAAATCATATATGTTTGTCTATTTTATTCATGTGAACGCTAGAACCAAGAAGAAGCTTATAAAAGTGATAGTCAAGTACCTTAAGATGTTACCTTACTTGAAGAGTGATGGTACAGTATCATCTTGTGGAAGCTTTCCTTTCTTTGCGGCAGTGCATCGTGTTTGTGGCACCCTCCATGGATCATCTCTTGTGAGCTATGCCTTCCTTGTGTAAATTGTTAAACTTCATGTGTCTCTCTCTTTGTCTCCAATGTGGGTTTATCTCAGGACTTCCTAGGTCGATATTGAAAGTTTTCCTATAGGGGTTAGTCCAACAAAATATCCAATATCTACTATAGCATACTATCGGCTCAAAAAATCAACCTAGACACCATGTCTAATTTTATTTAGGAGGGCATTTTAACCTAAGCATCATGCTTAATTTAAAAATCCCTTGGAAGTAAGATCATCAGCCCTAAACTAAGCACCATGCTTAATTAGAGATAAATGAAACTACTCCAAACCTAGACATAAACTAAAGCAAATAAAGGTAGCATGAGAGCATTTATAGAGATCTACTCAAGTGGAGATGAAGTAGTGTGATTAGTATTTAACAAATTGAGCATGTCTTAAAGGTAGGGACAACCAACATAGCAACATGGGAAAGGATGTTTTTATGTAAAGTAGTCCCCCAAGCTTGAATTTTGCAAAATTCAAGTTTGGATGAATTTAATTCAATGTTGTATGATGATTGGTTGGACATACCTTGTGCTTGTCATTCATCCGATCTTTTTGCTCCAATCCTGGAAAGGTTAGTGACAAGAATACCCGAAGGAATTTTTTTACAATTATGCTTATATGCTCAATACAAAAGGTAATGTTGTAAATAATTAAAAGCTCATGTTACGATCTGACCAGTGCTTATTTTCGGACACTAAGCTTGTCGTTGGGAAACCATCAATTTATGTCGGCGAAGTGGTTTCCCCTCCAACGCTGACCTATATCAAGATCAACTCAACGAGATCTGCAATATTTAATATAGACATATGCATCGACAACCGCCCTTTTAAAGTTTTTATAAATAGAAAGGAAGAGGGGGTTGGAGATCTCGAATGTGGTGATGTTGGAGAGACCTAAAGATTGGGAAGATGTTACATATGAGCATGGAGTAAATGAAGTGGCTATGAAATAAATTCCATGCTCATTAATGCTTAGAGTGAAATCCATGTGGTGTGGTGAAAATGGTAAGCTGAGTGTGGTAAAAAAGGAAAAGAAAAAGGATACACGGACGACTTAGTTCGAAACTAGCACAGCTACCGTTCCCCGGCAACGGCGCCAGAAAGCTTGTTGGGTATTTTAAACGCAAATAGAAAAAATCCACAAGCGCACGGATACCGATGTAGCTTTCACCTGGGAGTATTCTAGAGTATCGATTTTCCACAGGGAACGTGAGTGTACTAATTAAGATTCAAGATCGCCCAAGGATAACTATATAATTATTTTTGGTGGGAAGAGAGGAAGTTTCCTGAGAGTTCTCTAGTTGATCCAAGAATCAAGAATTACATCAAAGATGATTTATTTCGAGACATCAGAACACTAACCACAGAAAGAGATGAGAAGGGGGCTAGGAAGCTCTGACTACGGTCCTACAAACACCGATCTGAACGAGGTGGAATACGTCGACCGTTAGGGCTGTCACTACCCTAGGGCTACCACAACAATCTGTAGGATTGGGTGCAATTCGAGGTAATTGCAAGACTAAACACCACGTCTAATCTATTAATTCCTACTCTAGCGTTATAAAGACTAGAGCACTTGATGCAAGCGGTAATCCAATAAATAACTTGAATGTAAATAAAAGCAATTAAAGAACTCAAGAATTATGAATTGAAGAACTTGGAGAACTATGAAGAACGAACCAGTTGCTGCAAAAGTACAATGTTGAGGAAGATCCGACAGATCCGGCTCCTCCTCCTCCACTCTCCTCTTCTCTCTCCCTATTTTCTAGATTACAACTAGAACGAACTAGAACTAGAACTATAGGAACTAGAACTAGATGAACTAGAACTAGAACTGGATGAACTAGAGGGATCCTCTCTACTTGGATGAAGAATTGAAACCCTAGCTTTGATTCTGTAGAAGAGGTATGATCTCCAGGGGCGAGGGGGCCTTGCTTATATAGTCTTTTTAGATGAATCTAGGCTGTCGGATCAAACCGACATTAATCGCACGGTTTTCCTTGATCCCTTAGGTCGGTGCAGCATGATCCGCGAAACGTGTCCTAATTGGACTCTGGAATTGGGCGGGCGCCCTGTCCCTGAGCCCTCTCGGCCTCCGTTTCGTTCTCGTGACTTCTAGAGTCTTCTAGATGATAGAAAATTGTGCGGCACGTTAATATCTCTATGTAAACCCGACGTGTGGGCCTTTCTTCCGTATTTCCTGATAACCCCCTGTAGAAATAGACAAACACCAAAACTTGTGGAAATCTTTTAGATGAAACCCTAAGTCTAGGTGTCGGTTGCATTTGGATCCTTTTCCATGATTAGTTGATGGTTAAATGTGAGCATTAAGGACCGTCAACAGACGTTCGAGGTGACTCCCAACTCGTCATTGACCAAGTAATGAAGGCCTCCAATTGCCACGACCCGAAAATGGAGGCGTACTGCAAGGAAGTACGTCGGCTCGAGGACAAGTTCCACGGCCTCGAGATCATCCACATCGCCCGACGCTACAACGAGGCGGCCGACGAACTCGCCAAGATCGCCTCGACTCGAGGCACGGTCCCGCCTAATGCATTCTCAAGAGACCTGCATGAACCATCGGTCGACTTGGGCTCGAGGGCTGACGTCGAAACCACCGCCCTCCAACAAACCGACGCCATTGAAGCACTGCTAGCGGCAGGAGAAGTAATGGAGGCGGAATAGCGACCCGGTCGACCGTTCGACTGGCGCACACCGTTCCTCGATTGCCTGATTCGATGCGAGCTACTAGAAGATCGATCCGAGGCCCACTGTATCACTCGACGAGCCAAATCATACGTAATCTACAGCGAAAATAACGAACTATTGTCATAGAACCGACCAAATTATAAGAGTTCAAGTGTAGAAACGATCGACAAGCAATCAAGTTTCCAAACTTGAGCCCATATAATCCCGGTAGTCAACCGAAATAACGAAGGACTTCAAACCAACTCACAACAAACCAAGATCGTAATAGTTCAACATAAACACAGCGAATGTTACATAGTCATTCATTGCCGTCGAAGCGGCACCACATCGGAGTATTAAGTTATTACAACACTTGTTTGAAATAGCGGAAGCAAAATAGTTACACACACACTTTCCAAAGTTCAGTTCATAAATTCGAGTTACTGCCAGAGTCTACATCATCCTTCCAAAAGCAACAGGTACGAGGTTGTTAGAGAACCATGCCCAACGGTTAGTCCTCATCCCCAGCGGGATGGAGACAGGTCTTACAGAAGCCGTCATAAAAGATGTCATCTGCAACAGGTGGGAAATAAACCCTGAGTACGAGAATGTACTCAGCTAGACTTACCCGTCTAGTAAAACATAAAAGACACCAAGGATCATGCAAGGATAATATCAAGTGGAGCTGGTTGACTCAACATTTTGCCAAAGGCCTTTATTATGACTAACCCATTGTAAGAGCATCATATTATTTATCATCAGCCTACCACTAGATTAGCACCTGCACTAAAGCACTTCACTTGATTATTACAAACAATAATAACCATATCAAGTTCACCATATGTTCTTCTTCGCTATCATCATTATCATGAACCAAGTTTATTAGTGAATGCTACGTTTGCCGCTGCTCTGTCAAGTTCTCACTAACCGGGAGAGACGGCGATTCGAATCGAATTCCTATCTAGCTGGAGGGTTATTCCTAGCACTCACCCAAGCATCCCCCGTCGGAGAGCCAACGGGTCACCTTTGGTACAACTCAGGAATCGCGGCTCCGATCAGCGCCGCACTCCTAGGGCTACCACTCTGCCAGGGAGGTCAGGAATTTTAACTCACCTGCCTTTGGGCTTACGCCAATGGTCCCCCGCACACCGCACTTCCTCCGGTAGTGCGCACTTTATACTTGCCGGTCTTCCGGCCTGAGTCATACTACTCGGCTTCGTGGTCGGAACGAGTTATCCGGCCAACTAAGTGTTAGGCATGCGTTCAACATGACAAGAGGACGTACAACGGTCGGTCCTTAGCTGCCACAGACGGAGTTACTACAACCTTGCAAAACTCCACCCGGCTTAAGTCAAATTAATCAGGTTCCATCCACGATAGCACATATAGACCATCGTGATCCGACACAACCCTATATCGCGCAGGTGACAGGAAATCACCCGACTTCTACCGCTTAAAGCATGGCTAAGCTGCTACTCGATCCTAACTGTATAACCAGGTAGTGGTAAGATATCTGGACAAGGATTGAGTAAAATGCAGCAAAGGTTTCATCACAACTCCTATACTTAATGCATCAATAGATATAACATATTAAATAAACTTTCGAAAGTAAAGGGAGGCTTAGAATGCTCCGGGGCTTGCCTTTCACGAACGAGGCTGGCTCGTGACTCGGGCACTCAACTTCTTCTTCGGGCTCCTCGAGTCCGACTTGCTGGACCTCCACCTCCTGGCTGCCCTCCTGGCCTTCGGGGTTCACTTGCAGATCGAAGGAGGCTGCCACGTCCGATGCACCTATTGCATGCTCGGTGAATGAGAAGGTGTGCATACAAAAGAATGAATGCTTGATAACATAAGTGACCCACTGGACACTCATTTACGGAGTAACATAGTTATAACAAGTTCACACAAGTTAACAAATTAACATAGCCCAAAACCTATCATGATAGCCTATAACAGCAAGCTACAAACAGCAGGATTAGCTCAGTAACAGATCATAACTATTGCCACAAAGACCCAACAAACTTAAATGAGGACATTCTGGAAAGCTTATGAAATTGTCTACAAATCATCTTTAAACATCACAGCAAGATTCATATATTAAACAAGTCATTTAAACAAAGATCCAGGTTCTATCCCAGAAAAACAGAGAACACCTATTTCTGGAACCTAACTTGGAAAGATCATAACTTCAGAACTACCGAACCAAATGATTCCAAATTTAAACCACAGTTAGTTCAGTAAGTTTACAACAACTTTGATTTAGACAAGTTTCCCAGAAAACCAAGTTATCATTAAGCAAAAGTTACCCTTGCTGTCCAGAACAGCTTTTAACCCTTTAATTAATTATTTGATGACATAACCAAAACATAAACTATGCCAACAACATGGCTTATGAGCACAAGCATATCACAAGGTTACCAGAACACCAGATGATAACCCTCAAACATTTACTTAACAAGGCATTTATTAATTAATTCTAGAAAGGAGCATAATTACAAGATACTAGTCAAAGTGCTCAGAAAAATCTACAAAAATTACAGCAGCACAGGTATAGCATCAAAGCATCACCATAAAAATTTCAGGGCAATTGCACATACCAAATTAAAGATATGCATTTAATATGTAACAAGGTATTTATTTCATAAATTGGGAATCATGACTTATTTTGTGTCAAACAACAGATTTCAGATTATTTATATATTATGAATGTCATAAACAAGTTTACCACCAAAGTAGAACACCAGTATAAGCACCAATTATTTTATATGATTTAATCAAGGAGACAAGCCAAATTTCAATCATAAATTACATAACAAAGCTGCAGTACTCCAAAAATCATGCAATATTTATCAAAGCACTCTAGTACCACACAGAGACTACCATAAAATTTTCATGGCAAACTAAGCAGTATAACAAGAGATATGAATTTATCCATGAATAACAAGATTAAATCCTTAATAAATATTTTTCCAGAAAACATGGTTTATTTTATATTTTTATTAAAAACTAGCCATCTCAAGAAACACCACAAAATTGGTTTCACAATTTTGGATCTCAGAAACAGGAGATATGATTTTTGCAAGAAAGCCAAAATCAGGATTTTGAATAAAAGAAAAGGAGGGAAGGGAGGTGACACTGACAGTGGACCCCGCCTGTCAGGTTCTTCTCCCCCACGGCCGAGGCGACTCTCGCCGGCGATTTCTCCGCGACGGCGAGGTCTCTGGCCAAACCAAGGGCACCATTGTGATCCCCAGACTCTAGCGACTCGATTTATCCCCTTTTCCCCACGGCGGACCCACCGGAAGAAGCTCGCCGTCGATCATGGCGGCTCGGCGGAGGTGCTCGGCGTTACGCCGGAGCCCTCGGGCCGGTAGAGCGTGACCTAAGGCCTTCTACAGCACCAGCGAACTATGGCGAAGCTTCCTAGGTAAGCGGCTTGGCTAGAAACGTTGTGGAACGTGCTGGCCACGAGAGACCCCAACTCCGGCGGAAACACGGCGGCGCTGCGCGTCGTGTCCGGCGACGGTGGGTTCGGTAGAGCGTCCACCAAGTGGCGCAAACGCAAGCTAGGAACCTAAGCAACCTCTAGGACCTAACCAGAGAAGACGAGAGGCCCTGATGAGCTCAGCATTGGGCTCGCTGGAAAAGATGGTCACGACGACCCGATTTGGGGGAAGAAGGAAAAGGCGGCTCACCGGTGGATCTCACGGCAAGATGATGGGTGGAGAATGAAGAGCGGTTCACGGCGGAGCTGTGGGTGGAATTTGGTGGACTGCGACGTAGCGAGGAGCGCACACGAGCTCGCCGGAGTGAGCTCGCGACGGTGAGCTCGCTGTGGGCGCTCTTCTGGCGAGAGAGGCGAGGCAGAGAGGAAATGGACGCGTCCACGCTGCTCGGGCGTCGCTGTGGAGGTCATGCGCACACTGGGAGCTGACGAGCGGGGCCATCGCCGGCGTACGGGCGCCATCTGGCGGACAGATGTCGCTCGGGACATCCACGACGGCGAGCTCGGCTCCGATTCAGAGAACACGATGACCGACTGACAGAGCGACTTCAGCAACGGATAACTCCCAAACCAGCCCGAGTTAGAAGATGATGCAGTTGACAAGGTTGGAGTTCCAATCGAGTTCTACAACATTGTCAACTAGAGCAAAAGCCAGATTGGCCTGGATTGAGAGATATAGAGTTTTCAAAACCGATCGTGCAAACTGGTTTCGTTCCAGGACTTAGAAAATTTCCTAAGTGTTGGAAACAGCCCCAAATCTGCCTTGTGGGTCAATTTTGAGCTATTTGTGATCATTTTCATGAGATGGCCATAAAACAACTTTTGTTCCTTATAAAATTTGATACAACTTTTCTGTAGAAAGGTTTGACATGCAAACATTTTATAAAACAGTTTTTAAAATCCTAAGCAAAAGAGGTTTCTAGGGCCTATTTGTATAAGTATGACTTAGGTGATTATTTTGGAGAAGTGATCAACATGAACATTGTTCCCAAGGTTAAGTTAAGCATAGATAAACTAATTACCAAGGCATAGAGCACAAACACAAGCATGGTTCACTCAAACATAAGCATAGGAAGCCTATTTAAGCAATTTAGATCACATATTTGCATAGAATGACATGGCTCGAGATAGATGATGACCATGATATGCTTTGAGTAGATGATGATGCTCATGCTATGCACATGATTAATGCAACCATAACACTGGGGTGTTACAACTATATCGACGAAGCCCGACAGGAATCCTGCAGCGCTGTATCACCATAGAAGAAGGCCAAAAGCTCCTCGAGGATCTACACTTGGGGGCTTGTGGCCACCACGCTGCTCCGCGGACCCTCGTAGGGAACGCTTTCCGACAAGGCTTCTACTGGCCAACGGCCGTAGCTGACGCCATCGAGCTCGTACACTCATGCCATCGGTGCCAATTTTATGCCAAGCAGACGCATCTTCCAGCTCATCCTCTCCAGATGATCCCCATCACGTGGCCATTCGTGGTGTGGGGTCTCGACCTCATAGAGCCTCACAGAAACCAGCAGGAGGATACACCCATCTGCTGGTGGCCATCGACAAATTCTCCAAATGGATCGAGGCTCGACCCATCACAAACATCCGCTCTGAGCAAGTCGTCCTTTTCTTCACCGACTTCATCCACCGGTTTGGGATTCCAAACGTCATCATCACCGACAATGGCACTCAGTTCACCGGCAAAAATTTCGTGGACTTCTGTGACTGGCATCACATCCGTGTGAATTGGTCGGCAGTGGCTCACCCTCAAACTAACGGCCAGGTCGAGCGTGCCAACGGCATGATATTGCAGGGGCTCAAACCAAGAATCTACAACCGGTTGAAGAAATTCGGCAAGAAATGGGTCGAACAGCTCTCTTCGGTCCTATGGAGCTTAAGGACGACGACTAGCAAGGCCACGAAATATACCCCATTCTTCATGGTCTACGGCACCGAGGCCGTGCTCCCAACAGACCTCGAGTATGGGTCACCTCGACTCAAAGCCTATAACGAGCAGACAAATAAGGAGACTCAAGAGAACGCGGTCGACCAGCTCGAGACATGGCCCTCCTCAACTCCGCTAGATACCAGTAGAAGCTTCGACGCTATCACGACAAGCACATGCGCAAAAGGGATCTGAACGTGGGCGATCTTGTCCTACGGCGACGGCAAAGCAACCAAGGGCGCCACAAGCTGACTCCGCCCTGGGAGGGCCCATACGTGGTGGCCGAGGTCCTGAAGCTAGGGACATACAAGCTCGCGGACGAAAAAGGGGCGGTCTTCACCAACGCGTGGAACATCGAACAGCTACGTCGATTCTACCGCTAGAGTTTCAAAGCTTTATGTTCTCATGTGCATTCTGTACCAAAATCTTATGAATGAATGCATGAACGAATGAGTTCTCATGTCCTTCAAGTAATTTACTTTTTCACCGGTCAAAATCTCAACGTTAGAAGGGAGTACCAACTATGACCCATCACAGTCGATACCCCCTTGGGGCTAGCAGGGGGGACCCCCCAGTTCCTAAAAACCAAACGATTTTTTCCTGTAAGTATGCCTCACACGGTCGAGTAGTAAAGGCACCTCGAGCCCCTTAAGGGCCGAGAGACGACAAGCCTGAGAACACCTACGCCCCCAGGCTATCGTAACTCTACTCACTCCCTCACCCTCCAGGCAATCAAGGTCGCCTTAACAAAAGACCGAACGAGGAAGCAAATGAATTCCGAACAAAAAAATAAGCTGATATTCACAAATCTTATAAACCACTTAAAGGCATAGCATTTCGTTAAGATAAAAAGTACAGTACAAGGGGCCTTAGCAGCCAGAATAGGCTCGCAGTCCTCAGTCTGTGTCTCGGCCCTCACCACCATCGTCCGCGCCTGAGATAGTCTCGAGAGGAAGCACTTCCGGCTCGAACAGCTTCGCCAGCCTTTCCCAGGGGCCTCCGGGTCGTCGATCAAGGCGTGGAGCCTCTCCTCGTTCTCTGCGTCGGTCTTGGAAATGTCGGTGACGAAGTCGTGGGACACCACCTCCATATCGTAGGAAAAGCCTGAGCAGACAACCGCCATTGCCCGCTTCACCCTGGTATGAAGGGCGTCCCACACCCGGTCCCTCAGCGTGGCACCTAAGTAGCACAGCTGATCGACCAGCGCGTCGCCTCGAGCTGCCTCCCTTGACTCGTCCATAGGCTCGAGCTCCCAGGAGGCCGAGAGATCGCTTATCGCAGTCCGCAGCCGACTGTTAAAAGTGATCTCACCCTCGAGCTAAGCCTTGGTGGAGCGGGCCTCGACTTGAGCAGCTAGCAGCTCGTCTTTAAGCCCTACAAAGGCCGACATGGAGAAATTAGACAACACAAAGCACGCCTTGGAAAAGAAACACGATGTTACAAACATACCGCGAATATTCTACTCCAGAGCCGTATTCTCGCCAACCAGGTCGGTGTTGGCCCTCTCGATCTCCCTGTAGGAGCGCGCCAGGTCGGTGTTGGCAACTCGCAAGTCCTCAATCACCTTGCCCGCCTGCGCAATAGCTCCCTCTTTCTCCAGCAGCGCCCTCTTTAGGTGATCGGCGTCGTCAGAAAGGCTGCGAGATCGAGCCCGCTCCGCCTCGAGATCCTCGAGGGCTTTCTTCTTGGCCTCCTCGGCGGTGCTCCGAGCAATCTCGCCCTTCACGCACTCCACCTTCATCTCTTGGAAGGCCTCTCGGGCAGAGGCAAGGTCAGCCTTGATGAGGCCCTTCTCCTTGTCAAGATCGGCGGCTGCGTCCTTATAAAATACGGCCTCTTCCCGGGTCTTGGACGCAGCCTCCTCGACCGTCATGGTCCGCTCCCTCAGCCGTGTGGCCTCTTCCACCGCCTTCCTCGAGGCCTCCCAAGTTTCGGCCAGAGCGACCTCCCTCTCCTTTTTCTCCTCCTCGAGCGCCAAAAGCTCTTTGTAGGCCTTGAGGAGCTTCTCCTGCTACTCCAAGAGTTGGTCCTTGAGAAGAGGGTGCTGCTCCCAGCCACCCCTCGTCGCGTGGATAAAGCCCGACTTCAAGCGGGAGGTCTCTTTCAGATCCTGCGAGCCAGTAGTTGAGCAGTAAGAATACAAAACTATTGATGCAAAACTGATCTGCAAACACAAAGGGCTAATACCCGATTCAAACGTTAAGGCGTGCCAGCCGATTTGACCTTACTATCGGCAAAGGTGATAACTCGAATACTTTGGTCCCGACAAGAGCGATGCGCCCGGATGTCACGGCCAAGAGGTATTCACGCGGAACTCGAGAATACGCCGAGCTTAAGTCGACGAATTCCTAAGAACTCATAGTAAAAAGGAAAATATGACGAAGTCGTCGAAAAAGTAGGTACTAGAATATGAGTAAAACTTGTGTTTGATTGATTGATGCTTCATTACAAGGCCCTAGGGTCTACATTTATACCCTGCTCAAAGAGCTACAATCAGACACGACTAGGACTCGAATTCCAAATTAAACAGAATCCGTATACAAAATGAATTTAAATAACTAAGGAAAATACAAAACTACCCCTTGTAACCGACCGGGACACCGCCACAGATCAATCGGCAATCTCCACGCTTTCCCTCAGAATCACCGGCAGACTTCCTGTTATGGCCATCGGCAAACACTGATATTGATCATCGGTAAGAACACGTCACCACCACTAGACTTAGTCACATTCAATCGTCTCTTCATCGGCAACTACCCTCATCGGCAAATTTTCTGCAGACTAGTTACCGTTGCTCCACCTGCCGATCTATACTTTACTGGTCCTTGGGTACGTGTCCAAAAATGGTGTCAACACATGCCCCCCAATTTTGGAGTATAAAATCATTAATGCTCCAAAATTCTCTGCAGTAATGATGCCTTTCTGCAATTAATTATCCCAATTTGGTAATCGACCGTTAAATCTGAACAACCTTGGCCCGATTCTCCTGCAGATTCCTCAAATTCCTCAACTTCCCGAACCGGATCTCTCCACTTTATGCGCCCATCGGCAATATTACCATTAGAGGGAACTGCCGATGGACCGACCAAGAGATCCCGCACAGTGAAATATCTCCAAAATCGTGACCGCTTGCTGTCAAATCACCTGCACAATCCCTTGATTACAGCGCAAACAGTTACCATATCTACCTGAACACCCTCGGATTTCACGGATGCGGCAAAGGAATAAGTCAAATTTGCCCCTGCCCATTTTGTCCTATAAATACTTCCTTCTCGGGTACTCCTTCTCCATCTTGTCAATCTACAGCCCAAAATCCACTTTTCGCGGCGGCGGCACCACCCGAGGACTCCAAGAACTTCAACGAAGGCCTTCTTCACCAATCTCCCATGTCTTCGATCTTCTTCTCGCAAGAAAATGGCCATCAACTTCACCGTGCCTAAGGTCAGTTCACTACCCTTCTTTTCTGCACCTTTACCGTACTCGCGATTTCTTTTACTGAATACTCCCTTTTTTTCTTCCATTTTTTTGTTCTTCCTCTTATCCCCACAAACCTTTAGGATCTGGCCGATAAGATCATTATTCCTACCGATCAACCTCACCTCCAATGTCTTGGCCCGCTAGGAAACCCGGACCCCACCGATCTGATAAACGCAGAGACAAATAGTGTTCCTTTTAGAGCCGAAAATTTCTCCCTAGATCTATGGAAGGATGCCTTCCGTTCCTGGCCTAGTCCTACCAAGGGATGGAAGGATTGGTTCTTGAGAGTCAGTCATTCAAATGAGGTTCAATGGGGCGAGCGAAAATTGGACCAGTGCATTAGGTTGTCCCTTGCCGATATGGAGAGGAATGAGTCACTCCTGATCGGCCGCTTCATACTTTTGGTCAGACACACTCAATGCTTTTGTATTTGGCCATGGCCGTGCTTCTCCTACACTTGCCGATGTACTTATGCTCACCGGCTTAGATATATCCACTACCGATAACACCCACCTTTTCGACACCAAACCCAGTGCTAAGGTGGAAACTCGTGCTATTGGCGGTTGGTCAGGGTACATTCCGAAGTACCGAAGAACAGGTCCTGTCAATGCAAAGGAACAGACCACTTTTCTGAACATGTGGTTAGATAAATTTGTATTCTGTGACCGATCGGCAGGACCAACTTCTGTTTACTTATCGGTAGCAGAAAGACTAGCAGATGGCGGCCGATTTCCTCTTGGCCGATACTTGCTTGGCTCGGCTTATCACCTCCTCCACCAAGTAGCCAGGAAACTTCTGCTCGGCCAACCCATCGGCAACTTAGGGGGTCCTTGGTGGTTTATCAACATGTGGCTTAATCTCCACATGCACAAGTGCCTTGAATTCGACCTCT
The DNA here is from genome assembly GCF_000003195.3 of Sorghum bicolor. NCBI lineage: Eukaryota > Viridiplantae > Streptophyta > Magnoliopsida > Poales > Poaceae > Sorghum > Sorghum bicolor. Next base: position 29,992,178 of record NC_012875.2, read on the forward strand.
TTGCACATCGCTTTCCCAGGGACATAGCCGAAGATTATGAACTGGATGAAGAAGAATCGGCAACTCACTTTCCTTCGAACTTTGGCGCAGCGGCCATAGTCTTACCTGGCACTGGTGGTAACGAAGACCAGGTTAGCCGATTCTTCCAAACTCTGTATGAGGGTCTGACCAGAGAACAGCGGGCATGGATGCCTTACGAAGACCCAGACACCAGATTCCCCTTGACTTTCCACCCCTTCAGTGATGCCCTTAACAAGGATCGTGACGTGATGATAGCAATTATCACCCCAAGAGCCCTACTAGTGAACTTCTTTGGTAGTGGGAAAGCTTCCAATCTGACCTACGAGTTTTATAACCCATCGGCACTAGTTCGCCAACTGGCTTTCGGCCAACTGCCGATTGCACTTTGCTACGCCGATGTGATAAAGCCAAGAGAGACCACCAAGCACCGATACAGATGTCGATCTATCGGCTTGGATCCCAGCTCTCTTCATCACTCAGGCATACAAACAGTGGTGGGAAGAGTGGAAAGAACACCTATTCTGTAGATCGGCTCTCACATACCGTGGCATGATCGACCTCAAGTATAAAGTCCCTGATAATACTATAAGTATTTTAATACCGATGCTTGAATCCTTTCATTTTCCATCGGTAACTTACTTTCTTTGTCATATACAGGTCGATGATACACCACCATTAGTCAGCAGGAGTGGTAGGCCGATTGAACTCCTTCCATCGGGCCCGATCTCTTTGATCGGCAGCTACACTCCAACCTTGGCTGCTATAATGCATCGAGGTGTGCGTCTCAAAAAGGTTACCACCAAGCGGACGAAAACATCCCCATCGGTAGCTGCCACTGCCTTAGCACAAGCCTTCAAGGTAAATTTTTGAATTCTTTAACTCATACCAATTCCATTCTTATACCTATTACACTTGTAGTCATAAATTTTTCATTGTTGTATCAGCACACCGGTACATCGGCAAAGACCAGAAGTACGACTGCTGATGCTCCCCAGTCCAGTCAACCGAAGAGAAAAGGTTCCAAGAGTACCAGATCACAAGCAAAGCGCCAGAGAACAGCAATGCCTCCTCCTCCCCCAAGGTCTCCGATCCCAGTAGAATCATCCCCTTCATCTCCAGAAGCCTAGACACAAGAAGTACCATCTCCTCCTCAGCCACAAGAAGAACCCCAAACGGAAGAACTCCAGCCAAAAGAATCTCAGCCAGAACAAACATCAGCTGATGTACACGAGCAGACAGCCGATCCAGCAAGTCTAATCATAGCATCGGTAGTCTCCTCGATTCAGACAAGTACTGCACCCCCTCAAGGTAACATACTTTTCATTTATTGTCGATGAACCTATTTTTCCACTTTATTAATCACTTCTATCAATCTTTCAACTGACATAGCTTCGTCGGCAACTCCAGCCGATCAGCCTGTGGTTCCATCGGCTTCGTCTAGTCAGAGGCGAGAAATAGCTCTGAAACAAGTAAGTTACCCGATGTCTATTTTTATTGTTATCAGTACTTGATCATAGAATAACTTATTTTGTCTTCCTTTTTCAGGAACAGGACTCTCCTGACAGCTTGTTCTCCTTTGCCATTGACATCTCTGAGGATGAAGGCGAGGAAGCAAGTTCTTCTCAAGCGGTTGGAATCTCATCGGCAGAGATTAGAGCAAAGTTGGAAGATTTGTCGGCTCTCCTTCATCAAGATACGACCCAATTGATTGATGACTCTGATCTAGCTAAGGCCTTGTTCAAGGCTCTCAGAGGCCAAATTCCTGCCGATGCCGAGGAGATCCTCTTCAAGGCTTCTCACTTGGAGAGTCGGCAGCTTCAGCATCAAAAGGCTGCTCAGCGCCTTGCCGATAGAGCTACTCACGTCCAGCTCTCAGCAGAGATGATGAACGTAAAACTCCTTGCCGATGAAAAGCATAAGAGCATCGGCATCTTGAAATCCTCAGGAGATGTGCTGAAGCAAAAGATTTCTGATCTATCGGCGAGAAGGGAAGCCCTGTCGGCAGAACTCAAACAAGTGGAAGAAGCTCTGTCCCAAGCTCAACAGGAAGAAAGCCAGCTGCCTAAAGCAATCAAGACTCTTGAAGAGGAGTGAAACATCCAGGCTCGCAAGGCACTATAGATGAAGAAGAAACTGAAGCCAGTGGAGGGTTCTGCCGATGATGACATGAAAGAGATAGAAGAAGCCGATCAGATTCGTCTGTGCGCCATATCAACGATCCAGGCTTTGCTAAACATGTGAACTCTTCATCGGCGGCATATTTTGCTCTTCTCTTTTAAACACTCCTGATATTTTGATCTAGCCGATAGGACTGTTATCGGCATTTCTTAAAACATCGTACTTAGTCCTAGGCATATTTCAATCCAGCCGATAGGAGTGTTATCAGCACTAAAACTTTTATGCATCGACCCATACACTTGGGTAATATTTCTTTAGATATTTGCCATTCAATGCTCTAGGGAGTTCAACTCCTTCGAGAGTTTCTAAGATATAGGTATTGCCAGGAGCAGATCGATTTATCCAATAGGGACCTTCCCAATTAGGAGACCACTTCCCAAATTTTGAACTCTTAGTCCCAATCGGTAAAATTAGTTTCCACACTAAGTCCCCATCAGCAAACTCCTTAGCCTTTACCTTCTTATCATACCATCTAGCAACTCTCTTCTTATTCTCTTCTATGCTTACTAAAGCCCTTAGCCGATGCCATGCTAAATCATCCAACTCGTCTATCATCAAAGTAGCATAATCATCGGCAGCCAATTGATCATGAAAAGATAATCGCCTAGACCCTGTCTTAATTTCCCAAGGTAGCACTGCATCATGTCCATACACCAACTGATAAGGAGAAACTTTGGTCGACCCATGACAAGCCATCCGATATGACCATAAAGCTTCATTCAACAATGTATGCCACCTTCTAGGATTTTCCTCAATCTTCAATTTAATAAGTTTGATAATTCCTTTGTTAGATGCCTCGGCCTGCCCATTAGCTTGAGCATAATAAGGAGAAGAATTCAACACCTTAATTCCCATACCGATTGCAAACTCATCAAACTCCCCCGATGTAAACATAGTACCCTGATCGGTAGTAATTGTTTGAGGAATACCAAATCGGTAAATAATATGCTCTTTCACAAAATCAATCATGTTGGCCGATGTGACTTTCTTCAAAGAATAGCTTCAACCCACTTGGTGAAATAATCGGTGGCAACCAAGATAAACTTATGCCCTTTGCTAGATGGTGGATAAATCTGGCCGATTAAGTCAGTAGCTCATCCCCGGAATGGCCAGGGTTTGATAATAGGATTCATGGCTGATGCGGGTGCTCTTTGAACATTGCCAAATTTCTGACATCCTTGACACCCTTTGAAATACTTAAAACAATCTTCAATTATAGTCGGCCAATAGTACCCATTTCTCCTGATCATCCACTTCATCTTAAATGCCGACTGATGTGCTCCACATACTCCTTCATGGATTTCTCCCATTAAAATTTTAGCTTCATCATCACTGTTGACACTTGTGTTGACACTAGCTAACACCACTTAGATACTAGGTTGTCATCCCTAGCATGGCGCCAGAGTGTACAAAGGTATTTATAAATGTAAAGGCTCTCTAGAAAATAATCTATTCTATCTGCAAGCGCACAGATAAAACACCTCATTGTAGCATTTCACCAGGATAAGTATTCCAGGTATCGTTATTTATAATTTTGCTCAAGGGATCTCAAGAAGATGGAATTAAATCAAGGGACAAAATCTATCAAGGCATAGACTAGAGATAAACTTGCAAGAACATGATTACTAATAAGAAACTCGTCACACAGTCACATACTTTAGCAGGGGGTAAACCATAAAGATAATGATAATGAATTATAAGTTCATGGGTAGATAGCACAGCGATTAGAAAATAGACTACTCCTCATATATGTAGGTGATGTCGGATTAACTAGAGAATGGATTCTAAGTTATCTACTAACTACTAAGTCATAATCTACTCTAGTTATCTACAAGATCATATATAGCATAAAAGACTCTTCATTCATGTATAAGGAACATTGATAAAGTAAATCAGAGCATCGCATGACTTACTCCACAATACCGGTTCTGCCTGTCCTATCAACGGAGGGTGGACTATATAAGAATCAATGAAGCTGTCACTATCGCGAACTACCACACGACCCGGCCAATAGGATACATTTGCAGATAAATAACATCTAAGCACCACGCTCACATGTGATCTATCACCTAACTCCCTCGCGTCAAGAGCTAAGCGCTTTGCAAACTTATACATAAACTCATTATCAATTAGAACTATATCAAATATAGAACTAGAGCAAACTAAGAACATAATAATTAGAGACATAATGCAATTAGAACAAAGAATTAGAGAAAGATATGAATAATACCAATCTTTATTACCGAAGATCCGAATCCAGAGCGTAGTGCTCTACTTCTCTAATTGCTATCTAATCAACCTCTAAACTTGAAGGATTAGGGAGTAGCTAATTCTAACTCTCTGTGGGAGAGAAGCTCTAAACCCTAACTTTGATGGCTACCTCTGAATAATGATTTCTCCTCCTCTCCTCCAGGGGCCAGGGGGTCTGGTTTTATAGTCCCCTCAAGTGAACGTGAGCCATTGGATCAAACCGACATAGATTATATGGTTTAGATTGATCCTTTAGGTCGGTGGAGCGTAGTCCCGAAGCAGAGTCCTGATTGGCCTCCTGATCTGGGCAGGCGCCCAAGGGGGGTGGGCGGGCGCCCTGCCCCCGAGCCCGAATCGCCTCCCGTTCGTTCCCGTGGCTTCTGGATCCTTCTAGATTGAGGAAATTTGTGCGGCACGTAATTATCTCGTTGTAAACATGACATGTGGGCCTTCTCTCCATATTTTCTGATAAACCCCTGCAGAAATAGATAAACACCAAAACTCGTGGAATTCTGTCAGATAAAACCCTAATTCTAGATGTTTGTTTCATATTGATCCTTTTCATGTTTATTTGATTATTAATTTTAGTACTTAAGGACCGTCAACAACTTGCTAACACCACTTGAATACTAGGTTGTCATCCCCAGCATGGCACTAGAGTGTACTATGGTATTTATACCCACACAGAAAATTCGCAAGCGCACGGATACCGTTATAGCTTTTACCCGGTTAAAGGTTTTATCGTATCCACAGGGAAACGGGAGAACTGATCTACGCTATAACTTAACCAAGATAAGTAAATAGGTGTAAATAGGAAAGATGGTAGAATCGAATAAGAACAATATTAATGGTAAGATAACAGTGAGTGGTAATATGGGAATAGAGAATAGAGCAATTCTAGTATATGGGCGATGGTAGCAGAATAGAGAGGATAACTATGGTTTCTCTACTTCAAAGGGGTATGTCTATGTCTGGGACAAACCACGTGATAAGAGTACACCACAAAGGATGCTTATCCTTAGGCCGATAAACCCTACCCGTCCTGCTAAAGAGAGGTGGACTACAGAGGACCAACGTAACTGTCACCTACGCGGCCTACCACACGATCCAGCTAGACAGGGGATATCCACAAGTAATCTATGTAACACCCCAATGTTATGGTTGCATTAATCATGTGCATAGCATAAGCATCATCATCTACTCAAAGCATATCATGATCATCATCTCTCTTGAGCCATGTCATTCTATGCAAAAATGTGTTTTAAATTGCTTAAATAGGCTTCCTATGCTTATGTTTGAGTGAACCATGCTTGTGTTTGTGCTTAATGCCTTGTTAATTAGTTTATCTATGCTTAAATTGACTTTGGGAACAATGTTCATGTTGGTCACTTCTCCAAATTATGCCCTTAAGTCACACTTATGAAAATAGGCCCTAGAGACCTCTTTTGCTTAGGATTTTAAAAAGTGTTTCATAAAATTTTTGCATGTCAAAACTTTCTACAGCAGAGTTGTAGAAAATTTTATAAGGAACAAAAGTTGTTTTATGGCCATCTCATGAAAATGACCACAAATAGCTCAAATTTGACCCACAAGGCAGAATTGGGGCTGTTTCCAACACTTAGAAAATTTTCTAAGTCTGGAATCACTGCAGTTTGCTCGAGGGGGTATTGTTCATCCTCCAGTTTGAATTCTAGGCTGAATCAAGCTTTGATCTTGTAAGCAATGTTGGAGTACTCATGTAGCTCTCTAGCATGGAGCAATTAGCCAGCAAAATCATCGAGTGGTTAGGGAGTTAATCGTCGAGCAAAATCGAGTTTCAGTTGGTTTGGGAACTGAATGGAGCCGCCGTCAGACGGGGGAGCTCGCCGGTGTTGCCACGTGTCTGGACTCGTGGCGTCCGTACGTCGCCGTTGGCCCCACTCGTCAGTCCTCCGCGCGTCCTTCAGCTCGCCACGGCGCCTCCGGTCACGTGGACTGCGCAATTCCACTCCCGGTTCCCTCCCTCTCGCGTGCGTTGTCGTCTCCGCGTCGCCGCCGTTGCTTCGGCGAGCTCGCGCGCGCGTGTCTCCTTGTCTCCGGTCAAGCAACTCTGTCCAGTGCTCCGCAAGCCTCTCCTCTCCACCGTCGTCAAGTTGGCTGCGACTGCCGAGCTTCGGTGAGCCCGCATTGCCTTCTCCGTCGCGAGCTTGCCTCGCCGGAGTTCTGCCATGGCCACTGGCGTCGTGGCCAGGGCTCTGTAGCCCACCATTCTTTCTCATTCTTGTCCCAAAAGCTTCGCTAGGTCTTGCTGTTGCTCGTCCGCATTCTCTTCCGCTCTGTCTCTGGCCCGAGACGCCGGCGGTCGGCCGCGCACCACCGCCGTGCCGCCATTCGTGAGGGCAAGGTACCTAGAGTCCGGTAGAGTTAGGGTTTTGGGTACCACTAGATGCGGAATGCAGTGGGGAGCATGATGGTGCCCTTGGCCAGCGCCAAGACCTCGCCGTCGACGAGATCTCCGGCGGTCAAGCCGCGCCTCTGCTTCCGGGTCGCTGGCAGGTGGGGTCCGTTGACTCGTGGGTCCCCTCTGTCAGTCTCTCTTTCTCCTTTGTTTAAACTAGGGTTTGAGCTGTTTTTGCAAAAATCATATCTCTAGTTCTGGTGATCCAAAAATGTTGAAATAAATTTTGTGGTATTCCTTGAGATGGCTAGTTTTTAATAAAAATATAAAAGGAACCATGTTTTCTGGGAAAATATTTATTAAGGATTTAATCTTGTTATTCATGGATAAATGTATATCTCTTGTTATACTGCTTAGTTTACTCTAAAAATTTTATGGTAGTTTCTGTATGGTATGAGAGTGCTTTGGTAAATATTTTAGTATTTTTGGAGCACTGCAGCTTTGTTATGTAATTTATGATTGAAATGTGGCTTGTTTCCTTGATTAAATTATATAAATTAATTGGTGCTTATGCTGGTGCTCTACTTTGGTAGTAAATAGGTTTATGGTATTCCTAAGACATAAATAATCTAAAATCTGTTGTTTGGCACCATATGAGTCATGTTTCTGAATTTATGAAATAATTACCTTGGCACATGTTAAATACATATCTTTAATTTAGTATGTGCAGTTGCTCTGAAATTTTTATGGTGATGCCCTGATGTCATACTTGTGCTTCTGTAATTTTTGTAGATTTTTCTGAGCACTTTGACTGGTATATTATAATTATGCTCTTTTCTAGAATTAATTAATAAATGCCTTGTTAAGCAAATGTTTGGGGTTTTCATCTGGTGTTCTGGTAACCTTGTAATATATTTGTGCTCATAAGCCAAGTGGTTGGCATGGGTTATGTTTTGGTTATGTCATTAAATAATTACTTAAAGGGGTTAAAGGCTGTTCTGGACAGCAAGGAAAAGATTTAATTTTTCTTAATGATAACTTGACTTTCTGTGAAACTTGTCTAAATCAAAGTTGTTCTAAACTTGTTGAACTAGCTGTAGTTTAAATTTAAGGTCATTTGGCCAAGTAGTTTAAAAGTTATAGCTGTTCCAAGTTGGGTTCCAGAAATAGGTGTTCTCTGTTTTTCTGGAATAGAACCTGGAACTTTGTTTAAATGACTGGTTTAATATATGAATCTGGCTGCCATGTTTAAAGATGAGTTGTGGACAATTTCATAACCTTTCCAGAATGTCCTCACTCATGTTTGTTGGACCTGTATATCATTAGTTATGATTTATTTACTGAGTATACTTGTTTTATGTTGCTTGCTGTTTTAGTATCATGATAGGTTGTGGGCTGAGTTGACTTATTTACTTTTGTGAGCTAGTATAACTTTTACTCCGTAAATGAGTGTCCAGTGAGTTACTTGTGTTATCAAACATTCATCTTTAGCATGTGCATCTTCTTATTGTTCGAGCATGCAATAGGTGCATCGGACGCGACAGCCTCCTACGAGCTGCAGGCGAATCCTGAAGGTCAGGAGGGCAGCCAAGAGGTGGAGGTCCAGCAAGCCGGAATCGAGGAGCCCGAAGAAGAAGTTGAGTGCCCGAATCACGAGCCGGCATCGTTCGTGAAAGGCAAGCCCCGGAGCATTCTAAGTCTCCCTTTATTTTCGAAAGTTACTTAATATGTTATATCTATTGATGCATTACGTATAGGAGTTGTGATGAGACTTTTGCTGCACTTTATTCCATCCTTGTCCAGATAATTCATCCTACCCTGGTTGTAGAGTTAGGATCGAGTAGCGGCTTAGCCATGCTTTAATCGGTAGAAGTCGGGTGATTTCCTGTCATCTGCGCGATATAGGGTGATGTCGGATCACGATGGTCTATATGTGCTATCGTGGATGGAACCTGATTAAATTGACTTAAGCCGGGCGGAGTTTTGCAAGTTTGTAGTAACTCCGTCTGTGGCAGCTAAGGACCGATCGTTGTACGTCCTCTTGTCATGTTGAACGCATGCCTGACACTTAGTTGGCCGGATAACTCGTTCCGACCGCGAAGCCGAGTAGTATGACTCAGGCCGGAAGACCGGCAAGTATAAAGTGCGCACTACCGGAGGAAGTGCGGTGTGCGGGGGACCATTGGTGTAAGCCCAAAGGCAGGTGAGTTAAAATTCCTGACCTCCCTGGCAGAGTGGTAGCCCTGGGAGTGCGGCGCTGATCGGAGCCGCGATTCCTGAGTTGTACCAAAGGTGACCCGTTGGCTCTCCGGCAGGGGATGCTTGGGTGAGTGCTAGGAATAACCCTCCAGCTGGATAGGAATTCGATTCGAATCGCCGTCTCTCCTGATTAATGAGAACTTGACAGAGCAGCGGCAAACGTAGCATTCACTAATGAACTTGGTTCATGAAAATGATGATAGCAAGAAGAACATATGATGAATTTGATATGGTTATTATTGTTTGTAATAATCAAGTGATGTGTTGTAGTTCAGGTGCTAATCTAGTGGTAGGCTGATGATAAATAAATTTGATGCTCTCAAAATAACTTAGTTGTAAGTTAAGCTTTTGGCAAAAGGCGAGTCGACCAGCTCCACTTGATATTTAGCCTTGCATGATCCTTGGTGTCTTTTATGTTTTACTAGACGGGTAAGTCTAGCTGAGTACATTCTCGTACTCAGGGTTTATTCCCACCTGTTGCAGATGATATCTTCTATGACGGTTTCTGCAAGACCTGTCTCCATCCCGCTGGGGATGAGGACTAACCGTTGGGCACGGTTCTCTAACAACTTCGTATCTGTTGCTTTTGGAAGGGTGGTGTAGACTCTGGCAGTAACCCGAACTTATGAACTGAACTTTGGAATGTGTGTGTAACTATTTTGCTTCCGCTATTTCGAACAAGTGTTGTAATAACTTAATACTCCGATGTGGTGCCGCTTCGACGGCAATGTATGACTATGTAACATTCGTTGTGTTTATGTTGAACTATTACGATCTTGGTTTGTTGCGAGTTGGTTTGAAGTCCTTCGTGATTTCAATTGACTACCGGGATTATATGGGCTCAAGTTTGGAAACTTGATTGCTGGTCGATCGTTTCTGCACTTGAACTCTTATAATTTGGTCGGTTGTGTGACAGCTGGCATCGGAGCAAGTTCAGCATTATAAATGCAGCGTTTGTGTATTTAAAACAAAAGGGTTTTTAAATAAAATGGTGTAAAAGAAATAATTAAGTTATGCCGGTGGTCGAATCCTCCTTGCCCACATAAGGACTCTAGGTGGTTATTTAAGTACTGACTTGGGGGTTTTATTTATGCATCTCTGGCAGTACTTAGGTATGGATGTGTGATGACCGCACTATGCTACCCTGTGGTCTAATGGTGGAGGTAGCCTCCATATGTGAATTAGCCACATATGTCGCTAGATTTAAATTATGCAACGTCGCACCTACGCTCTGGTAAGTGTGAGCTGTGAGAGCGTGATCGTCCAAACGGCGGTCTAGGGGAGTGTTCGCGGTGGTTTTCTGGAGTGGTTACATGTCGAAACCATGGAACCACGAAAGAAACTTAATTGGGGAGTATTTAATTTCTCGGGTAGTTGTGGTGTCATTGTTTGTGCATGTTGGGCATGTCCAAGCAATGTGCACTTAGTTTACTGCTTTCTTGAGTGATATATTGGGAACTGTTGGGCTGAAATGAAGTTTTCTGCAGGTACTCTAACAGCGCACGTGTAAACCGATAGTTACCGTATCGAGAGATGAATGTATGCCACCGTATATCCATTAGAATATTAATTTTCTAAGTTTGTGAGGACGTACGGTTCGTGCATGCATCAAGTCGCATTCATACAAGCATTCTGTCTACTCCTTCCCTTACAATTTCGTCCCTTTTCAATAAATAAATGTTGCTTAAACTAATCCTCTTTTACCCATGGTATTCCTATTCCTTTCCACAGATGGACGCACCCGCTTCACCCTGTCCCAGTGACACTTTCTTGCACGAGTTTGGCACTCCTACTCTGCTCTGGAGAGTGTTACAGACTGTTGGGTATACTGAGCCACCTCAGTATTCTTGGTGGGAGATGGAGAGCACAGGAGGGATTCAGTGGTTTGCTGTGCAGGGAGTTGTCCCTCCACATGGGGACAAGCCTGCATGGACTGGCTGGACTTGCAGCTCAGATGGGCAGACTCCCTGGGAGGCAGCTCAGGTTGCAGCCCAGACTATCCTGCTCGATATCTGTCAGAGGTGTGGTGACGAGCTGACGGGAGGACCAGCGGCCTCCATTCCTAGTGCTGACCCAGCAGCAGCGGAGTGGAAACAGGCTGACGGTTGTGCTTTGGTTCGAGGCAGGGAGAGAGAGCTGAGAGTTCTAGTCCTGCTATGAGTGCCATGATGGCTGTGCTCAAGCTGATCAGTCAGCGAGAGGGCACCTATGCACAGGTGATGGTGGCTGTTCGACGAGCCTAGGAGATGCAGCGGAAGGCTGAAAAGCGTGCTCGCAAGTTTCGCAAGCAAGCTAGACTCCTGGAGCAAGCACAGAAGGACCGCAATGACTGGGAGGACATTGCGGAGTACCGTAGGCAGCAGTGGGTGAAGGCTATTAGAGAGAAGGATCATAAGTAGGATCAGATGAGCCAGTTAGTTAGAGAGAGAGAGACCTTATAGGAGCGCTTGGTGCAGCTCACCCATGAGAGGGATACTGCACTCCGCGTGTCGGAGAACAGGCGCCAGGCATGGGAGATGCACCGAGTTCAGTCGCTTGAGCGGGAGAACTATCTACAGGATCAGATTGAGGCTGGTCTTGTGGAGATTCACCGTCTCAACAACTTGCTACACCCTATGCCTCGCCCTATACCCGTGTATCCAGAGGTGGGACCTCAGGTGATTGTGGCTGATGATGATGGTATGGAGGTTGATGGACCACCAGCGGCTGCACCACCTTTGCACGAGGACGTGGAGGACGAGGAGCTTGAGCCAGTTAGCGACGAGGATGGAGGGGCGATCTTCGACGCTGACTCGGACGACGAGCCTGGAGTGTAGGGAGTAGTGGGTAGTGTTATGTGAGGATCTTTTGTAGTTGGCAGCTAGTGGTGATGCTTTTGTACCCATGTTGTAATCTAAACTTTGACCTTGACTCATGACATGTACTGGGATGGTGTAATAACTTTATGGACCCAATGTGCAGTCTTAATATGATCGTTATGTTATGCCGATGTTTTCCGTTGTGGTGCGTATTGCGGATATCTATGTCATGTGTTGGATTGGTGATGTTGTTTTGTGGAATTGAATTGTTGTGCCTTTCTGTAAAGCTATTCTCTCGAAAACTTTCAGGCATGAATATAAGTTCTTCTGCGGCAAATCTTGTCATCATCAATGCTCACTGATTGTGTCTTTACAGATGTCTCGTGGCACCCGAGGTGCGGAACAGCGTGCAAACATGAATCCACCACCTCCTCCTCCACCACCAAATCCAGCTGAGCTGATGCAAATGATGGTGGAAAATCAGAGGATGCTCACTGAGACCATCAATCGGATGGCAAATCAGGGTGGTCGTAATGCACAGGAAGGGCCAGCTCCTAACCAGTACAGTAGCTTCAAGGACTTCATGGATACGAAGCCCCCACCTTTCAGAGAAGCTGAAGAACCCCTTCAAGCTGAAGAATGGCTGAATACGGTGGAACAAAAGTTCCGCTTACTCCGGTTGATGGAAGGTCTGAAGGCAGAGTATGCTGCCCACCAACTGCAAGGACCGGCAGGCATCTGGTGGAATCAGTATCGGGAAGCTCTTCCAGCCAACACCGTGCTTGATTGGAATCTTTTCCGTGATGCTTTTAAAGGCCATTTCATTCCTCCTGGTGTCATGGAGATGAAGCATACCGAGTTTATGCAGTTGACTCAGGGCAACAAGACTCTGAAGGAGTATTTGCATGCTTTCAATCATTTGTCTAGGTATTCTCCTGAGTTTGTGAACACGGAGACGAAAAAGATTGCTAGTTTCAAGCGGGGTTTGGGCCCCAAATTGCTGAAGACTATGGGCCGCACTAAGTGTGCAACTTTCAATGAGTTTGTCAGTGATGCTCTCACTCAAGAGAACTATAACACTGTGTACTCTGTGACCAAGACTCACAAGAGGGCTTTTTTGGCCGGTGCCGGGTCATCTCAGTCCAAGGCTCCAGTGGCAACTAAGCCCCCATTCCGTGCTCCAACCCCCAACCAGCGATACCGCCCTCCGGTGAAGAAGAATCAGGCAAAGACAGGTTTTCGCAAGGGGTACTCTATTGCTCTTCCTAGGGGCAACACGTGTCCCAACTGTGCCAAGACTCCACCTACCAACCGTCCATGCTGGAACTGCAATCAGACCAGGCATTGGCAGAGCAACTGTCCTTACCCGCCAAAGAAGGGCAACCAGGGGAACGTCCGTCAGGGGCGTGTTCATTACACGACTGTGGAAGCAATCCCTGCTGGTGACGTAGTCACGGCTGGTAAGTTTTTGGTTAATCAACATGATGCACTCGTGCTTTTTGATTCTGGAGCATCGCATTCCTTTGTGAGTTCTGAATTTGTGTCTAAGCATAGAATCAAGGCCATCACACTTGATAAGGGCAGTTATTGTATTAGTGCTGCGGGAAATGATATTTCCAACAATCAAGTGGTTTTGGGGGCAACTCTGGACATAGGAGGCCGTCAATTTCTTGATGATCTGGTTGTTCTACCCGGTGTGGGCATAGATGTAATTCTGGGGATGAAGTGGATGAGTGGTAATGGAGTTCTTATCGACACCACCACTCGTGTAGTGATGTTGAAAGACCCAAATACCAAGGAGGCATTTCTAGTGCAACTCCCTCGTGATGTTCAAATCCGTAGCACTGTGAATGCAGTTACATCTAAGGCTATTCAGGATATTCCGGTGGTGTGCAAGTTTCCGGACGTGTTTCCTGATGATTTACCCGGGCTTCCTCCGGATCGGGATGTGGAGTTCAAGATTGAATTGATTCCAGGTACCGCTCCTATCTCTAGAAGACCGTATAGGATGCCACCCAATGAATTAGTTGAGCTTAAGACCCAACTAAATGAGTTGTTGAAGAAGGGTCTTATTCGTCCTAGTTCTTCTCCTTGGGGTTGTCCGGCTATCTTTGTGAAGAAGAAGGATCAATCTTTGCGCATGTGTGTGGACTATCGTCCCCTAAATGCGGTGACTATCAAGAACAAATGCCCTCTTCCTCGCATTGATATCTTGTTTGATCAGTTGTCTAAAGCTAAGGTATTCTCCAAGATTGATTTGCGATATGGGTACCATCAGATCAAGATCTGTCCTGAGGATGTACCTAAGACAGCTTTCTTGACGAGGTATGGACTGTATGAGTACCTTGTCATGTCCTTGGTCTTACAAATGCACCTGCTCATTTCATGTATCTTATGAATTCGGTGTTCATGCCCGAATTGGACAAGTTTGTGGTGGTCTTCATTGATGATATCTTGGTATATTCCTGCAATGAAGAGGAGCATGCAGAGCATCTGCGTGTAGTGTTGTCGCGTTTGCGTGAACATCAGCTTTATGCCATGTTTAGCAAATGCGAGTTTTGGCTAAAGAAAGTATGTTGACGGTTCTTAAGTATCAATTTTAATTATCAAATAAACAAGAGAAAGGACCAATATGCAACCATCACCTAGAATTAGGGTTTGATCTGACAGAATTCCACGAGTTTTGTTGTTTATCTGTTTTTGCAGGGGGTTATCAGGAAATAAGGAAGAAAGGCCCACATGTCGGGATTACATAGAGATATCAACGCATCGCGTAATTTTTCATCATCTAGAAGACTCCAGAAGCCACGAGACCGAAGCGGAGGCGAAACTGGGCCAGGCCCAGGGCGCCCGCCCTGGTAGCCTGGGCGCCCGCCCCCCTGTTGGAGCCAAATCAGGACTCTTTCGCTCGGGATATTCCACCGACCTATTGGATCAAGAAAAACATAGTACCACCTCGCCTATCGACCCAAAAACGCATAGAAGGGGAGGACTATATAAGCAAGGCCCCCTGGCCCCTGGAGAAGACATGAAGAAATTATCATAGAGACTGAGGGGTGCCCTCGAAGGAAAACCTCTTCTCTAATTAATATTTCTTTTTAGGCTTAGCAATCAATGTAAGGTAGAAATAGATCTTCTAGTTTCTACTAGATTGAGAGAGATAGAGTGGAGGTGTAGATTGGAGGAAGCCCGGCCTGTCGGTGTCTACTCCAAGCTTGTACCTGCGGGATCAAGTTCTCCTAACCCGAAGCTTGCTCCTAGGATTCTTCAGTAATTCGACTTCTAAATTCTAGTAAGTTCTTGTTTTATTGTTCTTATGGTTTATGAGTTTCCTTTAATCTCTTCGCGTAGAGTTTAGAGTAATCATTACTGGCGTAAACGTGGTGTTTAGGCTGGGGTACTCATAGATATTCCCTGACTAGCTGGACCGTGGTAGTAGTGAGGAACGTGACAATTCCGAGCTACCTTTGTAGATCACATCTCGTTAGCAGGAAGGATAGGGTTTATAGGTGCGGGTTGAACATCCTTTGTGGTGTCTAGATTCCGTTAGCCTCCCCATTAGAACAGTAGATCATCCTTACCAAGGTTAGAAGGAGACTACAGTTGCAGTCTTCTCTATTTATCACTCACATCGAAAGACATTCTTTGTGCCTAAAGGTTAGTAGTAATAGACCGGTTAGTCAGATGCACTCTTTCTCCTAGTGGTAAAAAAATAAATACGATACTCTGGATAATTTCCCGGGTGAAGTGCTCACCGATATCTGTGCGCTTGCGGATCAATTCCTTATTGCGTTCCCAAATATCAACAAGCATTTCTGGCGCCGTTGCCGGGGAGAAAGACGGTTGCTGAGTTAACCTGTGTCTTGCTACTAGCTTGTATCTATACTTTTATCTTTTCTTATCTTTTATATTCTTTATTTATTTTTCTTTACTCTTACCTTATGGAAAACCAAAATTCTAAATTGATCCATGAATCTGCAATCCCTTTAGCAACTGACCTTCTACCATGGGAGTCATCACAGCCTATCCAAACATCCTAGTATAAGTTAAGTTCTAGGTTGATTGCCATGATTCAAAACCTATCTTTTTCGGGAAAGGAAGACGAAAACCCTTACCTTCATATTAGAGATTTTGAGCAAACATGTGATTGTCTTCGCATTGAAGGCATTTCTGATAAAACTTTACGTTGGAAGCTTTTTCCTTTTTCTCTAAGGGGAGAAGCTAGACAATGGTACAGTCAGAAGGTAAGTCAACAACAAGGTGAATGGGGAGTTTTTCGAGCTAACTTTTGTCTAGATTTCTATTCCCTTGACCGTATAGCCGACCTTAGACTCGAAGTCCTATCTTTTAAACAAAAAGATAATGAAACTTTGGGAAAATCCTGGAAACGTTTTTCTGATCTTTTAGAATCTGGTCCAAACCTTAATCTTGAAGACCCTGTTCTTTTATTTCACTTTTTTCGAGGTCTTCAGAAAAATCACAAACAAATGCTTCATACAATGTATAGATGTTCTTTCTTTCGCATCCCTGCTGATGAAGCAAGAGTGATCCTAGATAGAATCCTAGAAGCTGAGATGGATAATACCCTTCATGATGAAACCTACGAAGCCGAAGTAGACACTCTGCCAAATTCTTCATCTACTTTAGCTATCCCAAGTTCTGAGCCACAAGAGGAAGAAATTCCACCACCGGACTTCATGCTGGATATAGAATCCGATCTTTTTGCCGATTTTGGAAACATTTCAAACTACCATTCTATTGACAAACCCCAAAACGGCCAGTTTAGCATTTATTTACCAAGTGAATATCAATTGAGAGAGCTTATCTCAGTAATGAGTAGCGAATGGTTGGAGGAATCAGAGCTTTCCTCTGATGTGATCCATTTGGACACACCCTCTATAACTATACGCTGTGCTTATAATTCTGATCGATTTAATGCTCTCTATAATCCTGTTGTGGGGATCAACATTATGTCTGAATCCTTTGCACTTAAACTATTTAAAAATCTTATCTTAACCCCCACAACAAAGGTCATAAAGGAATCTTCGGGACGATTAGTCCCCAGTCTTGGAATTATTAATATCCTACCTCTTACGGTAGAAGGCTCCATGATTCATTTGAACTTCTATATCTTTGATACATGGGACTTCGACCTGTTGATAGGACAACCTTTTAGAAGACTCCTTTATGAAGGTCATACTGGAAAGCTACACATTTCTTTTGGAAAAACTTTTAAATTCCCAATAATAATTTCACACTCCTTAAATAATAAGGCCGAGTCATATCTTTTGCCTGATCCTATGGAAGAAGTAAAGGCTGCATCTCTAGAGCTTTTAGATGAACCAGACTTAGAAGACGAAACTCCTTTCTTCACAGAAGAAGAAGACGAACCTTCCGAGCCTGAACCCTTAGATGAGTTTGCAGAAACACCTAGACCCCCCATAGAACTTAAAACTTTACCACCCGGTCTTACCTATGCTTTCCTAAACAATAATCCAGAGTTCCCTGTGATCATTAGCGATAAACTCACTCAGGATCAAACTCTGCGATTAATGACCATCCTTGAGAAACATCACTCGGTTTTTGGCTATTCACTTCAAGATCTTACAGGAATCAGTCCTATGATTCGTACACATCATATTCCAACAGATCCTTCTGTTACACCCTCTCGAGAACCCCAACGTAGACTTAACAACACTATGAGAGAGGTAGTTAAAAAGGAAGTTATAAAGTTGCTGCATGGAGGGATTATATATCCTGTGCCACACAGTGAGTGGGTGAGCCCAGTACAAGTTGTGCCCAAAAAGGGAGGCATGACAGTTATTATGAATGAAAAGAATAAGCTAATTCCGGAACGCACCGTCACAGGATGGCGGATGTGCATAGACTATAGAAAACTAAATAAAGCCACGAGAAAGGATCACTTTCCTTTACCTTTTATAGATGAGATGCTAGAGCGGTTAGCAAACCATTCGTTCTTCTGTTTCATAGATGGATACTCAGGATATCACCAAATCCCGATCCATCCCGATGATCAAAGCAAAACCACTTTTACATGCCCATATGGAACTTATGCTTACTGTAGAATGTCTTTTGGGTTATGTAATGCACCAGCTTCTTTTCAAAGATGCATGATGTCTATATTTTCTGATATGATTGAAGAGATTATGGAAGTTTTCATGGATGATTTCTCTGTTTATGGAAAAACTTTTGATAGTTGTCTTGAAAACTTAGACAAGGTTTTGCAAAGATGTGAAGAAAAGCACTTAATCCTTAATTGGGAAAAATGTCATTTTATGGTTAGGGAAGGAATAGTGCTGGGACACTTAGTGTCTGAAAGAGGTATTGAGGTAGACAAAGCTAAAATTGAAGTAATTGAACAACTACCTCCACCTGTGAATATAAAAGGAATTCGAAGCTTTCTTGGCCATGCTGGTTTTTATCGTAGATTCATAAAAGATTTTTCATTTATTGCTAGAACACTTACTCTTTTGCTAGCCAAGGATGCTCCTTTCAAATTTGATGATGCATGTCTAACATCTTTTAATTTATTAAAGAAAGCACTCATCTCTGCACCAATCATTCAACCCCCTGATTGGTCGTTGCCTTTTGAAATTATGTGTGATGCTAGTGATTATGCTGTGGGGGCAGTATTGGGACAAACTAAAAATAAAAAGCATCATGCAATTGCTTATGCCAGTAAAACTCTGACAGGAGCTCAACTTAATTATGCAACCACTGAAAATGAGCTTCTGGCTGTTGTCTTTGCCATAGATAAATTTAGATCTTATTTAGTTGGAGCTAAAATAATTGTTTACACTGATCATGCTGCACTAAAATATTTGCTCACTAAAAAAGATGCTAAACCTCGCCTGATTAGATGGATCTTATTACTCCAAGAATTTGACTTAGAAATAAAAGATAAAAAGGGAGTAGAAAATTCTATTGCCGATCACTTGTCGAGAATGTATTTTAAGAGTCCACAGGAAACCCCCATCAATGATTCACTCCGGGACGACATGCTCTATGGGATTAACAGGTCTGACCCCTGGTATGCAGATATTGTTAATTTTATGGTTTCAGGGTATGTACCACCAGGAGCAAACAAGAAGAAGCTTATTCAAGAAAGTCGTTCACATATATGGGATGAGCCATACCTCTTCCGAGTATGCTCTGATGGCTTACTCAGGAGATGTGTGACCACTGAGGAAGGATGGAAGATCATCGACAGATGTCATTCATCACCATATGGAGGTCACTATGGAGCATTCCGTACACATTCAAAGATCTGGCAGTATGGATTCTATTGGCCTACAATGTATGAAGACACGAAGCAATATATCAGAAGATGTGGGCCATGTCAAAGGCACGGAAACATAAATACAAGGGATGCAATGCCACTCACCAACAACCTTCAGATTGAGCTCTTTGATGTCTGGGGAATAGACTACATGGGTCCATTTCCTCCATCAAAGAAGTGCGAGTATATCTTGGTGGCGGTTGACTATGTCTCCAAGTGGGTAGAAGCATTACCTTGCAAGCATGCCGACAACGTCAGTTCAAAGAGGATGTTTGAAGAAATTATATTTCTAAGATTTGGAGTCCCCAGAGTAGTGATAAGTGATGGAGGAGCACACTTCATCGACAAACGCTTCAAGCAATATCTATCAAGACATGGAATCCATCACAACGTCGCTACCCCTTATCATCCTCAGACAAGTGGCCAAGCAGAGACTTCCAACAAACAAATCAAGAATATTCTTCAGAAGACAGTAAATGAAATCGGAACGGCATGGAAAGACAAGTTACCCGATGCACTCTGGGCATACCGGACAGCATACAAGACCCCAATTGGAATGTCTCCATACCAATTGGTGTACGGGAAGACTTGCCATCTACCTGTTGAACTAGAGTTCAAAGCACACTGGGCCATAAAGAGATGGAATATGGACCTGGATGTTGCTGGAGATTATAGAAGAATGCAACTATCAGAATTGGAAGAATGGCGAGAGAAGGCATATCACAATTCAAAAATCTACAAAGAAAGAGTCTAAAGGTGGCATGACAAGAGAATCAAGAAGAAGGAGTTCACACCCGGAGATAAG
Organism: Sorghum bicolor; assembly: GCF_000003195.3. NCBI lineage: Eukaryota > Viridiplantae > Streptophyta > Magnoliopsida > Poales > Poaceae > Sorghum > Sorghum bicolor. The sequence goes on from NC_012875.2 coordinate 30,012,166, forward strand.
GTATTACTTTTTAATTCCAGGGTGAAGCTTTTCGGGCATGGAAAACTCCGGAGCAAATGGGAAGGACCATTCAAGGTAATCAATTCATCATCCCACCGAGCTATCACACTTCAAAACAGCGAAGGTACGTTATTCAAGGTAAATGGTCAACGTCTTAAATTATTTTTAGAGCCCAATGAGGAATTTGAAGAAATAGACGTAGTCCATTTTTACCTTCCCATGGAGAATTAGAGCCCGATATTTTTGGTCTGATGGTTTTGGGTCATATATATATTTTTCTAAATAATTTCGCATCTAGAAACGGGTTCGGAAAAGTGGGCCCACAGAGGGGCCAGAGAGAGGGCGGGCGCCCAGGTCAAGTGGGCGGGCGCCCAGCCCCTGTTTCCTCTCGGTCCCGACTTTCTCTGTTATGGAAAATGCACTTAGGGTGATCCGAATAATCCCTCGGATGGAAAGTTTTGCACGCACATCGACGGGAGTAACCCGAACAACCCATAGAGGCACCCTTTTGACCCCTATATAAACAGACCCCTGACCTCAGTTTTCAAACACCAAGCCACCCAGCTTTCTCTCCTTCAATTAGAGCTTGATTAGCTCTCCTTCAATTAAAATTTTATTAGTTCCTTGCTACTCCAATGGCCGAGAAGTACCACGATGATTGGGAAGTCGTCCCCTTCAATCTCAACATAGAGCCTGTGGAAGACCCCGATGCCTGTGCTCTCGTCCCGGCCAACACAGAGCGTCAGCTATAGAAGCCATGCCATTACGCCAACGCAGCTCCGCCCAATCTTACCATGCTCAACCAGTTCTCACCGCACCACCACAACCCCTACTCCTTAAAGGATCATCATCCAAGACGAAGACCACTATCAAGGTGCCAATCGGCACAAGGATCCTCCACCTAGACCCAATGAGAGGGTCGTTGGAGTCAAGACCAAACGGAGCGGCGAGATTAGCAGTATTCGCTACACTACAGAGGAGGAAAGGCCTTACTTTGAAGGGATTAGAGCAGCCAAAGTCCGTTTCGTCCCTCCAAAGGCAGCCCCGAAGCACTCTCAATGCTTTTGAGACACCTCCCAAGCGTCGCAAGACTATAATGGATATTGATGAGGAAGTTCGCAGGCTAGATAGAGTTATCATAGACCTCCAGTCCTCGATTAATTCCCTCACTAGGCAGCTCTCTAACCACAACACCGTTATACTAGGCCTTAGGCAGGATCTTGCCAGTGCCAACAAGAAGATCAAGGAATTAGAGCGCCGCTAAGTTATCTAGATTAGACCTTGAGGCAATGCATCTTAGTCATTTATCTTTAAATTCGGTTTAGGTTTGCAATTATCATCAGTTTGCTATTATCATCAGTTTGCCATCAGTCTTTTGTAATAAATGCCTCAAGATTAATAAAGAGTATTATTATTATTATTATTATGTCTTGTGTGTCTCCACTTTATTTTTGTGCAAGAAAGCAGAAAACAAAACAAGTATGGGGGAGATCCCTCGACATGCCAAACACACTCCGACTACACCACTCCTCAATTCAGGTACACACTTTGCACACTTTACTTTACACATACATTTATTCTGGATTATGCAGATTACTGTTTCCGACATGATAAAATAAAAGGATTAAAATATTTCTAATCATGATTAATCTCAATCTGTGATATTTCCTGAAAACTTGCAATTATTATAAAATCATTTTAAAACCCTGTGTTACTTAAGTCAATTGGAATATGTGATGGCAGAGTATGAGTTTCTTATTCTTGATATCATTGTTGCTTGGAGAATTTATTTCAAAATATTCAAATTTCTAGCTACCATCCTCAGTGTTTTATATGCCTGATAAAACTGAAAATATTAATTATGATTATAAAAGCTATCAGCTCTGTATTGAGTTTGTTCAAAATGAGTTAGACCCTTGTTGAGAGATTTATCATGCTCCTAAGATCAAGATATTATTTCAGTAAGATTCACTCTTCCGAAGTATTATTGCATTAGAGGCATGGGCTATGCAAAAATAGAAATATTTCGAGGAAATAAAAAGGAGCAAGTGCTCGACAACCTCGCAGAAAAATGGACAAGTGTCCGGCAGTAGAATTAGGGGTACCTCAGTATCCACTTAAAAAAAATGATAGCCCATGGTCCCTCTAATAAGCAATATGCCAGCAAGAGTTGACAAAGTTTTTAATTTCCAAAGTCTTTGATCTAAGAGTATGACATTCCCCTCCTCGTATCCCGTTTTGATCAGGCAATAAATGCAAAGTAAGTATGCTTGAGAATTTTTGCAAAATAAGACAGCCTCAGTGAGATATATATAAAAGATAATGAGTGATCTGAGAGAACCTATAAGGATAAAAAGGTATGCGAACTTTCTTTCAAAAATATACAAAAGCTCCAAGTGGCAGGATTGAGAAGAAATGATCTTTACTCTTAACCATATACATCCCTGACTATGGTACACAGTTGTAACACCCTAGGTGTTAAGCATGCACTTAGTCTTACCAAAGTCATGCATAAGCATTCCCATCAAGCATAAGCATCATGAGCATGACACTCTTTTTAAAGTATGATTTTATGTGCATCATCTCATTGTGTTCTAAATATGTTAAAAATATGATGCTTACTTCTAAAATTGTGAAAAATTCAAATTAGGTTGCTTTATGTGTAAGAAGAATTAAGAACATTTGTGTGCAATTTTTGGAGCCAGGGAAATTGAGAAATGGAATTTATACAAAAATATCCAAAAAGAATTTATTTGAAAACCTAGAACTAGTTTTGTTTTGTAATTCAAATTCTATTGGGAATTTGATTTGGCTTATTAAAGCAAAGTTGTAGAGTTTTTATTTTGGAACAATTTTGTTTTTGGGAGCAAGAGGTGAAAATGCTTTTTGGCTGGTCCAAATAATTTTAGAAAGGAATTTGGAAAAAGAATTTTAAAAAAAAAGAAAGGGGGAGCTGTTCACTGGCGGGCCGGCGCCAACCAACCGGCCCAGCCAGCGAAGCCAGCCCAGGCCGACCGCGCCGCGTCCACCCCCTCCCCGCGCGCGCTCGGACACGGCCGCGCCGCGCGCGCGCCCGACCGCGTCAGGCTGACGGCGCCGTGTGGACAGCATGCGCTGCTCGCCGGCGCCACGACCCCCCCCCCTCCGCTGCGGACAGCGCCACCTCCCTCGCCATTCTCTCCCCCACCCGGTGCGCGCCCCCTCGCTCTCTCTCGCGCTCTCCTGCCTCCTCTCCGCGCGCACCGTGCCGCCGCTCGCCATTGGAGCTCCCCGAGCTCCGCTCGCCGTGTTCCCGGCACTCCGTCGCCTCTCAGCGCCTCCTTCCACCTCTCCGAGCTCCGCATTCGTCTCCGCGTGCTCGGACGTAGTTTCTTCGCGCAGGTAAGCGGTTCTAGCGAGCCGAATCGCTCGCCGGAGAGTCCGCGGCCTCGCCGGAGCTCTCCGCGGCGTCGGCATCGCTGGTTTTCCCCCTCCCGAACCTCTCTTGCCTCGCTAGCGCGCGCATTATGGTCGTCGTGGCTCCCTGAGTCGCGAGAAGCCGCACTCGAGCGCTCTACCGGAGCGTGGTGGCCGGCACCGCTGCGGCAGCGCCGCCGGTCCGCCATTGCCGGTGGCCAACTCGCTGTGCGGGGTTTCAGGGCGAGTAAAGGGGTGGGATCGAGTCGCAAGAGGGAGGCGAACGTGTTGGTGCCGTTGGTTCCGGCCGAGAGGCTTCACTGGCGGCGAGCCGTCGTCGGGGATCCTCTCCCCTCTCGGTGTCCTGGCCAGCGGGCCCGGCTGGCAGGCGGGTCCGCTCGTCAGCGGCCGTGGGTGCACTGCACCGGGTGCACCTAGCAGGTCTCGGGGTGGATTTGATTTGTTTTCAGAAAAATAATTTCCAGGAAATGATTTAAATGTTCAAAAATCCATATCTTGATGAATATAGCTCCAAAAATTGTGAAATAAATTTTGGTGTATTCCTTATTTCCAGATCTATAGCCTAGTATGATTGCAGGTCATGTTTGAGTAACTTTCCTGTAAGAATATAATTAATCCATGTTTTTCCTAAACTTGGAAAATGCATAATAAATAAAATAGGGTTCAGAAAAATGTAAAACTTGTTTTGATGGCTCTGCATGTGTGTTTAATCACTGAGAAAATATTGTTACATATTATTTAGTGTATAAATGAATTTATGGTAATTTAAATGCTTGCATGGCAGTACTTTATGATTTTTAATAATTAAATGGGTCATGCAATAAATCTGGAAAAATTTTGTGGGTGTTTCTTATGATATTATGCAAATTGTAAAAATATGAAATCTGTGGTTTAACACTTGTATCCCAGTAGAGTGATTTTACTTGCCTTATCAATTAATCTGGTGATTTTTGTGGCTCAAAATAAGTATCCAAAAATCATGAAAAATTTACAGTAGACTTTATGCTTAGCTGGTAGTCTCCTGTAATTTTTGTGGAATTTATTAATGAACAGAATTGCATTTGATTTTAATGGGCTTAGAAAATGAATAAAGAAAACTATGAATGGTTGTATATATAGGTTGAATGGAGCAAGTTGGGTTTGGTGTATCTTTGAAGCATCGTGGAGGTTGCTGGTTGCAATTGAAAAATAATTATAGAAGAGAATGTAATAGATGTTTGATTCAATTGTTTATTCTTGGATGATGTTGACTACCTTGTAATAAGCATGACCCAGTGCATCACCTATGCATCATAACATGACTCCTTTGACACTCTCTCTTACAAGCATCCACTCGGGCATCTCACACTCCACTCATGAGCATATATGCATCATACAGGCTCGCAGGAGAACGAGGTGGGAACCGAGGAACCCGAGGAGATTCAGGAGCAGGAACCTCCGGAAGCACAGGAACCTGGAGAGGAATTGCAAGAGTGTCCGGATCACCGACCCAGCACGTTTGAGAAAGGCAAGCCCCGGAGCATTCTAAGCCTCCCTATTCTCGCTAACTTATATAAAGTGCTATACCTGTTCTACTGTATTGCATATTAAGTGATAGGAGTTGCCTGATACCGTTGCTGCATGAGTACTCCTTGTTATTCCTACTCATTCAACTATCTTGTCCTATGTAGATAGGCACGAAGTCTATGCTTAGCTTGCTTAGTTCGGTAGAAGTCGGGTGATTCCCTGTCACCTGCGAGATATAGGTGGATACCTGCTTGATTAAGCATTGGTTGCTCGGGGAAAAGAATAACCAAGTGTGGAACGAATTTGGAGACCGGGCGGGGTCTTATGGTGGGTTGACCATGGTGCCCCTGCCTGTGTCGATTAAGGACCGATCGTTGATGGCCCTCTTGTCATGTTGAACGCATGCCCCACACTTAGCTGGAAGGATAAGTCGTTCCGACCGCGAAGCCTGAACACTATCCGGGCCAGGAATCGAGCCGCCATGCGCTGTATTGGTGATGGTTGAGGAGAACGACGAGGGCGCGGCGCGCAACCTTGGTATACCTTGGATACCTCGGTCGTCGGAACGGTCCTCGGGTACTGGCGGTGCCTGCCAAACCCGCGAATTGGTCCTGGATAGTGTAATACGGTGATCTGTAGCTCACTTGATCAGTGAGTGTGGTTTGTGTGGGGAATACCTCGCCAGCTGGTTAGAAATCGATTCGAATCGCCATCGCTCCTGGATAGTGAGCCCTTGACATGAGCCCTGTCCTCGTAGTAAGGACTATGGAACACTTGGGTTATAATGATGAATAAGTTTTAAGAAATGCTATGATGAGGTACTATCATAGTCTCATACTTGCTTGTAATAGCACAGGAGCAAACCTAGATAATAGATAATGATGCTTTCAACTTGAGCAGATTAAAAGAGGAAAAGATTTATGTAGGTTTGGGTAATAAAACCTTGCGGTCTTTGCAAAATGGTCGTCAGCTACCCCACTATATAGCCTTCATGATCCTTGATGAGTCTTTATTTTAAGTTTATGACGGGTAAGTCTAGCTGAGTACCTTCTCGTACTCAGGGTTCTATTCCCTTGTTGTTTTGCAGATGGTCAAATGTACTATGGTTATTGCATCCTCTGTCTGTACCCAGCTATGGGTGATGATTAGACCAAGGGCGATGGTCACTCCGTCTCTTCTTTTGCTTTTGTGGGAATGACCGAACTATGGCACTGTATCAGACTTATCGCGTGTGTTGTAATTTCAAACTATGAAGCTTCCGCTACTTAAAGAACTTGGTTTGTAATAACTTTAAGCACTCCGATGTATTTTACGAATGTTGTAATCTGGATGTGCTTGTGGATGGCGACCGCTAAACTTATTACGATCTTGGCTGTTATGTGATGTGTGGTTTGAAATCCTTCGAGATTTCACGGACTACCGGGATTATATGGGCTTAAGCGTGATAGTTCGACTATGCAAATGGTCACTATTAGGCTTAATCTCTTATAATTTGGTCGGTTCTGTTACAGCTGGCATCGGAGCAAGGTTTAGCGAGTTACTGTTCATAAGCACGCTCTGAACAAAAGTCTAAACCGGTTTAGTAAAAGATTTTTATTAATTAATTAATAATGATCAAGGTGTTAAACTAAGTTTTGGGAAAATTATCTAGTGTGCCATGGTCATATCCTTTATGTCCAGTTAAGGACTCTAAGGTGGCTAGCTAAGTATTGACTTGGGGGTTAATGCATCATATTTTTATTTCGTCACTCATACGGCGTGCAATAGTATGAGTGCCATTCATTTGAGTGGTAATGTATGGATCAATTCTTCCTCTACGCCATGGTAAGTGGGAGTTGTGAGAGCATGATCGGATACACTGCCGGTCTAGGGAAGTGTTGTCAAGTGCTGTGTCACGCACACATGTTGGTGTGTCTTGGGAACAGTACCGCATGCTGGGAATTCCGTCCTGAGAGGCGATGCCGTCATTAGGGCGATGATGTGGGTAGTGACACATCGCATGCATGGACGGGTGTCTGTGTATGTGAAGTGTATAGTTTTAAATTTTGTTCTGCACGATCATACTGTGGGTGGGCTGAAATGAGTTTTCTGCAGGTACCCTAACCACGTTCTCGCTTAGAACGCTAGTTACGTTATGGGAGAACGTTGTGTGCCACCGCATATACCGCCTAGTGTTAACCTTTGTTTTCTAAGTTTGTGAGATCGTAAGTTCGTGCATGCATCATGTTCATTTCATATCATTGCTTACTTTCCCCCTTAATTTAATCTGTCCCAATTCTAAATAAAATAATTAAAGGTAATCCTCGCTCTTACCCACGGTATTCCATTTGCAGCAGATGGCACGCACTAGGCTCACCGCTCGCAAGTCCACTGGTGGGCGGGCCCCTCGCCATCCGTTGGCAGCTAGGAGCTCGCGACATAAGAGCAAGTTCCTAGAGGAGTTTGGGATGCCCACTTTGCTTTGGAGGGTGCTCAGTTCGATGGGGTATCCTGAAGGAAGGGAGCCTCGCTACTATTGGGATAAGGAGCCGCTTGGTGACGAGACCCTGGTGGGGATTGAGGCAGTTGTCCCTACCAGTGGAGGAGACCCTGCTTGGGGCGGTTGGGTGTACGAGTCCCGAGGTGTCACGCCTTTCCACGGTGCCAGCAGGGCAGCTTTTGCAGTTTTGAGGGACCTCATGGAGAGGTTTCCACAGGAGCTGGCCCACGCCTTCGCTGGGGTGTTTCCCCGGGGTGACCCTTACACTTCGGTGTGGGATCAGTCCGAGGTGAATGCTCTAGAGAGGAGTGCGGATGAGGACCAGCACAGTGACAGTGCAGCTATGAGTGCTATGTACGCGTTGATGAAGACCTATGGAGGCCTGGAGCGTTGTTTGGGTCGCTTGTCCGGGTCTCTTCTCACCGTCCAGGATGAGAAGCATCAGTTGCAGCGTGAGTTTGACTCTGAGGTTGAGAGGCTACAGGCAGAGTTGGCTCGTGTGACCAGAGAGAGAGACCAGGCAGTCCAGAAGAACAGTGAGCTGAGTCAGGACCTGCTTGCAGTACGGGAGCAGAAGGACAGGGTGACTACTGCTCACAGGAACTGCGAGCGCATGCTAGTCCATGTGCTTGGATAGAGGAATGAAGCCTGGCACGAGGAGGACACTTTGAGGGCCCGACAGCTAGAGCTAGAGCAGCAGCTAGCTAATGCCGAGGAGTACAATGAGAACTTGCATGAGGAGATCCACCAGCTGCATAACCAGCTTCACCCTCACCACCTACCTGGAGCCGCGGAGCTAGACTCTGAGGACGAGATGGACGCGGATCCCGAGTTAGGAGCAGCTGCTAGTGGTGACGAGGATGAGGATGGCTCTGGCATGGACAGTGACCACAGCGAGTAGATGCTAGGGCTCTGGAGCTAGTCTTCCCTCCCTTGTTGTTGTATGTTGCATGGCATGTCGTGTACTTTTGGGATCTGGGCTGTGTAAGACTTTATGAGTTGATACCGAAAGTCCAGTGTATGTATGCTGGCAAGTTGGATGTACGCGAACCTTGTTGCGTAAATGTTAAGTAATCTGTTAGTGATGTTGTGCGTGGATAATGAGTTATTGTGCCTTTGTTTATTGTGTGAATCTATTCCCTCAGTAAATTCAGTATGGCACGATTTTACACATTTTCTACCGGTTGATGGCAACTCCTAACGATTGCTTATCATTGGCGTATGCAGATGGTGCAAACACGTGGCGGGGGTAACAGCAATCCGGGCCTTGGAGCAGGTACATCCGGAGGTGGGGCTCAACGGATTGAGGACAGAGCACCAACACCGCCACCGCCACCACCGCCTCCCCCGTACACTGCGGATGTGTTTTTCGCGCAGTTTCTGGGAAGCCAACGCAACATGGAACAGATGCAGCGCAACATGGAAGAAGCTTTGCGCAACATAGCTGACAACACCCGTCGTGGAGATAATCAGGGTGGTCGGGAGGTTAACCAGTACAGTTCGTTCAAGGACTTCATGGATACCAAGCCACCGATCTTTAAGGAGGCTTTGGAACCGCTCGAAGCAGATGAGTGGATCAACACCATGGAGCAGAAGTTTCGTCTTCTCCGAATGACAGAAGAACTCAAGGCTGAGTATGCGGCACATCAGTTGCAAGGACCCGCTGGGATTTGGTGGTCCCATCACCGTACCACCTACCCAGAGGGGACACCAATCACCTGGAACCGCTTCACCACCGCTTTTCGGGGAAATTACATTCCTCCTGGTGTGGTTGAAATGAAGGTTGGGGAGTTCATGAGGCTGTCCCAAGGGACGAAATCTGTGAAGGAGTATCTACATGCCTTCAATAATCTCGCTCGCTATGCCCCTGAGTTTGTGAACACGGAGGCCAAGAAGATTGCTAGTTTCCAGAGGGGCTTGAATCCAAAGATGCTGAAGACCATGGGTACAGGGGCCAGGGCTACTTTCAATGCCTATATCAGTGACTGTCTGACCCAGGAGAACAATAACAACAACTACAGTGCATCCAAGTCATGTAAAAGGGCTTTTGAAGCAGGATCATCCCAGTCCAGGGCACCAGTGGCAGGGCGACAGCAGTATCGTCCTCCTGCCCCGGGTGCTAGGTTCCGACCACCGCAGAGAAGGAACACCGGACATCCGACACAGCAGAAGCCGTACAAGGCGGCGATAGCTCCTGCCAAACCAAAGGCAATTCAAGCTGCAGCACCTGCCATCAACAATGCGCCCAAGGGTCCATGCTATAACTGCCACAAGATGGGGCACTTTGCTAAGGAATGTCCCTACCCCAAGAGGCAGCAGCCAACATATCCAGCTCGTGTGCATCATACCTCGATCGAAGAAATCCCGGAAGGAGAACCGGTTACAGCTGGTATGTTTTCTGTCAACCAACATCTTGCAGTTGTTTTGTTTGATTCTGGATCGTCGCATTCATTCATGAGCCAAGCATTTGCACAAAAACATGATCAGCCAGTTACCGAGTTAGGTTATGGCTATCGCATCAGCTCAGCCGGGGCAGATGTGTTGACTAATAAAACGGTAACAGGAGTTACCTTGGATATCAGTGGTCGAAGGTTCCGTGTAAACCTTGTGGTCATGCCTGGGTTAGTTTTGGATGTCATCATGGGCATGAAATGGATGAGAGAATGGGATGCTGTCATAGATACTGGAAAGAGGATGTTATCTCTCAGAGAACCACAGGGCAGTAACTCTTTTCAAGTACCTCTGCCCCGTCGTCTTGACTTTGCTAGCATCTCCTGTGCTACGCACGTGGTTCCTTTACCACAAATCCCAGTCGTCTGTGAGTTCCCTATTGTTTTTCCCGAGGAATTACCAGGACTTCCCCCAGATAGGGAGGTAGAGTTCGCAATAGAGTTGATACCAGGTACAGCACCAATATCTAGAAGGCCGTACCGGATGCCACCAAACGAACTCGCAGAGTTGAAGAAACAACTGAAGGAGTTACTAGAAAAAGGGTTCATCCGGCCCAGCTCGTCGGAATGGGGTTGTCCAGCGTTGTTTGTGAAAAAGAAGGATCAGTCGTTGCGCATGTGCGTGGACTATCGTCCACTCAATGCAGTGACAATCAAAAATAAGTATCCCTTGCCAAGGATTGATATCCTGTTTGATCAGTTATCCAAGGCAAGAGTGTTTTCTAAGATAGATTTGAGATCTGGGTATCACCAAATCAAGATTCGTCCGCAAGATATCCCGAAGACTGCTTTTTCCACCAGATATGGGTTGTACAAGTATCTTGTCATGTCCTTTGGGTTGACAAATGCTCCTGCATACTTTATGTATCTGATGAATTCAGTCTTTATGCCAGAATTGGATAAGTTTGTTGTGGTGTTTATCGATGATATTCTGGTATATTCAGAAAATGAGCAAGATCACGCCGAACATCTCAGAATCGTGCTGACACGATTACGAGAGCATCAGTTATATGCCAAGTTCAGCAAGTGTGAGTTCTGGTTGAAGAAAGTTCCGTTCCTAGGGCACATTTTGTCTGAAGAAGGGATTGCCGTAGATCCATCAAAAGTGCAGGAAGTCATGGACTGGAAGGCACCAACTTCTGTCTCGGAAGTTAGAAGTTTTCTTGGTCTGGCCGGGTATTATCGTCGTTTCATACCTGACTTCTCCAAGATTGCTAAGCCAATGACAAGTTTGCTACAAAAGGATCATAAGTTTGTCTGGACGGAAGGGTGTGAGTTAGCCTTCCGCACCTTGCGAAAGTTGCTAACCACTGCTCCCGTTCTGGCACAACCTAATATAGAGAAGCCTTTTGATGTGTTTTGTGACGCATCGAAGAGTGGCCTGGGGTGTGTGTTGATGCAAGATGGCAGGGTGATAGCTTATGCTTCCCGACAGTTGAGAAAGCATGAAGTCAACTATCCAACGCACGACCTTGAGTTAGCAGCAGTGGTACATGCCTTGAAGATCTGGAGACATTATCTGCTAGGAAATAAGTGTCACATTTACACCGATCACAAGAGTTTGAAGTACATCTTCACTCAGTCCGAGCTGAATATGAGGCAACGACGGTGGTTAGAGCTAATCAAGGATTATGACCTGGAAGTTCACTATCATCCAGGCAAAGCTAATGTGGTCGCAGATGCTTTGAGTCGCAAACCGCACTATCAAATGGTTCAACCGTTGTTTGAAGATGGGTTCAATCTTATGCATCCTGAGGTCTTATGTCATATACAACTCAGTTGTTCACTCGAGAGTCAAGTCATTGAAGGTCAGAAAACAGACAAGGGTATATTCCACATCAAAGAGAAGATCAAAGATGACCCAAAGACTCAGTTTCGGGTTGATGAGAAGGGGGTACTGTGGTTTCAACAGCGGTTAGTGGTCTCGAAAGATCGGGAGTTGAAGAATCGCATCATGGATGAAGCCCATCTCTCTAATCTTTCTATTCATCCTGGCAGCAGCAAAATGTATCAAGATCTACGGCCCCACTTTTGGTGGACCAAGATGAAGAAAGAAATAGCCGCTTATGTGGCCCGTTGTGACACGTGTTGCAGAGTTAAGGCCATCCATATGAAACCTGCAGGTCTGTTACAACCGTTATCAGTTCCGGAGTGGAAATGGGAAGAGGTCAGTATGGACTTTATCACAGGTTTACCAACCACAAGGAAGGGGAATGACTCGATTTGGGTAATCATAGATCGATTGACCAAATCGGCCCATTTCATCCCTGTGAAGGCTCGTTACCGACCTCCTGAGTATGCCGATATATATATGGCTGAGATTGTCAAGATGCATGGTATTCCCAAAACCATCATATCGGATAGAGGACCGCAGTTCACTGCTCACTTCTAGGAGCGCATGCATAAAAGTTTGGGGACCAGTTTGATAAGAAGCACAGCCTATCATCCCCAGACTTTAGGTCAAACCGAGAGGCTAAATCAAGTGTTAGAAGATATGCTAAGAGCCTGTGTGCTATCATCCAAGGGATCGTGGGAATCATGGTTACCTCTGGCTGAGTTCTCATACAATAATAGTTATCAAGAGAGCATCAAGATGGCCCCGTTCGAAGCTTTGTATGGGCGGAGATGTCGAACTCCGTTAAACTGGGTGGAACCTGGTGAAAGGAGATACTATGGTATCGACTTTGTGAATGATGCCGAGAAAAAGGTGCAGATTATACAACAACATATGCAAGCAGCACAGTCACGACAGAAGAGTTATGCTGATAAGAGAAGAAGGCCACTTGAATTCAACATAGGTGACTATGTGTACCTCAAGGTTACGCCAATGAAGAAAGTTCAACGTTTTCGAGTTCGAAGCAAGCTTGCACCCAGATATGTGGGACCATACCAAGTGCTAGAAAGGAAAGGCCCAGTGGCCTATAAGATTCAGTTACCTGAAGAGATGAGCTCGATCTTTCCGGTCTTCCATGTGTCGCAACTACGGAAATGTTTGAAAGTGCCTGAGCAAAGAATTGAACCTCGAGGAATCAAAATAAAAGCAGACTTAGAGTATAAAGAGCAGCCAGTGGGAATTGTGGATACCAAGGAGCGAGTAACCCGAAACAAAGTTGTCAGAACATATAAGGTGGTGTGGAGTCATCATGACGATAGGGATGCCACCTGGGAAACAGAGGATTACTTAAAAACAGTTTACCCAAAGTTTCATAGGAAATGGTTAGTAACCCAAAATCTCGGGACGAGATTTCCCTAAGGGGGGAAGGGCTGTAACACCCTAGGTGTTAAGCATGCACTTAGTCTTACCAAAGTCATGCATAAGCATTCCCATCAAGCATAAGCATCATGAGCTTGACACTCTTTTTAAAGTATGATTTTATGTGCATCATCTCATTGTGTTCTAAATATGTTAAAAATATGATGCTTACTTCTAAAATTGTGAAAAATTCAAATTAGGTTGCTTTATGTGTAAGAAGAATTAAGAACATTTGTGTGCAATTTTTGGAGCCAGGGAAATTGAGAAATGGAATTTATACAAAAATATCCAAAAAGAATTTATTTGAAAACCTAGAACTAGTTTTGTTTTGTAATTCAAATTCTATTGGGAATTTGATTTGGCTTATTAAAGCAAAGTTGTAGAGTTTTTATTTTGGAACAATTTTGTTTTTGGGAGCAAGAGGTGAAAATGCTTTTTGGCTGGTCCAAATAATTTTAGAAAGGAATTTGGAAAAAGAATTTTAAAAAAAAAGAAAGGGGGAGCTGTTCACTGGCGGGCCGGCGCCAACCAACCGGCCCAGCCAGCGAAGCCAGCCTAGGCCGACCGCGCCGCGTCCACCCCCTCCCCGCGCGCGCTCGGACACGGCCGCGCCGCGCGCGCGCCCGACCGCGTCAGGCCGACGGCGCCGCGTGGACAGCATGCGCTGCTCGCCGGCGCCACGACCCCCCCCCTCCGCTGCGGACAGCGCCACCTCCCTCGCCATTCTCTCCTCCACCCGGTGCGCGCCCCCTCGCTCTCTCTCGCGCTCTCCTGCCTCCTCTCCGCGCGCACTGTGCCGCCGCTCGCCATTGGAGCTCCCCGAGCTCCGCTCGCCGTGTTCCCGGCACTCCGTCGCCTCTCAGCGCCTCCTTCCACCTCTCCGAGCTCCGCATTCGTCTCCGCGTGCTCGGACGTAGTTTCTTCGCGCAGGTAAGCGGTTCTAGCGAGCCGAATCGCTCGCCGGAGAGTCCGCGGCCTCGCCGGAGCTCTCCGCGGCGTCGGCATCGCTGGTTTTCCCCCTCCCGAACCTCTCTTGCCTCGCTAGCGCGCGCATTATGGTCGTCGTGGCTCCCTGAGTCGCGAGAAGCCGCACTCGAGCGCTCTACCGGAGCGTGGTGGCCGGCACCGCTGCGGCAGCGCCGCCGGTCCGCCATGCCGGTGGCCAACTCGCTGTGCGGGGTTTCAGGGCGAGTAAAGGGGTGGGATCGAGTCGCAAGAGGGAGGCGAACGTGTTGGTGCCGTTGGTTCCGGCCGAGAGGCATCACTGGCGGCGAGCCGTCGTCGGGGATCCTCTCCCCTCTCGGTGTCCTGGCCAGCGGGTCCGCTCGTCAGCGGCCGTGGGTGCACTGCACCGGGTGCACCTAGCAGGTCTCGGGGTGGATTTGATTTGTTTTCAGAAAAATAATTTCCAGGAAATGATTTAAATGTTCAGAAATCCATATCTTGATGAATATAGCTCCAAAAATTGTGAAATAAATTTTGGTGTATTCCTTATTTCCAGATCTATAGCCTAGTATGATTGCAGGTCATGTTTGAGTAACTTTCCTGTAAGAATATAATTAATCCATGTTTTTCCTAAACTTGGAAAATGCATAATAAATAAAATAGGGTTCAGAAAAATGTAAAACTTGTTTTGATGGCTCTGCATGTGTGTTTAATCACTGAGAAAATATTGTTACATATTATTTAGTGTATAAATGAATTTATGGTAATTTAAATGCTTGTATGGCAGTACTTTATGATTTTTAATAATTAAATGGGTCATGCAATAAATTTGGAAAAATTTGTGGGTGTTTCTTATGATATTATGCAAATTGTAAAAATATGAAATCTGTGGTTTAACACTTGTATCCCAGTAGAGTGATTTTACTTGCCTTATCAATTAATCTGGTGATTTTTGTGGCTCAAAATAAGTATCCAAAAATCATGAAAAATTTACAGTAGACTTTATGCTTAGCTGGTAGTCTCCTGTAATTTTTGTGGAATTTATTGATGAACAGAATTGCATTTGATTTTTAATGGGCTTAGAAAATGAATAAAGAAAACTATGAATGGTTGTATATATAGGTTGAATGGAGCAAGTTGGGTTTGGTGTATCTTTGAAGCATCATGGAGGTTGCTGGTTGCAATTGAAAAATAATTATAGAAGAGAATGTAATAGATGTTTGATTCAATTGTTTATTCTTGGATGATGTTGACTACCTTGTAATAAGCATGACCCAGTGCATCACCTATGCATCATAACATGACTCCTTTGACACTCTCTCTTACAAGCATCCACTCGGGCATCTCACACTCCACTCATGAGCATATATGCATCATACAGGCTCGCAGGAGAACGAGGTGGGAACCGAGGAACCCGAGGAGATTCAGGAGCAGGAACCTCCGGAAGCACAGGAACCCGGAGAGGAATTGCAAGAGTGTCCGGATCACCGACCCAGCACGTTTGAGAAAGGCAAGCCCCGGAGCATTCTAAGCCTCCCTATTCTCGCTAACTTATATAAAGTGCTATACTTGTTCTACTGTATTGCATATTAAGTGATAGGAGTTGCCTGATACCGTTGTTGCATGAGTACTCCTTGTTATTCCTACTCATTCAACTATCTTGTCCTATGTAGATTGGCACGAAGTCTATGCTTAGCTTGCTTAGTTCGGTAGAAGTCGGGTGATTCCCTGTCACCTGCGAGATATAGGTGGATACCTGCTTGATTAAGCATTGGTTGCTCGGGGAAAAGAATAACCAAGTGTGGAACGAATTTGGAGACCGGGCGGGGTCTTATGGTGGGTTGACCATGGTGCCCCTGCCTGTGTCGATTAAGGACCGATCGTTGATGGCCCTCTTGTCATGTTGAACGCATGCCCCACACTTAGCTGGAAGGATAAGTCGTTCCGACCGCGAAGCCTGAACACTATCCGGGCCGGGAATCGAGCCGCCATGCGCTGTATTGGTGATGGTTGAGGAGAACAACGAGGGCGCGGCGCGCAACCTTGGTATACCTTGGATACCTCGGTCGTCGGAACGGTCCTCGGGTACTGGCGGTGCCTGCCGAACCCGCGAATTGGTCCTGGATAGTGTAATACGGTGATCTGTAGCTCACTTGATCAGTGAGTGTGGTTTGTGTGGGGAATACCTCGCCAGCTGGTTAGAAATCGATTTGAATCGCCATCGCTCCTGGATAGTGAGCACTTGACATGAGCCCTGTCCTCGTAGTAAGGACTATGGAACACTTGGGTTATAATGATGAATAAGTTTTAAGAAATGCTATGATGAGGTACTATCATAGTCTCATACTTGCTTGTAATAGCACAGGAGCAAACCTAGATAATAGATAATGATGCTTTCAACTTGAGCAGATTAAAAGAGGAAAAGATTTATGTAGGTTTGGGTAATAAAACCTTGCGGTCTTTGCAAAATGGTCGTCAGCTACCCCACTATATAGCCTTCATGATCCTTGATGAGTCTTTATTTTAAGTTTATGACGGGTAAGTCTAGCTGAGTACCTTCTCGTACTCAGGGTTCTATTCCCATGTTGTTTTGCAGATGGTCAAATGTACTATGGTTATTGCATCCTCTGTCTGTACCCAGCTATGGGTGATGATTAGACCAAGGGCGACGGTCACTCCGTCTCTTCTTTTGCTTTTGTGGGAATGACCGAACTATGGCACTGTATCAGACTTATCGCGTGTGTTGTAATTTCAAACTATGAAGCTTCCGCTACTTGAAGAACTTGGTTTGTAATAACTTTAAGCACTCCGATGTATTTTACGAATGTTGTAATCTGGATGTGCTTGTGGATGGCGACCGCTAAACTTATTACGATCTTGGCTGTTATGTGATGTGTGGTTTGAAATCCTTTGAGATTTCACGGACTACCGGGATTATATGGGCTTAAGCGTGATAGTTCGACTATGCAAATGGTCACTATTAGGCTTAATCTCTTATAATTTGGTCGGTTCTGTTACAACAGTGAATTTTTAACACCCTGCAATTATATAAAGAATGTTTTTAAATGTTTACCCCAGATATTTTTCTTAACCATCCTTTTCTCGAGGACGAGTAAAAGCCTAAGTATGAGGGTATTTGTTGACGGTTCTTAAGTATCAATTTTAATTATCAAATAAACAAGAGAAAGGACCAATATGCAACCATCACCTAGAATTAGGGTTTGATCTGACAGAATTCCACGAGTTTTGTTGTTTATCTGTTTTTGCATGGGGTTATCAGGAAATAAGGAAGAAAGGCCCACATGTCGGGATTACATAGAGATATCAATGCATCGCGTAATTTTTCATCATCTAGAAGACTCCAGAAGCCACGAGACCGAAGCGGAGGCGAAACTGGGCCAGGCCCAGGGCGCCCGCCCTGGTAGCCTGGGCGCCCGCCCCCCTGTTGGAGCCAAATCAGGACTCTTTCGCTCGGGATATTCCACCGACCTATTGGATCAAGAAAAACATAGTACCACCTCGCCTATCGACCCAAAAACGCATAGAAGGGGAGGACTATATAAGCAAGGCCCTCTGGCCCCTGGAGAAGACATGAAGAAATTATCATAGAGACTGAGGGGTGCCCTCGAAGGAAAACCTCTTCTCTAATTAATATTTCTTTTTAGGCTTAGCAATCAATGTAAGGTAGAAATAGAGCTTCTAGTTTCTACTAGATTGAGAGAGATAGAGTGGAGGTGTAGATTGGAGGAAGCCCGGCCTGTCGGTGTCTACTCCAAGCTTGTACCTGCGGGATCAAGTTCTCCTAACCCGAAGCTTGCTCCTAGGATTCTTCAGTAATTCGACTTCTAAATTCTTGTAAGTTCTTGTTTTATTGTTCTTATGGTTTATGAGTTTCCTTTAATCTCTTCGCGTAGAGTTTAGAGTAATCATTACTGGCGTAAACGTGGTGTTTAGGCTGGGGTACTCATAGATATTTCCTGACTAGCTGGACCGTGGTAGTAGTGAGGAACGTGACAATTCTGAGCTACCTTTGTAGATCACATCTCGTTAGCAGGAAGGATAGGGTTTATAGGTGCGGGTTGAACATCCTTTGTGGTGTCTAGATTCCGTTAGCCTCCCCATTAGAACAGTAGATCATCCTTACCAAGGTTAGAAGGAGACTACGGTTGCAGTCTTCTCTATTTATCACTCACATCGAAAGACATTCTTTGTGCCTAAAGGTTAGTAGTAATAGACTGGTTAGTCAGATGCACTCTTTCTCCTAGTGGTAAAAAAATAAATACGATACTCTGGATAATTTCCCGGGTGAAGTGCTCACCGATATCTGTGCGCTTGCGGATCAATTCCTTATTGCGTTCCCAAATATCAACAAAGTACCTTTCTTGGGCCATGTCTTATCTGAAGAAGGCATATCGGTGGATCCGGCTAAGGTGCAAGAAGTGCTGGATATGAAAGTTCCAACTTCGGTACACGAGGTTCGGAGTTTTCTCGGTCTTGCTGGATATTACCGTCGATTCATTCCGGAATTCTCCAAAATATCCAAGCCTATGACTCGTCTACTTCAGAAAGATGAAAAGTTTGTGTGGACACCTGAGTGTGAAGAGGCATTCCACAAGTTGAGGACATTGCTGACATCAGCTCCTGTCCTAGCTCAACCTGATATTGAGAAGCCCTTCGATGTCTTTTGTGACGCGTTAGGCATTGGTTTAGGCTGTGTGTTGATGCAGGAAGGTCGCGTTATCGCGTATGCCTCACGCCAACTTCGAAAGCATGAGGTCAATTACCCTACTCATGACTTAGAATTGGCAGCAGTTGTTCATGCTTTGAAAATCTGGAGGCATTATCTGCTGGGTAATCTGTGTAATATCTACACCGATCATAAGAGCCTCAAGTATATCTTCACTCAACCTGAACTGAACATGCGTCAGCGAAGGTGGCTTCAGTTGATTAAAGATTATAATCTCCAAGTGCACTATCATCCGGGCAAGGCAAACGTGGTGGCGGATGCCTTGAGTCGGAAAGCGCACTGTCACTCAATCCAAGTGGAAGATCCGTTGTTGTCACATCTTATGCATCCACTTGTGCTCAACCAGATTTCTCTGGAAAGTACCATTCGCAATCGAGTCATCGAATTACAGCAGACAGATGTAGGCATCCACCATATAAAGAGGAAAATGAAGGAAGAAGAAACCAAGCATTTCCAGGTCGATGAGAACGGGATTCTTTGGTTCAAGGATCGACTTGTGGTCCCAAAAGACCGCGAGCTGCGAAATCAGATCTTATCTGAAGCTCATTCATCCAAATTGTCTATCCATCCTGGTAGTAGCAAGATGTATCAGGATTTAAAACCGTTGTTTTGGTGGACAAAGATGAAAAAGGAGATAGCTGCTTTTGTCACTCGTTGTGACAATTGTTGTCGTGTGAAGGCTGTTCACATGAAAGCTAGTTTGCTTCAACCCTTGTCTATTCCTGGTTGGAAATGGGAAGAAGTCAGCATGGATTTCATCAGTGGACTCCCAATTTCTGTTAAGGGTTACGACTCCATCTGGGTGATTGTAGATCGCTTGACCAAGGTTGCTCGATTTATTCCAGTTCGAACTGACTATCGTCCACATCAGTATGCGGAGTTGTATTTCGAGCACATTGTTCGTCAGTATGGTGTGCCTCGAACAATCATATCCGATCGTGGACCACAGTTCACTGCTCGTTTTTGGGAATGTCTGCATGAGCAAATTGGTACTCATTTAGTCCGTAGCTCTGCTTATCATCCCCAAACGGCCGGTCAGACTGAACGAGTGTCGGTGTTTTCCCCCCGGGGGGTCACACCAACAAGTAAATTTGTATGCGTGCTCCCTTTCCCAGATGGTGATGCAAGAAGACACAGAGATTTATCCTGGTTCGGGCAAGAGAAGGCCCTACGTCCAGCGGGGGGGAGAAGTTTGTATTATCTTGCACCTAAGTGCTTGTACAGGGGCGAATACAAGCGTGGTATGGAGAGTATGTATGCTACTGCGTATGGGCGTAGTATCGCGCGGTGATGTGCCTTGCGTTCTATTCCTGAGTCCCTCCTTTTATAGTTCCAAGGGGAGACCCAGGGTACATGTATAGGCGTCAGAATAGGAGTTGATAGCAGTATGGAGCGCTGACCTACTCGAGGCTCCTGTACCGGCATGGCCTCGAGCTGTCCCGTCTTAATAGCTTGGTGATGATTACGTGTGCCCCTGCATTCGGCTCTGCGCGCCGTCTTGTACTGGTTCAACGGTCGCATGCTCGTACGGTTCGGCGGCAAATCCGGCGGAGTGGTTGCGGCGTGGCCAGTCGACGTCCGACCCGTCCCCAGGAAGGAACCATGTTTAGTCGAGGGTCGGACGCCGTACGACGTCCTGATGTCGGAGCGCTGACCCTGGATACCTCGAGGGGGCCTTGATTAGACGTGCCATCTCTGTTCCCCACGTCCTGACATGCCCTGGGCCGTTTGGTGGGGAAGGCTGCAAAAAGATCGATGGGACGGATGCCTGTTCCGTATCACGCCTCCCGTGACCCCTGTGTTAGGTGGGGAAGCATCAGGTGCATTTAATGCCCCGGCTCGCGTGCGCGCGTCAGGCGGCGGGCGGCGTCCTTGCGCTCGACGCCTCCCGGTTCGCGTGAGCCTGTTTCGTATTCGACGATAACCAGAGCTCGACGCCTGATTGATTCGCTCGACGCTATTTCCGCCTTCGAGGCTGTGGCCGTCGATGGCTGTGCATACGCACGGATGGAGCGTCGAGTCGAGGGCCTCCCCCTACGTACGGATAAGCTTGTTATATGCCTTGGTGAGAGTACCCCTTGTGGATACCCTCGACAGTAGCCCCCGAGTCTCCATTCAAGCGCTGGCGCTCGAGTGGAGACTTTTGCCTTTACGGTCGATCTTCCGTGGGGGCGCGCGAGCGACCCCGCGGGGGTAGCCCCCGAGCCCTCGAGGGAGTTTTTAACTCCTTCGAGGGTTATTTCGACAAATTCTCAGAAACGTTGTCGACACCAGTGGTGGAAGGTTCTGATCGGCTTTGCCTTACGAGGAGGTTTCGACGTACTCTCGATAGAGCGAGTGTCTTCCACCCTAGATTGAGTTCCTAGCGGGCAGTCCAAGTGAGAACCTGTGCCCCTTTCGAGGGGGTCAGCTGTAGCCCGGAGGCGTTCTCATAAAGCTGGGTTGACATGGTCGGGGATACCGGACTCATCTGATAGAGTCCAGCGGCTCGATGCCTCCCGTCGGTGGGATTCCTCTCGACTGTCTCGACCCTACCTTGGACATCGCCAGCGAGTCTTCGAGGCGGGCCTCGATCTTCGACCGCTCGCTGGAGATCCCTGACTCTAGTGCTCGAGATCGGCTGTCGAACCCTTTCGGTGGTCCAGCCTGCGACCTCTCGAGGCTTTTCGCGGGTACGCCCCTTGTCTTACAAGGGAAGGAA
Source organism: Sorghum bicolor (assembly GCF_000003195.3). NCBI lineage: Eukaryota > Viridiplantae > Streptophyta > Magnoliopsida > Poales > Poaceae > Sorghum > Sorghum bicolor. The sequence goes on from NC_012875.2 coordinate 30,033,664, forward strand.
GTGGCCGTGGCGGTTCACCTTTTTTGCCCGTTGGGCGCACCTTTTTAGGCGGGTGACGTTACGACATTGTACCGGCGTGGAATTCGGAGCGCCCGGCCTGTGAAGGGGGAAAGACTGTTAGGTAGCGCATTTATGGGGGGACGTTACCTCATTATTCGGATCTATCCGTTGGTGGATCTTGGCTTATAAATACGCCACGGCACCGCCGCCGTTCTTTCTTCCTCCTCCCGTCTTCACTCTTGCCTTAGCCTTCTTGCCGCCCTAGCTCTCTCGTCGTCTCACGCGCACACGACCCCTCAAGTAGTAGCGGATCCACCGTCCCTCCGGTCGTGATGCCTGTAAGACTCGTCGCCGCCGACGACTGGCGCCCGTCGTCGATGACGGAGCGCCGGTTGTTAGAGCTCGAGAAAGAGGGACTGCTGCGCCGCCGTACTTCGTTATCGTCGCCGGAGTGGATCGCGCCGCCGGCGAATCACAGGGAGCCCCAGCCGCCCGAGGGCTACGTGGTGTCGTTCGCCAAGTTCCACCGCCATGGCCTGGGTGCGCCCCCTAGCCGCTTCATGCGGGCTCTCTGCTTCCACTATGGGGTGGAGCTCCAGCACTTCTCCCCGAACGCCATCACCGTCGCGGCGGTCTTCGCCGCCGTGTGTGAGGGCTACTTGGGGATGATGCCGCACTGGGAGCTGTGGCTCCACCTCTACAGGGGCGAGCTTTTCCATGCCCCCACCGGAACCACGGGCGTAAGGAAGCCCGTGCGGGCGGGATGCCTTAACCTTGTGCAGAAGACGGGGAAGACGGACAGGCCGCGGGAGTACATCTCGGTAGGGTTATCGACCAACCACGCCGGCTGGGACTCCCAGTGGTTTTACCTTCGGAATGACGACAACCTTCTGCCTTCCTACTCGGGCCGTCTGATCATGGAGCGTCCAGCGGACTGGACGTACGGCGTCGTCCAAGCTCATCAATCTCGGCTCGACCCCCTCCTCGACGCCATGAAGAAGCTGCGCTCGGAGGGCCTGACCGCCGCCCTCGTCCTCTCGGCCGTCCATCACCGGAGAGTTCTCCCCTTGATGTCTCGGCCGTTGAGGATGGATGAGATGGGCCCTGGCATCTCATCTCGGGACCTCGAGGCGTGTCGGATGTCCAACGAGGCTCCGGCGGATGACGAAGTCACAGCCCGAGTCAGGGCTGCAATTGCCGGCGATTTTCAGCCGGAGCATGTTAACGGCTTCCCCATGAGGCCAGACGTTGGCTCGATCGATCTGGTATGTTTTCTCCATGCGCGCAGCCTCGATTCTGGGTTTCTTTTCTTTCCCTCTCTTTCTCCTTTCTAAGTCTGCCTTTATTTCGACAGGGACGGTTTGACGTCCGGTCCTCGAGGCCTCCGGTAAAGGAGGACGAGGTCGATCGCGACAAACGGCGCCAATCCACCGAAAAGCTAAAGTCTGCCAAGGACTCTGCCGAGAAGGGGGAGAAGAAGAAGAACCTCGACCGTCAAGCGTTAGAGGAGCGTCGAGCCAAATCCAGGCAGAGGGGGGAGCCTGAGGAAGAATCCCCCAATGATGATGATGATGACGACGACGACAGCGACGATTCCGAGGGGATGGCGTCTCACCTTGACCGAATCCTCGAGGGTCCATCTCGAGGTGATGTCGACGCTCCTCGGACGGAAGTTCCGACGGGGGGTCCAGGCGGATCCCGCCGTCCGCACGCCGACACCCCTCCTGCGCCCGCGGCTGGTCAGGTCGCCCCGCGCCCTCCTCCCGTGCCCAAGACGGGTGGCCACGCTAGGTCCCAGGCGACGGGGCCATTGACTCCTGGTCGCGCCGCGGCGTCCGACAAAGGAGAGGCCGGTCGTAGGAGCGCCAGTCCCGGCGCCCGCCAGGCGGGAACTAATGCGCCTGGGCCAGCGCCTGCCCTCGAGGGGTCTGGAGCCCCGACGCGGGGTGGCTCGAGGCCCACCGGTCGGGGCGGCGGGAGGCGAGTTGTTCTCCCTGTGGGGTAAGCCTTTTCGAAGTCGTGGCTTTTGTTTCCCGCCTTTTCTCATATGCTGATCTTTTTCGCGCTCATTTCTTTCTTTTCTCAGGCTAAAGCGGACCCTCGAGCAGGCCTAGCCGTCCATGGCGATGAGGCTCAAAGCGGGTGCCGCCTCCAAGGAGCTAGGTTTGTGGCTTACTTTTGGGATCTGTGATGCTCTTGTGTTAACCATCGTAGTTACCGGTCTTTATTCTTTATTTTGTAGGCTCCTCCGACTTCCAACCTCCAGTAGGCGCTGGGAGTGCTCCGCCTCGTTCCGAGCCCACCACGTCGCTGCCGGCGTGTGGTGAGGCGCCCCAGACGCAAGTGCCGGAGGGAGCCCCCGAGCCTCCTCGATTGGGGGTCGAGGGGGAACCCATCACCATCGGTGATACATCTGATGGTAACGAAACGACTGGAGTCGCCCGGCCTATGGAGGAGGAAATGTCGACCTCTCACATCGCGGGACCGACTCCCTAGCCCACCGGCCTCCGCGCCCTCGAGGAGCTGAAGAAGAAGAGGGAGGAAGATGAAGAACGGGAGCGTGAGGCGGCGCGGCAGCCGTAGGAGCAGGGCCACAGGCGAGAGCCGCAGGAGAATGAGGCGCAACAACAGCAACAGCAGCAGCAACAGCAGCAGCAGCAGTAGCAGCAACAACAGCAGCAGCAGGGGGCCAATAGGAGGGACTGCTCGAGCCCCCGCCCCAAGGTTCGGCCCAGCCAGTACCGCTGGAGCCGCAAGCGCCCGGCGAGCAGGAAGAGGACCTGCCGGTGTACGGCCCCCCGACCCCAGCGTGGCTCCTACCGGGGGCACCTGCCGCGATCCGGGCGGAGCCGGGGCGAGAGGATGGAGTGGTGGCGCTCGCCTGCATGATGCGCACCCCCACCGACCCCGAGTCCGAGATCAAGAGGACGATCTACGGCATGGACGGGATCGCCCCAGGGTTCCTCTGGGAGCGTCGGGCATGGGAGGACCACTTTCCCTCCGAGGAGGATGAGATCGGGACGTCGGGGACCAAGAACGGGACCTGGAAGACGGTGGACGATGACGGGCGGTTCCCGTGCCTCGTCGACCTGTTCCTGCGCCATGGGGGCTCCCTCGAGACCGTCGAGGACCTCATCCGCGGCGTCAAGGCACGGGCCGACCGGGAGATGGAGCACTGGTGCCCCGATCGGATCCGCATCCGGGCTTCCCACGACCCGTCTGAGCCTAACATCTTCCTGGACGATAGGAAGGAGGCGGAGAAGTGGGAACACGTCGAGGAACTCCGCCTTTGGATGAAGCATGTGGTGGGGCTCCTCGCAGACGTTATCAACAATGGGCTCGGGTCGGCTTATTTCGTAAGTGTTTTTCGATCTTCAATCCTCGTGGAGCCTTTCGTTTTTGTGCTCTAACCGTTCGATCCTTGGTTCGCAGGATATGAAAGAGACCTCCCGCATCAAGTCTAGTTTCATTCATGCCACGAGAGGTGGCTGGGAGCAACTCCCCCTCCTTAAGGATCAACTCCTCGAGTCGCAGGAGAAACTCCTCAAGACTTATAAAGAGCTCATAGCGCTCAGGGAGGAGAAGAAGGCGAAGGAGGCTGCTTTGGCTGAGGCTCGGGAGGCCTCGAGGAAGGCGGAGGAGGAGACGATGATGCTGCAGGAGCGGGCTCTTACGGTCGAGGAGGCCGCGTCCAAAGCCCGGGAGGAGGCCCTGTCCTACAAGAGCGTCATTGCATACCTGGACAAGGAGAAGGGCCTTCTCAAGACCGACCTGGACTCCCTCCGCGACTCCTTCCAGAAGATGAAGGTGGCATACGTGGACAGTGAGGTCGCCAGGGGTGCCGCCGAGGACGTAAAGAAGAAAGCCCTCGAAGACCTCGAGGCGGAGCGGGCTCGATCCCGCAGTCTCTCTAACGACGTCGAGCGTCTGAAGGGAGAATTGCTGGAGAAGAGTGGAGCCATTGCTCAGGCTGGCAAGGTGATCGAAGATCTCCGCGTTGCCAATACTGAGCTGGCGCGCTCCAACAGAGAGATCGAGCGTGCCAACACCAGATTAGTCGGCGAGAACACGGCCCTGGAGGAGAGCATCAGAGGTATGTTTCCTTTGTCGAATTTCTTTTTCGAGGTGTGCTTGAGTTTTTCCTAAAGCTTCCTTGTATTGGCGTTTACAGGGCTCAAGGACGAACTCCTAGCCGCCCAAGCCGAGGCCCGTAATGCTAAGGCCCAGCTCGAGGCGGAGGTCACTTTGAACCGTCGCGTGCAGACGGCGATAAGCGACCTCTCGGCCTCATGGGAGGTCGAGCCTATGGACGAGTCGAGGGAGGGAGCTCGAGGCGACGCACTGGTCGACCAGCTGTGCTACTTGGGCGCGACGCTGAGAGACCGTGTGCGGGACGCCCTCCACATCGGGGTGAAGCTGGCGATGGCAGTTGTCTGCTCGGGCTTCTCCTATGACATGGAGGTGGTGTCCCACGGCTTCGTCACCGACGTCTCCAAGACCGACGCGGAGAATGAAGAGAGGCTCCACGCCTTGATCGACGACGCGGAGGCTCCTGGAGAGAGGTGGCCAAGCTTTTTGAGCCTGAGGTGCTTCCTCCTGAAGCTGGCTCGGGCGGAGGCGAGGGTGGTGAGGATCGTACCGCGGACTGAGGCCTGCGAGCCTGCTCAGGGCGCCTGGGGCCCCTTGTATGGTACTTTATTAATTCTACTGTTAGGTGATACAGTATCTTTTGTGATTGTTAAATGCTTATTTGTCTTTCCGCTTGAGGTTCTTTTGTTTCTCTTTGTTCCTACGTTTGTATCCCTTGCTCGATCTTTCGTCAAAAACAACCTCGATCACCTCAAGGGTGAGGAAGTGAGTAGAGTTTCCGTAGCCCGGGGGCATGAGAGTTCTCCGGCTCGTTATCCCTCGGCCTTTGAGGGGCTCGAGGTGCCTTAGCTACTCGAACCGTGCAGGGTTTTTTAAGTAAGAAAAGAAAATTTCTTGGCTTTTTCGACGCTTGGGGGGGGGGTCGTCCCCCTGGTAGCCCCCGAGGGGGTGTTGACTATGATGGGTCATAGTCGGCACCCCCTACTAACGTCGAGATTATGACTTGTAAATCTTTCGGTGCAAAAAGACGTTGCTCGAGGGAAAGACTTTATTTATTCATTCATTCGTTTACAAAGTCTTGGTACAAAATGTACGTAGGAACATAAGTTTGGAAATTCTAGGGGTAGAATCGACGTAGCTGTTCGATGTTCCATGCGTTGGTGAAGACTGCCCCCTTCTCGTCTGCCAACTTGAACGTTCCCGGCTTCAGGACCTCGGCCACCACATACGGACCTTCCCAAGGTGGAGTCAGCTTGTGGCGTCCTTGATTGCTTTGCCGGCGTCGTAGGACAAGGTCGCCCATGTTGAGGTCCCTCTTGCGCACGTGCTTGTCATGGTAGAGTCGAAGTTTCTGCTGATATCTGGCGGAGTTGAGGAGGGCCATGTCTCGAGTCTCCTCGAGTTGATCGACCGCATTTTCTTGAGTCTCCTTATTGGATTGCTCATTGTATGCCTTGAGTCGAGGTGACCCATACTCGAGGTCTGTGGAGAGGACAGCCTCGGAGCCATAGACCATGAAGAATGGGGTGTACTTTGTGGCCCTGCTTGGTGTTGTCCTTAGACTCCATAGGACCGAGGAAAGCTCCTCGACCCATTTCTTGCCGAATTTCTTCAAACGATTGTAGATTCTTGGCTTGAGTCCTTGCAAAATCATGCCGTTGGCACGCTCGACCTGGCCGTTAGTTCGAGGGTGGGCTACTACAAACCAGTTCACACGGATGTGATGCTGATCGCAGAAGTCCAAGAACTTTTTGCCGGTGAACTGAGTGCCGTTGTCGGTGATGATGACGTTGGGAATCCTAAATCGGTGGATTATGTCGGTGAAGAGAAGGACGGCCTGCTCGGAGCGGATGTTGGTGATGGGTCGAGCCTCGATCCATTTGGAGAATTTGTCAATGGCCACCAGCAAGTGGGTGTACCCTCCTTTCGCCTTTTGTAGAGGTCCTACCAAATCGAGCCCCCACACTGCAAACGGCCAGGTGATGGGGATCATCTGAAGAGCGTGGGTGGGCAGGTGCGTCTGCTTGGCGTAGAACTGGCATCCATGGCACGAGCGCACGAGCTCGATGGCGTCCACCACGGCAGTCGACCAGTAGAAACCTTGTCGAAAAGCGTTTCCTACGAGGGTCCGTGGAGCAGCATGGTGGCCGCAAGCCCCCGAGTGTAGGTCCTCGAGGAGTTTTCGGCCCTCTTCCACGGTGACACAACGCTGTAAGACCCCCGTCCGGCTTCGTCGATATAGCTCGTGGTCTTCGCCATAGGTCACATATGACTTGGCCCGTCGAGCGATACGACGGGCCTCTGACCGATCTTCCGGCAGTTCGCCGCGGATTAGGCAGTCGAGGTATGGCGTACGCCAGTCGAATGGTCGACCTGGTTGCCGTTCTACCTCCATTACTTCAGCCGCCATCAAGAGTGTGTCGTCGGTGTTGGTTGGTTGGGCAGGAGCTGCGTCGATGCCAGCCCCCGAGCCTAAGTCGACGGATGGCTCATGGAGATCTCTCGAGAACGCGTCAGGCGGCACCGTGCCCCGAGTTGATGCGATCTTGGCGAGTTCGTCGGCTGCCTCATTGTAGCGTCGGGCGACATGGACAAGCTCGAGACCATGGAATTTGTCCTCGAGTCGACGGACTTCTTTGCAGTACGCCTCCATTTTCGGGTCGTGGCAGCTCGAGGTTTTCATTACTTGGTCGATGACGAGTTGGGAGTCACCTTGGACGTCGAGGCGTCGGACTCCTAACTCAATGGCAATCTTGAGACCATTGACGAGGGCCTCGTATTCTGCGACATTGTTAGACGCGACAAAGTGGATCCTGATTATATACCTCATGTGGACGCCCAAGGGTGAGATGAACAGCAGGCCGGCCCCGGCCCCTGTTTTCATGAGTGACCCATCAAAATACATCGTCCACAGCTCCGCCTGGACCTGAGTCGGGGGAAGCTGGGAGTCTGTCCATTCCGCGACGAAGTCTACCAGGGCCTGCGATTTGATGGCCTTGCGAGGCGCGTAAGTGAGAGTCTCACTCATGAGCTCGACCGACAACTTTGCTATTCTTCCCGTGGCCTCTTTGCTCTGGATTATTTCGCCTAAGGGGAAAGACGAGACCACCGTGATGGGGTGGCCAAGAAAGTAGTGTCGCAGCTTACGGCGGGCAAGGATGACGGCATAGATTAGCTTCTGGATTTGGGGATAACGTGCCTTGGTCTCCGAAAGCACCTCGCTGACGAAGTAGACTGGCCTCTGGACTGGTAGCGCATGTCCCTCCTCCTGCCTTTCGACCACCACCGCTGCGCTGACGTCCTGGGTCGTCGACACAACGTAGAGGAGCAGCGGTTCTGCAGGTTGAGGTGGGACCAGGACTGGTGCTGAGGTCAGCGTCTTCTTCAGCTTTTCGAGCGCTTCCTCGGCCTCGGGGGTCCAAGAAAAACGCTCGACCTTCTTCAGAAGTCAATACAATGGTAACGCCTTTTCTCCTAGTCTCGAGATGAAGCGGCTTAGAGCCGCCAGGCATCCCGTGACTCTCTGCACACCCTTGATGTCCCGGATCGGGCCCATTCTCGTGATGGCCAAGACTTTCTCGGGGTTGGCCTCGATGCCATGCTGCGAAACAATATAGCCCAAGAGCATGCCTCGAGGCACGCCGAAAACGCACTTCTCGGGATTGAGCTTGATCTGGTTGGCGCGTAAACAGCTAAAAGTGATCTCGAGGTCCTGGATCAGGTCCCCTCGCCGCTTTGTCTTGACGACAATGTCGTCGACATAGGCCTCGACTGTCGACCCTATGTGTTCACCAAAAACATGGAGCATGCAACGTCGGTATGTAGCTCCCGCGTTTCGAAGCCCAAATGGCATAGTCACATAGCAATACATCCCAAAAGGCGTGATGAAAGAGGTCGCGAGCTGGTCGGACTCCTTCATTTTTATTTGGTGGTAACCGGAATACGCATCAAGGAAAGAAAGGGTTTCACATCCCGCGGTAGAATCGACAATCTGATCAATACGTGGTAATGGAAAAGGAACTTTTGGACATGCTTTATTTAGACTAGTATAATCGACACACATCCTCATTTTCCCATTCCTTTTCTTAACTAATACAGGGTTTGCTAACCAGTCGGGATGATGAACCTCCTTGATGAATCCAGCCGTCAAAAGCTTGTGGACTTCCTCGCCAATGATCTTGCGCTTCTCCTCGTCGAATCGGCGCAACCGCTGCTTCACTGGCTTGGAACCGGCTCGAATCTCCAAGGAGTGCTCGGCAACTTCCCTCGGTATGCCTGGCATGTCCAAGGGACTCCATGCAAACATGCCGGCGTTTGCACGAAGAAAGTCGACGAGCACAGCTTCCTATTTGGGGTCGAGATCGGCGCTGATCGTCAGCACCTTGCCGTCGGAGTTGTTGGGGTCGAGTGGGATCTTCTTGGTTCCTTCTGCCGCCTCGAAGCTGCCCGCGTGGCGCTTGGGCTCTGGAGCCTCAGCTGCCAGGGCCTCGAGCTTCGCGACGAGCTCGGTGGAGTTTTCGACCGCCTCCCCATACTCGACGCACTCGACGTCGCACTCGTACGCGTGCTCGAAGGAGGAGCTGACGGTGATGACACCTTTGGGACCGGGCATCTTTAGCTTCAAGTAGGTGTAGTTGGGTATAGCCATGAACTTGGCGTAGCCCGGGCGTCCGATGATGGCGTGGTACGTGCCTCGGAATCCAACCACTTCAAAGGTGAGGGTCTCCTTCCTGAAGTTGGCCGCTGTGCCAAAGCAGACCGGTAAGTCGATTCGACCTACTGGTAGCACCTTTTTCCCTGGTACGACGCCATGAAAACCACCGGCGCTTGGTTGGAGCTTCCCTCTATCTATGCCGAGGAGGTCGAGGGTCTCGACGTAGATGATGTTGAGGCTGCTGCCACCATCCTTCAGCTCTTTTGAGAGCCGGGTGTTGACGATGATCGGGTCGACGACGAGCGGGTAGACACCTGGGGCGACTACCATGTCGGGGTGGTCCTCTTGATCGAAAGTGATGGGAGTGCTTGACCAGCTGAGGTACTGGGGCATCGCCATTCTTGCCGCGAAGACCTCGTGACGCTCCTTTTTGCGCTGCCTCGTGGTTAACTGAGTCGAGGGGCCGCCGTAGATCATGTAGCAGTCATGGACGGCGGGGAAGCCGTCGTCGTCTTTGTTGTCCTCCTTGTTGCCGCCCTTCTCTTTCTTGGAGTCGTCACGCGCATCCTTCTTGAACCCTAGACCGTCGAAATGCTTTTTCAGCATACGACAGTCCTTGAGCTTGTGGTTGGCGCCTCCCTTTTGGTAAGGGCACGGCTCTTCTAGCATCTTGTCGAAGACGCCTCCCTCCAGGGGGCCTCGAGGCTTCTTTCGTTCCATGGCGGCGACAAGGTTGTCGTCGGAATCCTCCCGCTAGAACTGCCATGCTTTTTGCTTCTTTTTATTCTTCTTGAGGCCTCGACTGGGGGTTCCATCTTCATCGGCAGGTCGCTTGCCTTTCCCCCCTTCACAGCTGAAGAAGGCGCCGACTGCCTCCTCCCCTGCCGCGTAGTTTGCCACTACGTCCATCAATTCATCGACGGTCTGAGGGCGATTTCGGCCCAGTTCCCGCACTATGTCTCGACTGGTGGTACCAGAGACGAAAGCCAGGATGACGTCATGGTCGGGGATGTGCGGCAGCTCAGTGCGCTGCTTCGAGAAGCGTCGAGCGTACTCTCGAAGAGTTTCTCCTGACTTCTGTTTGCACTTCCTGAGGTCCCACGAATTCCCGGGCCGTATGTAGGTCCCTTTGAAGTTACCCTCAAAAACCCTGACCAGATCAACCCAGTTGTGGATCTGGCCAGCGGGAAGTTCCTCGAGCCATCGACGGGCGGTGTCGGAGAGGAAGAGCGGTAGCTGCCTGATGATGGCTCGATCGTCCCCTCGAGCTCCCCCCAACTGACAGGCCAACCTAAAATCAGCTAACCACAATTCTGGTTTGGTTTCGCCGTTGTATTTCGCGATGCTGGTCGGGGGTCGGAACGGACTGGGTAGGGGCGTGCTGCGGATCGCCCTACTGAATACTCGTGGGCCCGGTGGCTCGGGAGACACCCGATCTTCGTCGCTGTCGTACCTCCCACCGCGATGTGCGCTGTAACCGCGTTCTTCCGCGTCTCCGTGCCGGCGGCGTCGATTCTCATCGATGTCATGCCGTGCATCGTGTCGACGCTGATTGTCGACGGGGAGAACGAGAGTGGTCTTTCTACCTCGAGGTGGAGGTTGTTGATGGACTGACACCTCCTTTTCATTTTGAGGCTGCTCGTCGCGCTTTTTAGTGGCAGCTCCTCGACGTCGAGAAGCTGAGCTTTCGGTTTGTTGAACTGCCGCCACCTGGAGCAGGGTCTGTACTTCGTCTCGAATGCGTCGAGCCTGGGAGTTCGACGGCTCTGGCATGTTGCGTAGCAGCATCGTCGCCGCCACTACGTTTTGGCCCGCTCGAGGAAAGCGGCTAACGGGCTGCTCTGGCTCTGCGTCTCCGATGATTTGTCGATGCACCTCTCGAGCACGCCTGCGAACACTTCCGCCCGGCGGATATGGCAAATCTTGCTCAAGGATTTGCTCAAGCAGGACGAGGCGCTAGCTGTGTAGCCTTGTCTTCTTGTGGAGGGGGGTCGACCTGCCCGTCGTTCCCAGGCGTCCTGGGGTCTTCTCGTGCCGCGGGGGCCCGACCGCCCGCAGCAGCATCTCGCATCTCGTCGGTAGTTTCTACCGCCCTGTCGATGTGATAGCATTCTCTTGTAGGGTCATAGCTATCGGTTTCGGAGTCGGAGTCCGGTTCGGCGGCGTAGAAACATCCACGTCCCTCCTCTAGCAGCCGCTGCCTGAGTGAGGTGATCGTGTATCGTCCGGGGCCTAGACGACGGAGGCCTCGTACCCGGGAAAGATCCGGCAGCTCGGACGCCGGTCGCTGCGCTTCAGTGTCATGTGGGAGGACCATTGGTCTTTCCACGTACGTCTGGGCGTTTGGGCATATCGCCCTGGCGAGCGACGCCACGGCATTGTCCAATCCGAATAGCAGTGCCCTTCTTTGAGTGAACAACCCGTGTGGAAGCAACCTATCAGCGGTGGGGGGAGCGCGTGGGACGCGTCCGCTCTCGTTGTTGTGCGGTGCTGAGCCGTCGCGCTCGTTGCTTCGACACATGGGGTTGCCGACTTGTGGCCCGCTTCTTGCTTTGCACGAGTCGTTGGTCGTGATGAAGCAGAGGGGCCGCCATGGTGCTGTCCGCGCCTCTTCTTAGGCGGGGAGGCGTGGTGGTGAGGGCGTCTCGGGGCCCTCAACCGTGCTGACGCAACACGGGCTCCTCCTGGTCCTCTGACTGAGAGCAAGATCATGTCATAGCCGGAGCCCGTAGACATGAACTCGAGACTTCCAAACCAAATCACCGTGGAGCGCGGAATCGGCGAGGCGAGGGTAGCCATCTGGGAAGGAGTGGGAAATCGGTTAAAAACACGCAGGACCCCTACCTGGCGCGCCAACTGTCGGTGTTTTCCCCCCGGGGGGTCACACCAACAAGTAAATTTGTATGCGTGCTCCCTTTCCTAGATGGTGATGCAAGAAGACACAAAGATTTATCCTGGTTCGGGCAAGAGAAGGCCCTACGTCCAGCGGGGGGGAGAAGTTTGTTGTCGGTGTTTTTCCCCCGGTGGGTCACACCAACGAGTAAATTTGTATGCGTGCTCCCTTTCCCAGATGGTGATGCAAGAAGACACAGAGATTTATCCTGGTTCGGGCAAGAGAAGGCCCTACGTCCAGCGGGAGGGGGAGAGTTTGTATTATCTTGCACCTAAGTGCTTGCACAGGGGTGAATACAAGCGTGGTATGAAATGTGGAGCTCTACTACGTATGAGCGTGGTCTTGTCCTCTGCCGTTCTATTCCTGAGTCTTTGCTTTTATAGTCCCAAGGGGAGACCCAGGGTACATGTATAGGCGTCAGAATAGGAGTCGATAGCAGTATGGAGCGCTGACCTACTCGAGGCTTCCGTACCGGCATGGCCTCGAGTCGTCCCGTCTTAATAGCCTAGTGATGATTACGCGTGCCCTTGCATTCCGCTCTGCACACCGTCCTAGATTGGTTTGCCTGATGTACGCTCGTACGACCCGACGGCAAATCCGGCGGAGCAGTTGGGATGTGGTCAGTCGACGCCCGACTTGTCTCCTGGATGGGTCCCTATCTGGTCGAGGGTCGGACGCCGTACGACGTCCTGATGTTAAAGCACTGACTTTGGCCATCTCGAGGGGGTCTTGATTAGACACTCCATCTCTGTTTCCCACGTCCTGACACGCCTTGGGCCGTTTGGTGGGGAAGGCTGCAAAAAGATCGATGGGACAGGCGCCTGTTCCCTATCACGCCCCCCGTGACCCATGTGTTAGGTGGGGAGGCACCAGGCGCATTTAATGCCCCGGCCCGCGTGCGCGCGTTAGGCGGCGGCGGCGTCCTTGCGCTCGACGCCTCCCGATTCGCGGGAGCCTGTTCCGTATTCGATGTTGACTAGAGCTCGACGCCTGATTGATTCGCTCGACGCTATTTCCGTCTTCGAGGCTACGGTCGTCGATGGTCGTGCGTGTGTGCGGACGGAGCGTCGAATCGAGGCACTAGTTTTATGTACGGATGGTTTCGTTGTACGCGTTGGTGAGGGTACCCCTTGTTGATACCCTCGACAGTAGCCCCCGAGTCTCCATTCGAGCGCTGGCGCTCGAGTGGAGACTTTTGTCCTTACAGTCGAGGTTCCGCGGGGGCGCGCGAGCGACCCCGCGGGGGTAGCCCCCGAGCCCTCGAGGGAGTATTTAACTCCTTCGATGGTTATTTTGCCTAATTTGCAGAGACGCTGTCGACACCAGTGGTGGAAGGTTCTGATCGGCTTTGCCTTGCGTGGAGGTTTCGACGTACTCTCGATAGAGCGAGCGTCTTCCACTCCAGATCGAGTTCCTAGCGGGTAGTCCAAGTGAGAACCTGTGCCCCTTTCGAGGGGGTCAGCTGTAGCCCGGAGGCGTTCTCATAAAGCTGGGTCGACGTGGTCGGGGATACCGGTCTCATTCGATAGAGTCCAGTGGCCCGATGCCTCCCGTCGGGGGGATTCCTCTCGACTGTCTCGACCCTACCTTGGACATCGCCAGCGAGTTTCGAGGCAGGCCTCGATCTTCGACCGCTCGCTGGAGATCCCTGACTCTGGTGCTCGAGATCGGCTGTCGAACCCTTTCGGCGGGCCAGCCATCGACCTCTCGAGACTCTCGCGGGTACGCTCCTTGGCTTACAAGGGAAGGAAGTGGTCGTGACGGTTCGCCTTTCTGCCCGTTAGGCGCGTCTTTTTAGGCGGGTGACGTTACTACGCTGTATCGGCGTGGAATTCGGAACGCCCGGCCTGTGAAAGGGGAAAGACTGTTAGGTGGCGTATTAAATGGGGGGACGTTACCTCATTTCTCGCATTTGTCCGTTGGCGATTTTTGGCTTATAAATACTCCGCGGCACCGCCGCCGTTCTTTCTTCCGCCTCCCATCTTTGCTCTTGCTCTAGCCTCCTTGCCATCCTAGCTCTCTCGCCATCTTTCGCGCACAGGCCTCCTCGTGCAGTAGCGGATTCGCCGCCCTTCCGTCCGAGATGCCTATAAGACTCATTGCCGCCGACGACTGGCGCCCGTCGTCGATGACGGAGCGCCGATTGTTAGAGCTCGAGAGAGAGGGACTGCTGCACCACCGCACTTTGCTATCGTCGCCAGAGAGGATCGCGCCACCGGCGGACCACAGGGAGCCCCAGCCGCCCGAGGGCTACGTGGTGTCGTTCGCCAAGTTCCACCGACATGGCCTGGGTGCTCCCCCGAGTCGCTTCATGCGGGCCCTCTACTTCCACTACGGGGTGGAGCTCCAGCACTTCTCCCCGAACGCCATCACCGTCGCGGCGGTCTTCGCCGCCGTGTGTGAGGGCTATTTGGGGATGATGCCGCACTGGGAGTTGTGGCTCCATCTCTACAGGGGCGAGCTCTTCAACGCCCCCACTGGGACCGCCGGCGTGAGGAAACCTGTGCGGGCGGGTTGCCTCAATTTTGTGCTGAAGACGGGGAAGTCGGAGAGGCCGCGTGAGTACATCCCGGTGGGACTGTCGACTAACCACGCCGGCTGGGACTCCCAATGGTTCTACTTGAGGAACGACGACGGCCTGCTGCCCGCCTACACCGGGCGCTTGATCACGGAGCGACCGGAGAATTGGACGTACGGTGTCGTCCAGGTCCACCAATCTCGGCTCGACCCCCTCCTTGACGTCATGAAGAAGCTGCGTTCGGAGGGCTTGACCGCCGCCCTCGTTCTCTCGGCCGTTCATCACCAGAGAGTTCTCCCTTTGATGTCTCGGCCGTTGAGGATGGACGAGATGGGCCCCGGTGTTTCGTCTCGGGACCTCGAGGCGTGCCGGATGTCCAACGAGGCTCCGGCGGATGACGAAGTTGTGGCCCGAGTCAGGGCTGCAATCGCCGGTGATTTTCAACCGAAGCATGTTAACGGCTTCCCCACGAGGCCAGATGCCGGGTCGATCGATCTGGTATGTTTTCTTCTTGCGTGCAACCTCGAATCTGGGTTCCCTTTCTTCCCCTCCCCTCTTCTTACCTAAGTCTGCCTTCATTTTGTCAGGGACGGATCGATGTCCGGTCCTCGAGGCCCCCGGTAAAGGAGGATGAGGTCGATCGTGACAAACGGCGCCAATCCGCCGAAAAGCTAAAGTCTGCCAAGGACTCTGCCAAGAAAGGGGAGAAGAAGAAGAACCTCGACTGCCAAGCGTTAGAGGCGCGTCGGGCCAAATCCAGGTAGAGGGGGGAGCCTGAGGAAGAATCCCCCAACGATGATGATGACGATGACGACGACAGTGATGATTCTGAGGGGATGGCGTCACGTCTCGACCGGATCCTCGAGGGACCGTCTCGAGGCGACGTCGATGCCCCCCGGACGGAGACGTCAAGTGAGGGTCCGAGTGGATCTCATCGCCCCCGGGCCGACACACCTCCTGCGCCCAAGACGGGTCAAGACGCACCGCGCCCTCCCCCGGCGCCCAGAGAGAGCGGTCAGGCTAGGCCCCAGGCAAAGGGGCCGCTGACTCGCGGTTGCGCCGCGGCCTCCGAGAAAGGAGAGGCCGGCCACAGGAGCGCTAGTCCCGGTGCCTGTCAGGCGGGAACCGACGCGCCTAGGCCGGCGCCTGCCCTCGAGGGGCCCGGAGCCCAGACGCGGGGTGGCTCGAGGCCCGCTAGTCGGGGCGGTGGGCGGCGAGCTGTTCTCCCTGTGGGGTAAGCCCTTTCGATGTTGTGGCTTCTGTCTTCCTGTTCCTCTGCCGATTTTTTTTCTCATATACCGATCTTTTCTCAGGCTAAAGCGGACCCTCGAGCGGGCCCAGCCATCTATGGCAAAGAGGCTCAAAACGGGAGCCGCCTCCAAGGGACCAGGTTCGTAGTTTATTTCTGGGACTTGTGATGTCCTTGTGTTGGCTACTGTATCGTCTGGCCCTTACCCTTCGCTTTGTAGGCTCTTCCGACTCTCAACCTTCTGCCGACGTCGAGAGGGCTCCGGCTCGTCCCGTGCCTACCCCGTCGCCGTCGACTGGTGGTGTGGCGCCCCAGACACAAACGTCAGAGGGAGCACCCGAGCCCCCTTTATTGGGGGTCGAGGGGGAACCCATCACCATCAGCGACACGTCTGATGGTGAGAGAGCGTCTGGGGGTGCCCGCCCTATGGAGGAGGAGACGTCGACCCCCCATGTCGCGGGATCAACTCCCTGGCCCACCGGCCTCCGCACTCTCGAGGAGCAGAAAAAGAAGATGGAGGAGGATGAACAGCGGGAGCGCGAGGCGGCGCGGCAGCGGCAACAGCAACAGCCGCAGCAGCAACAGCAGCAGCAGCAACAAACGCAGCAGCCACAGCAGCAGCAGCAACAAACGCAGCAGCAACAGCAGCAGGAGCAAGAGCAGCAGGAGCAGCAGCAGCTGCCTTGATCAAGAGGAGGGGCTGCTCGAGCCCCCGCCCCAAGGTCCGGCCCAACTGGCGCCGCCCGAGCCGCAAGAGCCTGGTGAGCAAGGAGAGGATCTGCCGGTGTACGGCCCCCCAACCCCGGCGTGGCTCCTCCCGGGGGCACCTGCCGCGATCCGGGCGGAGCCGGGGCGAGCGGACGGAGTGGTGGCGCTCGCCTGCCTGAAGCGCACCCCCGTCGACCCCGAGTCCGAGATCAAGAGGACAATTTATGGCATGGACGGGATCGCCCCAGGGTTCCTCCGGGAACGTCGGGCGTGGGAGGACCGCTTTCCTTCCGAGGAGGATGAAATCGGGACATCGGGGACCAAGGACGGAACTTGGAAGACGGTGGACGACGACGGGCGGTTCCCATGCCTCGTCGACCTGTTCCTGCGTCATGGGGGATCTCTCGAGACCGTCGAGGATCTCATCCATGGCGTTAAGGCGCGGGCCGACCGGGAGATGGAGCACTGGTGCCCCGATCGCATCTGTATCCGGGCCTCCCACGACCCGTCTGAGACCGACATCTTCCTCGACGATCGGAAGGAGGCGGAGAAGTGGGAACACGTCGAGGAGCTCCGCCTTTGGATGAAGCATGTGGTGGGGCTCCTCTCGGACGTTATCAACAACGGGCTCGGCCCGGCTTATTTCGTAAGTGTTTTTCGAACTTCAATCCTCATGGTGCTTTCTGGTTTCTGTATTCTAATCCACCCGACCCTTGATTCACAGGATATGAAACAGACCTCCCGCATTAAGTCCAGTTTCATACACGCCACGAGGGGCGGTTGGGAGCAGCTCCCCCTCCTCAAGGATCAACTCCTCGAGTCACAGGAAAAGCTCCTTAAAGCTTACAAGGATCTCATAGCACTCGAGGAGGAGAAGAAGGCGAGGGAGGCTGCCTTGGCCGAGGCCCGAGAGGCCTCGAAGAAGGCGGAGGAGGAGATGATGCAGCTACGGGAGCGGGCTCTTACGGTCGAGGAGGCCGCGTCCAGAGCCCGGGAGGAAGCCCTGTCCTATAAGAGCGTTATCTCGGATCTGGACAAGGAGAAGGGCCTCCTTAAATCCGACCTAGACTCTGTCCGAGAGTCCTTCCGTAAGATGAAAGTGGAGCATGTGAATGGCGAGGTCGCCAGGGGCGCCGCAGAGGAAGCCAAGAAGAAGGCCCTCGAAGATCTCGAGGCGGAGCGGGCTCGATCCCGCAGTCTCTCTAACGACGTCGAGCGTCTGATGGGAGAATTGCTGGAGAAGAGTGGGGCCATTGTTCAGGCTGGCAAGGCGATCGAGGATCTTCGCGTTGCCAACACCGAGCTGGCATGCTCCAGCAAAGAGATCGAGAGGGCCAACACCAGGCTGGTTGGTGAGAACACGGCTCTAGAGGAGACCGTACGCGGTATGTTTCCTTTATCGGGTTTCTTTTTTCGAGGTGTGCTTGGTTTTTCCTAAGGTCTCTTGTGTTGGCCTTTACAGGGCTCAAGGACGAACTCCTGGCCGCCCAAACCGAGGCTCGCAACGCCAAGGCTCAGCTCGAGGCGGAGGTTGCTTTGAACCGTCGAGTGCGGACGGCGATATGTGATCTCTCGACCTCTTGGGAGGTCGAGCCCATGGATGAGTCGAGGGAGGGAGCTCGAGGCGACGCCCTGGTCGACCAGCTGTGCTACATAGGTGCGACGTTGCGAGATCGGGTGCGGGACGCCCTCCACATCGGGGTGAAGCGAGCGATGGAGGTTGTCTGCTCAGGCTTCTCCTACGACATGGAGGTGGTGTCTCATGGCTTTGTCACCGACATCTCCAAGACCGACGCGGAGAACGAGGAGAGGCTCCATGCCTTGATCGACGACGCAGAGGCTCCTGGGGACAGGTTGGCTAAACTTTTTGAGCCTGAGGTGCTCCCTCCTGAGGTTAGCTTGGGCGGAGGCAAGGGCGATGAGGATCGTGCCACGGACTGAGGCCTGCGAGCCTGCTCAGGGCGCCTGAGGCCCCTTGTATGATACTTTGCTGATTCTGTGATTTAACTGATATGGTATCTTTTTCATAATTGTTAAATGCTTATTTTGTTTTTCCTCTCGATGCTTTCGTTTCTCTTTGCGCCTACGTTTGTATCCCTTGCTCGATCTTTCATGAAAAACCACCTCGAGCACTTCAATGGTGAGGAAGTGAGTAGAGTTTCCGTAGCCCGGGGGCGTAGGAGTTCTCCAGCTCGTTGTCCCTCGGCCTTTGAGGGGCTCGAGGTATCTTAGCTACTTGAACCGCGCAAGGTTTACTACGTAAGAAAAGAAAACTCCTTGGTTTGTTTCGACGTTTGGG
Source organism: Sorghum bicolor (assembly GCF_000003195.3). Lineage (NCBI taxonomy): Eukaryota > Viridiplantae > Streptophyta > Magnoliopsida > Poales > Poaceae > Sorghum > Sorghum bicolor. Next base: position 30,052,074 of record NC_012875.2, read on the forward strand.
GGGGCGGTCGTCCCCCTGGTAGCCCCCGAGGGGGTGCTGACTATGATGGGTCATAGTCGGCGCCCCCTTTTAATGTTGAGATCGTGACTTATGAATCTTCTCGGCACAAAAAAAGAATTTCTTCGAGGGAAGGACTTTATTTATTCATTCATTCGTTTACAAAGTCTTGGTACAATACGTAAGTAGGAACATAAGTTTAGAACTTCTAGGGGTAGAATCGACGTAGCTGTTCGATGTTCCATGCGTTGGTGAAGATTGCCCCCTTTTCGTCCGCCAGCTTGTACGTTCCCGGCTTCAGGACCTCGGCCACCACGTACGGGCCTTCCCAAGGCGGAGTCAGCTTGTGGCGTCCTTGATTGCTTTGCCGGCGTCGTAGGACTAGGTCGCCCACGTTGGGGTCCCTCTTGCGCACATGCTTGTCGTGGTAGCGTCGAAGCTTTTGCTGATATCTGGCAGAGTTGAGGAGGGCCATGTCTCGAGCCTCCTCAAGTTGGTTGACCGCGTTTTCTTGAGTCTCTTTGTTCGATTGCTCGTTGTAGGCCTTGAGTCGAGGTGACCCATACTCGAGGTCTGTGGGGAGGATAGCCTCAGAGCCGTAGACCATGAAGAACGGGGTGTATTTTGTGGCCCTGCTCGGTGTTGTCCTAAGGCTCCATAGGACTGAGGAAAGCTCCTCGACCCATTTCTTGCCGAATTTCTTCAATCGATTGTAGATCCTTGGCTTGAGTCCTTGCAAAATCATGCCGTTGGCACGCTCGACCTGGCCGTTAGTTCGAGGGTGGGCTACTGCAGACCAGTTCACACGGATGTGATGCTGATCGCAGAAGTCCAAGAACTTTTTGCCGGTGAACTGGGTGCCGTTGTCGGTGATGATGACATTGGGGATCCCAAACCGATGGATGATGTCGGTGAAGAATAGGACGGCCTGCTCAGAGCGGATGTTGGTGATGGGTCGAGCCTCGATCCATTTGGAGAACTTGTCAATGGCCACCATCAAATGGGTGTATCCTCCTTTCGCCTTTTGTAGAGGTCCTACTAAATCGAGCCCCCACACCGCAAACGGCCAGGTGATGGGTATCATCTGAAGAGCGTGGGCGGGCAGATGCGTCTGCTTGGCGTAGAACTGGCACCCATGACACGAGCGTACGAGCTCGATGGCGTCCGCCACGGCCGTTGGCCAGTAGAAACCTTGTCGAAAAGCATTCCCTACGAGGTTCCGTGGAGAGGCGTGGTGACCGCAAGCCCCCGAGTGCAGGTCATCGCGGAGTTTTCGGCCTTCTTCCACGGTGATGCAACGTTGTAAGATCCCCGTCGGGCTCCGTCGATATAGCTCATTGTCTTCGCCATAGATCACATATGATTTGGCCCGTCGAGCGATACGACGAGCTTCTGACCGGTCTTCTGGCAACTCGCCGCGGATGAGGCAGTCGAGGAACGGCGTGCGCCAATCGAACGGTCGACCTGGTCGTCGTTCTATCTCCATCACCTCTTCCACCATCAAGAGCGTATCGACAGCATTGGTTGGTTGGGCGGTGGTGGCGTCGACGCCAGCCCCCGTGCCTAGGTCGACGGATGGCTCGTGATGATCTTTCGAGAATGCATCAGGCGGCACCGTGCCTCTGGTCGATGCGATCTTGGCGAGTTCGTCGGCTGCCTCGTTGTAGCGTCGAGCGATATGGACAAGCTCGAGACCGTGGAACCTGTCCTCGAGTCGACGGACTTCTTTGCAGTACGCTTCCATTTTCGGGTCGTGGCAGCTCGAGGTTTTCATTACTTGGTCGATGACGAGTTGGTAGTCACCTCGGACGTCGAGGCGTCGGACTCCTAACTCGATAGCGATCTTGAGACCGTTGACGAGGGCCTCATATTCTGCGACATTGTTAGATGCGGCAAAATGAATCCTGATTACGTACCTCATGTGGACGCCCAAGGGTGAGATGAACAGCAGGCCGGCTCCGGCCCCAGTTTTCATGAGTGACCCATCGAAATACATCGTCCATAGTTCCGCCTGGACCTGGGTCGGGGGGAGCTGGGTGTCCGTCCATTCTGCGATGAAGTCTACCAGGGCCTGCAATTTTATGGCCTTGCGAGGCGCATAAGCGAGAGTCTCACTCATGAGCTCGACCGACCATTTTGCTATTCTTCCCGTGGCCTCTTTGCTCTGGATTATTTCGCCTAAAGGAAAAGACGAGACCACCGTGATGGGGTGGCCAAGGAAGTAGTGCTGCAGCTTACGACGGGCAAGGATTACGGCATAAATCAGCTTCTGGATTTGGGGATAACGTGCTTTGGTCTCCGAAAGCACCTCGCTGACGATCTCGACCCCTACCTGGCGCGCCAACTGTCGACCCCAGGGTACATGTATAGGCGTCAGAATAGGAGTCGATAGCAGTATGGAGCGCTGACCTACTCGAGGCTTCCGTACCGGCATGGCCTCGAGTCGTCCCGTCTTAATAGCCTGGTGATGATTATGCGTGCCCTTGCATTCCGCTCTGCACGCCGTCCTGGATTGGTTTGCCTGATGTACGCTCGTACGGCCCGACGGCAAATCCGGCGGAGTAGTTGGGATGTGGTCAGTCGACGCCCGACTTGTCTCCTGGATGGGTCCCTATCTGGTCGAGGGTCGGACGCCGTACGACGTCCTGATGTTAAAGCGCTGACTTTGGCCATCTCGAGGGGGTCTTGATTAGACACTCCATCTCTGTTTCCCACGTCCTGACACGCCTTGGGCCGTTTGGTGGGGAAGTCTGCAAAAAGATCGATGGGACAGGCGCCTGTTCCCTATCACGCCCCCCGTGACCTATGTGTTAGGTGAGGAGGCACCAGGCGCATTTAATGCCCCGGCCCGCGTGCGCGCGTTAGGCGGCGGCGGCGTCCTTGCGCTCGACGCCTCCCGATTCGCGGGAGCCTGTTCTGTATTCGACGTTGACCAGAGCTCGACGCCTGATTGATTTGCTCGACACTATTTCCGTCTTCGAGGCTACGGTTGTCGATGGTCGTGCGTGTGTGCGGACGGAGCGTCGAATCGAGGCGCTAGTTTTATGTACGGATGGTTTCGTTGTACGCGTTGGTGAGGGTACCCCTTGTTGATACCCTCGACATTTGTATTATCTTGCACCTAAGTGCTTGTACAGGGGCGAATACAAGCGTGGTATGGAGAGTATGTATGCTACTGCGTATGGGCGTAGTATCGCGCGGTGATGTGCCTTGCGTTCTATTCCTGAGTCCCTCCTTTTATAGTTCCAAGGGGAGACCCAGGGTACATGTATAGGCGTCAGAATAGGAGTTGATAGCAGTATGGAGCGCTGACCTACTCGAGGCTCCCGTACCGGCATGGCCTCGAGCTGTCCCGTCTTAATAGCTTGGTGATGATTACGCGTGCCCCTGCATTCGGCTCTGCGCGCCGTCTTGTACTGGTTCAACGGTCGCATGCTTGTACGGTTCGGTGGCAAATCCGGCGGAGTGGTTGCGGCGTGGCCAGTCGACGTCCGACCCGTCCCCAGGAAGGAACCATGTTTAGTCGAGGGTCGGACGCCATACGACGTCCTGATGTCGGAGCGCTGACCCTGGATACCTCGAGGGGGCCTTGATTAGATGTGCCATCTCTGTTCCCCACGTCCTGACACGCCCTGGGCCGTTTGGTGGGGAAGGCTGCAAAAAGATCGATGGGACGGATGCCTCTTCCCTATCACGCCTCCCGTGACCCGTGTGTTAGGTGGGGAAGCATCAGGTGCATTTAATGCCCCGTCTCGCGTGCGCGCGTCAGGCGGCGGGCGGCGTCCTTGCGCTCGATGCCTCCCGGTTCGCGTGAGCCTGTTCCGTATTCGACGATAACTAGAGCTCGACGCTTGATTGATTCGCTCGACGCTATTTCCGTCTTCGAGGCTGTGGCCGTCGATGGCTGCGCATACGCACGGATGGAGCGTCGAGTCGAGGGCCTCCCCCTACGTACGGATAAGCTTGTTATATGCCTTGGTGAGGGTACCCCTTTTTGATACCCTCGACAACGAGTTAACCAAATCCTCAAAGACATGTTGAGGGCATGTGCTCTCTCTTTAAAAGGATATTGGGTTAAGTGGTTGCCATTAGCTGAGTTCTCCTACAACAATAGTTATCAGGAGAGTATAAAGATGGCTCCATTTGAAGCCCTGTACGGTCGGAAGTGTCGAACTCCGTTGAATTGGGTAGAAGCTGGAGAGCGAAGATTTTATGGCATCAATTTCGTAAACGAAGCCGAGCAGAAAGTCCGTACTATCCAGCAACATCTGGAAGCTGCTCAAGCTCGTCAGAAAAGTTATGCCGACAAGAGAAGGAAGCCGATTTTGTTTTCAGTTGGTGACCATGTGTACATCAAGGTGTCTCCGATGAAGGGTGTACAAAGGTTCGGAGTCAAGCGAAAGCTTGCACCTCGCTATGTGGGACCTTATCGGATTCTCGAAAAGAAAGGGGATGTGGCGTACAAAGTTCAACTCCCAGTTGCGCTTCGAGCTATTTTCCCTGTCTTCCACGTATCACAATTAAAGAAGTGCCTTCGTGTACCGGAGGAGCGAGTGGAAATTCAAGATATCAAGTTGAAGTCAGACTTGGTATATGAAGAAAAACCCGTAGCGATTCTTGATCGCAAGGAATGGGAGACGTGTAATCGTGTGGTTAAACTCTACAAGGTATTGTGGAGCAACCACGGGGAGGAACATGCTACTTGGGAGACAGAGGATTATTTAAGAGAAGTTTACAAAACATTCTTCGAAAATCAGTAAGCTTTCAAATCTCGGGACGAGATTTTTGTAAGGGGGGAGGGCTGTAACACCCCAGTGTTATGGTTGCATTAATCATGTGCATAGCACAAGCATCATCATCTACTCAAAGCATATCATGATCATCATCTCTCTTGAGCCATGTCATTCTATGCAAAAATGTGTTTTAAATTGCTTAAATAGGCTTCCTATGCTTATGTTTGAGTGAACCATGCTTGTGTTTGTGCTTAATGCCTTGGTAATTAGTTTATCTATGCTTAAATTGACTTTGGGAACAATGTTCATGTTGGTCACTTCTCCAAATTATGCCCTTAAGTCACACTTATGAAAATAGGCCCTAGAGACCTCTTTTGCTTAGGCTATTAAAAAGTGTTTCATAAAATGTTTGCATGTCAAAACTTCCTACAGCAAAGTTGTAGCAAATTTTATAAGGACAAAATTTGTTTTATGGCATCTCATGAAAATGATCACAAATAGCTCAAATTTGACCCACAAGGCAGAATTGGGGCTGTTTCCAACACTTAGAAAATTTTCTAAGTCTGGAATCACTGCAGTTTGCTCGAGGGGGTATTGTTCATCCTCCAGTTTGAATTCTAGGCTGAATCAAGCTTTGATCTTCTAAGCAATGTTGGAGTACTCATGTAGCTCTCCAGCATGGAGCAATTAGCCTGCAAAATCATCGAGTGGTTAGGGAGTTAATCGTCGAGCAAAATCGAGTTTCAGTCGGTTTGGGAACTGAATGGAGCCGCCGTCAGACAGGGGGAGCTCGCCGGTGTTGCCACGTGTCTGGACTCGTGGCGTCCGTACGTCGCCGTTGGCCCCGCTCGTCAGTCCTCCGCGCGTCCTTCAGCTCGCCACGGCGCCCCCGGTCGCGTGGACAGCGCCATTCCACTCCCGGTTCCCTCCCTCTCTCGCGTGCGTTGTCGTCTCCGCGTTGCCGCCGTTGCTTCGGCGAGCTCGCGCGCGCGTGTCTCCTTGTCTCCGGTCAAGCAACTCCGTCCAGTGCTCCGCAAGCCTCTCCTCTCCACCGTCGTCAAGTTGGCTGCGACTGCCGAGCTTCGGTGAGCCCGCACTGCCTTCTCCGTCGCGAGCTTCCCTCGCCGGAGTTCCGCCATGGCCACAGGCGTCGTGGCCAGGGCTCTGTAGCCCACCATTCTTTCTCCTTCTTGTCCCAAAAGCTTCGCTAGGTCTTGCTGTTGCTCGTCGGCATTCTCTTCCACTCTGTCTCCGGCCCGAGACGCCGGCGGTCGGCCGCGCACCACCGCCGTGCCACCATTCGCGAGGGCATGGTACCTAGAGTCCGGTAGAGTTAGGGTTTTGGGTACCGCTAGATGAGGAATGCAGTGGGGAGCATGATGGTGCCCTTGGCCAGCGCCGAGACCTTGCCGTCGACGAGATCTCCGGCGGTCAAGCCGCGCCTCTGCTTCCGGGTCGCTGGCAGGTGGGGTCCGTTGACTCGTGGGTCCCCTCTGTCAGTCTCTCTTTCTCCTTTGTTTAAACTAGGGTTTGAGCTGTTTTTGCAAAAATCATATCTCTAGTTCTGGTGATCCAAAAATGTTGAAACAAATTTTGTGGTATTCCTTGAGATGGCTAGTTTTTAATAAAAATATAAAAGGAACCATGTTTTCGGGGAAAATATTTATTAAGGATTTAATCTTGTTATTCATGGATAAATGTATATCTCTTGTTATACTGCTTAGTTTACTCTGAAAATTTTATAGTAGTTTCTGTATGGTATGAGAGTGCTTTGGTAAATATTTTAGTATTTTTGGAGCACTGCAGCTTTGTTATGTAATTTATGATTGAAATGTGGCTTGTTTCCTTGATTAAATTATATAAATTAATTGGTGCTTATGCTGTTGCTCTACTTTGGTAGTAAACAGGTTTATGGTATTCCTAAGACATAAATAATCTAAAATCTGTTGTTTGGCACCATATGAGTCATGTTTCTGAATTTATGAAATAATTACCTTGGCACATGTTAAATACATATCTTTAATTTAGTATGTGCAATTGCTCTGAAATTTTTATGGTGATGCCCTGATGTCATACTTGTGCTTCTGTAATTTTTGTAGATTTTTCTGAGCACTTTGACTGGTATATTATAATTATGCTCTTTTCTAGAATTAATTAATAAATGCCTTGTTAAGTAAATGTTTGGGGTTTTCATCTGGTGTTCTGGTAACCTTGTAATATGTTTGTGCTCATAAGCCAAGTGGTTGGCATGGGTTATGTTTTGGTTATGTCATTAAATAATTACTTAAAGGGGTTAAAGGCTGTTCTGGACAGCAAGGAAAGGATTTAATTTTGCTTAATGATAACTTGACTTTCTGTGAAACTTGTCTAAATCAAAGTTGTTCTAAACTTGTTGAACTAGCTGTGGTTTAAATTTAAGGTCATTTGGCCAAGTAGTTTAAAAGGTTTAGCTGTTCCAAGTTGGGTTCCAGAAATAGGTGTTCTCTGTTTTTCTGGAATAGAACCTGGAACTTTGTTTAAATGACTGGTTTAATGTATGAATCTGGCTGCCATGTTTAAAGATGAGTTGTGGACAATTTCATAAGCTTTCCAGAATGTCCTCACTCATGTTTGTTGGACCTGTATATCATTAGTTATGATTTATTTACTGAGTATACTTGTTTTATGTTGCTTGCTGTCTTAGTATCATGATAGGTTGTGGGCTGAGTTGACTTATTTACTTTTGTGAGCTAGTATAACTTTTACTCCATAAATGAGTGTCCAGTGAGTTACTTGTGTTATCAAGCATTCATCTTTAGCATGTGCATCTTCTTATTGTTCGAGCATGCAATAGGTGCATCGGACGCGACAGCCTCCTACGAGCTGCAGGCGAATCCCGAAGGTCAGGAGGGCAGCCAAGAGGTGGAGGTCCAGCAAGCCGGACTCGAGGAGCCCGAAGAAGAAGTTGAGTGCCCGAATCACGAGCCGGCATCGTTCGTGAAAGGCAAGCCCCGGAGCATTCTAAGTCTCCCTTTATTTTCGAAAGTTACTTAATATGTTATATCTATTGATGCATTACGTATAGGAGTTGTGATGAGACTTTTGCTGCACTTTATTCCATCCTTGTCCAGATAATTCATCCTACCCTGGTTGTAGAGTTAGGATCGAGTAGCGGCTTAGCCATGCTTTAATCGGTAGAAGTCGGGTGATTTCCTGCCATCTGCGCGATATAGGGTGATGTCGGATCACGATGGTCTATATGTGCTATCGTGGATGGAACCTGATTAAATTGACTTAAGCCGGGCGGAGTTTTGCAAGTTTGTAGTAACTCCGTCTGTGGCAGCTAAGGATCGATCGTTGTACGTCTTCTTGTCATGTTGAACGCATGCCTGACACTTAGTTGGCCGGATAACTCGTTCCGACCGCGAAGCCGAGTAGTATGACTCAGGCCGGAAGACCGGCAAGTATAAAGTGCGCACTACCGGAGGAAGTGCGGTGTGCGGGGGACCATTGGCGTAAGCCCAAAGGCAGGTGAGTTAAAATTCCTGACCTCCCTAGCAGAGTGGTAGCCTTGGGAGTGCGGCGCTGATCGGAGCCGCGATTCGTGAGTTGTACCAAAGGTGACCCGTTGGCTCTCCGGCAGGGGATGCTTGGGTGAGTGCTAGGAATAACCCTCCAGCTGGATAGGAATTCGATTCGAATCGCCGTCTCTCCCGGTTAGTGAGAACTTGATAGAGCAGCGGCAAACGTAGCATTCACTAATGAACTTGGTTCATGAAAATGATGATAGCAAGAAGAACATATGATGAATTCGATATGGTTATTATTGTTTGTAATAATCAAGTGATGTGTTGTAGTTCAGGTGCTAATCTAGTGGTAGGCTGATGATAAATAAATTTGATGCTCTCAAAATAACTTAGTTGTAAGTTAAGCTTTTGGCAAAAGGCGAGTCGACCAGCTCCACTTGATATTTAGCCTTGCATGATCCTTGGTGTCTTTTTTGTTTTACTAGACGGGTAAGTCTAGCTGAGTACATTCTCGTACTCAGGGTTTATCCCACCTGTTGCAGATGATATCTTCTATGACGGTTTCTGCAAGACCTGTCTCCATCCTGCTGGGGATGAGGACTAACCGTTGGGCACGGTTCTCTAACAACTTCGTATCTGTTGCTTTTGGAAGGGTGGTGTAGACTCTGGCAGTAACCCGAACTTATGAACTGAACTTTGGAATGTGTGTGTAACTATTTTGCTTCCGCTATTTCGAACAAGTGTTGTAATAACTTAATACTCCGATGTGGTGCCGCTTCGACGGCAATGTATGACTATGTAACATTCGTTGTGTTTATGTTGAACTATTACGATCTTGGTTTGTTGCGAGTTGGTTTGAAGTCCTTCGTGATTTCAATTGACTACCGGGATTATATGGGCTCAAGTTTGGAAACTTGGTTGCTGGTCGATCGTTTCTGCACTTGAACTCTTATAATTTGGTCGGTTCTGTGACAATCTAGGTATATGCACCACGCTTACACCTATACTACAACTCTCACCTATAGCGTCCTATAGATTAAAGTACTCAAAAGAGTTGTGAACCAGAACATACATAATTAGTAATTGCATAATGAATTAGAAGTAGATTACCAGAGTCATCCCATGAGCAAGCTTGATTAGAGCTTGATCATGACGAAGTACAACCGGAGGAAGAACCGACAGGCCGGCCTCTCCTCTAATCTTCCTTTGCTCTCCATCTTGCTACTATCTAGATCTACTCTAGTTTAGAGAAGAGAGGAGAGCTCTCATCTCTAAACCCTAGCTTTTGCTCTGTCTACGAATAATGAATAATGATCAAGGGGTGCCTCCTCCAGGGGCCAGGGGGTCTGGTTATATAGTCCCGTCAAGTGAACCTGGGCTGTCGGATCAAACCGACATTGATTGAACGGTTATTCTTGATCCTTTAGGTCGGTGGAGATCTCCAGAGAGAAGGAGTCCTGATTGGGCTCCAAGTCAGGGCGGGTGCCCAGGGCAGGAGGGCGGGCGCCCTGACTCTGGCCCCGTTCGGCCTCTGCTTCCTTCCCATGGCTCCTAGAGTCCTCTAGATGTAAGATAATTGCACGGCACGTTAATATCTCTATGTAATCCCGACATGTGGGCCTTTCTTCTGTATTTCCTGATAACCCCCTGCAGAAATAGACAATCACCAAAGCTCATGGAATTCTGTCAGATAAAACCCTAAGTCTAGATGTTGATTTCATTTGGATCCTTTTCTTTGTTTATTTGATAATTAAATTTGATACTTAAGGATTGTCAACAAACTCCCCCAAACTTACCTCTTGCTCATCCCTGAGCAAGGATAGACTCAGCAATGGATCAGAAGTTGTTGCAATATCTTAAAAATTTGACGGTACACATGCTTTAAAATAAGATCTCATCTCTGAGTTAGAGTAAACTGTCAAGAACTAAAACTTACTTAGTTTACCTTTCACCATGGGACTTGTAACCGTCACTTCTGTCTTGAGTAGTTAAAAGATAGAACAGTCTAGCCAAGTGCCATGTCTCTTATTCTTGATCAGCTATAGCTCTGGAGTTTTTTGCAGATTTTCAAATAAAACTCAGAGATTCCTTGTATGACTCTCTAAATGTCTCTTTTGTGGTATTTCTGGATCCTTACCAAGGCAGTGATAGTATATGCCTTCTCTCAAGATATGTGGTATTTGTGGTATAAGGCATAGTGACATTGCCTTCTCTCTCACCCTACTCTAATAAGGCTTTAATATCTGGAGCTCATAGGTGGGAGACAGCTAATACATACTTACAAGACATTTATTGCATAGTCAAACCATGGATCTAGAGAAACAAGTCAATAAGTCAAATCAAGATGTGCATGTGTGGCGAATGAATGGTGTATGGTGATGATGGTGATTACAATGGTGGAAGTCTAATTCTACTTTTGCTCTTTTGAGGGGATACATACCTTCCTTGCTTTTTGAAACTTTATGAGGAGAATGAGATGCTCTATCTTTCATTTTTTCTTTCCTCTTAGGTGGGTATCCTATACCCCTAATTCTACTGTCGGACACTTGTCCATTTTTACCTCTCGTCTCACTCTTTTTCTTTTCTTTCGAGGTTCTAGGCACTTGACCCTTTTGATTTCCTCATATATTTTTTTCTCTCCTTTTTTTTAGAGCACTCGTCTCATGAGATAATATAGCAAGTGGTAGTAACAAGATAACTTGAGCATTTATTTCACAAGGAAAAACAGAAATATTTTTGGTTATTCTCTCCCGGATTAGGAGTAGAATATTTTTGGGTGGTTCTGGAGATGGAAATGAGTGGATATATGTGGATGGTACTTCCGGAGTAGAAGTAGCATATATGAGTGAATGTGCAAGTGAAATCTTGATTTAACCACATGCAATCTCCTAAGGGTCTACACAGCTTGACCACACTCAATGCTCATAAGCAGTAAATTGTAAATGTGTGGCTCAAAGTCTAGCAAGCATGTATATATGGCTGTGGTAGGAATTTAAACTTTCATCATACAGGAACTCATCATGCAATATTTTAAAGATTTTTTAAAGATAAAATTCTCCAGAATTCTAGCATCTCTAGGAACAGATAAACAACAGCTCAACCTTCCCATATCATATCCGTTAACAACATAGATTTCAGATCAAGTTTTTATCCCACAAGTTTAGATCTAGAGCAAGCTTTAAATTATAACAGTTATGTCTAAACTTGAGAGAGAACTTCAAATTTGCAAATTAGGCAGAGCAACTATTCATCATATCCATGCTAGAGTTTTATTATTAAGATTCAGATTAGCATAATCACTTTATTTATTTATTAAACACACTAAACAAAATATATATATAAGCACAAAATCTTTATTTGGTTTTTCATAGTTTATGTATTTTAATATTCTAATATAATATAAGTATAAAGATAGGTAGAAATACTTAGCGAGATAAATGGGGGTGCTCTCCCCCAAGCTGAATTTTGACGTAATTTCTCTTGATGTAGCTAGCAGGTGGCAGAGGTGTATTTGAAAGTCAGCAGCATTCTGACAGCGATTAGAATGTCCTCCGTCTGCTAGTCTTCTTGATTCTTAAATTCTATGGAGCTCAAATAGACAACAAAGCTTGTGGAACTAATTAAGTGTTAGCATAAATATCTAGCCTTCATCATATTGAGCTTTCTCAATAAATATTACTCCCTGTTTTTATATTTTTATTTTATAAAGCAGAAAAGAAATATTTATTTTATTTTTATGCCACCACAGTGAAGGTACTTATGGGTTTTATGCCACTCGTATACACACATGGGGCTTAGTATTTTTTTAACACTTTTATTTTCTTTTCAAGATAGCATGATTAACTAATAATCTATTTAAGGAAAGTAAATAATTAAGGGGAAAAGGGAATGCAGAAAGGATAAATATGGATAACTACTGATCTTACCTTTCAGAGAGGGTTCAATGTTTTAAGTCTTCTTAACAAGACTTCTCACCATGTTCATTCTTCAGGTGTGTCATTTAGACCATGACGTCTACACCTCTTGATACGGTGTCACCCATGTTCTTCGTTTGCCTAGCAGTTCGAAGTGCGGCGTTGGCAGTAACCTGCTCAGTGTGTTTGTGCTCGTAGATCCAGGTCCTTCACTTGGTAGAGTCTGAAAGTTATAAAACTCCTCCGTGTTTTGCTCAAAGTGTACCTGCTCATAGAGACAAGGCAGAGATCAAGTGCATGAGTCCTGTTGGTGGAAAACACCAACAGAACCTAAAGTGTATTTGTTCTTCTCTAACCCTAAGCATAGTGAGCAAGACAAAGTCAATGGATGCAAAGTTCATGAGTGTAGCACTTATAACATTTGTCAGATCAGATCGCTCAACCTTATGGAAAGATAGTCTATCTATGTATATGTATTTTTCTTTATATCTCTCAAAGATTGAATGTGTAACATTTTAGCTCATATGATTAGGAGTGTGGGATCATGGAGGTAGTACTAAGAACAAGGATTAAAGGACTAAACATGTTGAATCAGTTGGGTTGGTTAATCTAGAGTTGTAAATCATACATGTTTGTCTCTTTTATTTATATGAACGCCAGAACCAAGGAGAAGCTTATAAAAGTGATAGTCAAGTACCTTAAGATGTTACCTTGCTTGAAGAGTGATGGTACAGTATCACCTTGTGGAAGCTTTCCTTTCTTAGCGGTTGTGCATCGTGTTTGTGGCACCCTCCATGGATCATCTCTCTATGATGAATGACCTATGTCCTTCTTGTGCAAATTGTTAAACTTCATGTGTCACTCTCTTCGTCTCTGATGTGAGTTTATCTCAGGACTTCCCAAATCGATATTGAAAGTTTTTCTGCAGGGGTTAGTCCGACAAAAATATACCAATGTCTACACAAGCAGTTTTTAGTTCAATAACCGAACTAGACTCCATGTCTAATCAGATTAAGGAAGGTTGTTTAACCTAAGCACCATGCTTAATTTAAAAGCCAATAGAAGTATGTGCAGTACTTCCAAACTAACACTTACTAGTAAATAGACAAAGGTAGCATGACAGCATTTATAGAGATCTACTCAAGTAGAGATGAAGTATGTGATTAGTATTTAACAAATTGAGCATGTCTTAAAGGTAGGGACAACCAACATAGCAACATGGCAAAGGATGTTTTTATGTAAAGTACTCCCCCAAGCTTGAATTTTGCAGAATTCAAGTTAGGATGAATTTAATTCAATGTTGTATGATGATTGGTTGGACATACCTTGTGCTTGTTATTCATCCGATCTTCTTGCTCCAATCCTGTAAAGGTTAGTGACAAGAATACCCGAAAGAATATTTTTACAATTATCCTTATATGCTCAATACACAAGGTAATGTTGCAAATAATTAAAAACTCATGTTACGATCTGATCAGTGCTTATTTTAGGACACTAAGCTTGTCCTTGGGAAACCATCAATTTATGTCGGCGAAGTGGTTTCCCTTCCAACGCTGACCTAAATCAAGATCAACTCAACGAGATCTGCAATATTTATTATAGACATATGCATCGACAACCGCCCTGTTAAAGTTTTTATAAATAGAAAGGAAGAGGGGGTTGGAGATCTCAAATGTGGTGATGTTGGAGAGACCAATAGATTGGGAAGATGTTGCATATGAGCATGGAGTAAACAAAGTGGCTATGAAATAAATTCCATGCTCATTAATGTTATCTTCGTCTCCAATCTGAATGTTTAGAGTTCCTCTTGGATTGGTCTCACTTATGTCCTCTTCTATAGTTGGATGAATCCCATCTTCAAAGGGAGTCAAGAACTCACCATTTGAAATTGAACCAAAGTCAGAATTCATTAAGGCTTCTTCCTTATCCATCCATTCTACACATTCTAGCCATTTAGAACTTGTGATCAGGAAAGGGGAGGTGTTAGGATTTTCTATATGGCATAGCTCTCCTTCTATGACATTACTTGACATGTCATCCTCATGGTCTTTATGACTCCTATGGTTTGATAGTCTTGATGGATTTTTAGGATCATCATGAGACTTAAAAGGAGAGGGATAAGAGGGGTCTCTAAGGTCAAGGATGGATTTAGAATTTGTGAACATGGAAGGGGAGCAGATAGAATTTTCTATATGGTTTAGCTCTCCTTCACTTGATATGTCATCCTCAACTTCTTCATAACAGGAACTAGTACATTCTCTAAGAGAAACATTATTGCAAGGATTTGAATTATCCTTGCTTGAAGGTCTCTTATGGAACCAGAAGTCTAAACCATCAGTATTTGAATGATTTAAGGTCAGAATTCCTTCCTCCCTTAGAGAATTTTGGGGTATTGATGGTTTAGGATCGATAGCTAAAGTTTGGAATTGAAGTGGTTGTGATCTGGCTATCGAAACTTCTTCTTCTTGTCTAGGAACTGGTTCTATCTCTTTCTCAGGGATATAAAAGCTAGGAGACTTTCCACTTAATAAATCAATCAAATTCCAAGCTTCACTAGCAGGTAGGTGATAGAAGGATCCTCTAGAGGCTGTATTCAAGGTTTACTTATTTTCCACACTAAGGCCCTCAAAAAAAGTGAATTAGAACAACTTCTTCTGGAATAGAAAGCTTTGGGCCAGTGAGAGTAAGGTTAATAAAGCGGTCCCATGATTTGCTAAGAGATTCTTCTTCCAGTTGTCTGAAAGAAATAATCTCACGCCGAAGTTCTGCCACTTTAGAGATTGGAAAATATTTTAAAAGAAAACTATTATGTAACTCCTTCCAATCTCCATGAACACTCCCTACTTTGAGTTTGTACCAATGTCTAGCTTTTTCCATTAAAGAGAACGGAAAGAGCTTCCATTTAAAGTTCTCATCGGACATTCCTTCTATGCGAAGGAGGTCACAGACTTGATAAAACTCTCTTAGGTGGGTGTATGGGTTTTCCTCACTTTCTCCTGAGAAACGTTGTTTTTGAATAAATTCTATGTATTCGGGGTCTATCTCAAAACTAGATGCTATGACAGGCTTTGAAGATTTTGGTGGTGCGAGATGTGTGCCCGCAGGTCTATGGAATTCATAGATAGACATGTTTGAATGATAGACCAGAGATCAAGGATTATATAAGAAGAAAGAATAGCAGAGATAAGTAAAAGATATAAGGAAAAATATATATATAATTTTTTTTTATTTTTTTTAGAAAATGATTAAGCTAGTTCGTAGTCAACTCAGCAATCGTTTCCCCGGCAACGGTGCCAAAAATGCTTGTTGACACTTGCTAACACCACTTGAATACTAGGTTGTCATCCCCAGCATGGCACTAGAGTGTACTATGGTATTTATACGCACACAGATAATCCGCAAGCGCACGGATACCGTTATAGCTTTTACCCGGTTAAAGGTTTTATCGTATCCATAGGGAAACGGGAGAACTGATCTATGCTCTAACTTAACCAAGATAAGTAAATAGGTGTAAATAGGAAAGATGGTAGAATCGAATAAGAACAATATTAAAGGTAAGATAACAGTGAGTGATAATATGGGAATAAAGAATAAAGCAATTCTAGTATATGGGCGATGGTAGCAGAATAGAGAGGATAACTATGGTTTCTCTACTTCAAAGGGGTATGTCTATGTCTGGGACGAACCACGTGATAAGAGTACACCAGAAAGGATGCTTATCCTTAGGCTGATAAACCCTACCCGTCCTACTAACGAGAGGTGGACTACAGAGGACCAACGTAACTGTCACCTACGCTGCCTGCCACACGATCCAGCTAGACAGGGGATATCCACAAGTAATCTAGGTCTAAGCACCACGCTTACACCTATACTACAACTCTCACCTATAGCGTCCTATAGATTAAAGTACTCAAAAGAGTTGTGAACCAGAACATACATAATTAGTAATTGCATAATGAATTAGAAGTAGATTACCAGAGTCATCCCATGAGCAAGCTTGATTAGAGCTTGATCATGACGAAGTACAACCGGAGGAAGAACCGACAGGCCGGCCTCTCCTCTAATCCTCCTTCGCTCTCCATCTTGCTACTATCTAGATCTACTCTAGTTTAGAGAAGAGAGGAGAGCTCTCATCTCTAAACCCTAGCTTTTGCTCTGTCTATGAATAATGAATAATGATCAAGGGGTGCCTCCTCCAGGGGCCAGGGGGTCTGGTTATATAGTCCCCTCAAGTGAACCTGGGCCGTCGGATCAAACTGACATTGATTGAACGGTTATTCTTGATACTTAAGGTCGGTGGAGATCTCCCGAGAGAAAGAGTCCTGATTGGGCTCCAAGTTAGGGCGGGCGCCCAGGGCAGGAGGGCGGGCGCCCTGCCTCTGGCCCCGTTCGGCCTTTGCTTCCTTCCCGTGGCTTCTGGAGTCTTCTAGATGTAAGATAATTGCGCGGCACGTTAATATCTCTATGTAATCCCGACGTGTGGGCCTTTCTTCCGTATTTCCTGATAACCCCCTGCAGAAATAGACAATCACCAAAACTCATGGAATTCTGTCAGATAAAACCCTAAGTCTAGATGTTGATTTCATTTGGATCCTTTTCTTTGTTTATTTGATAATTAAATTTGATACTTAAGGACCGTCAACAATCACCTGAGCATTTAAGAAGAACTCCATCAATTGTTCGATAATATAATTCATCCTCGAGGAGCACATACTTGATAGCTTGAAACCGAACACGTCTCTCAACTTTCTTGGATGGATCCTTTAAATAATCAACGATCTCTTTTCTCCAATCATCAGCACTGATTGCCGATATCGCATTTAATATGGGCTGATATCCCGAGGCATGCTGAGCCAACCGATTAGCCTCTTCATTATGCAACCGAGAAACATGCTCTAATCAGAAATCTTTGAATTCCTTTAACAGTCACATACTCTTTTCATAATAAGTTATCAAGACTTCGCTCTGGCATTCATAGCTTCCAGCCAATTGATTTATAACCAGCATAGAATCCCCGAAGACTTCAACAGCATCAGCACGGACTTCTCTTAACAATTCCAACCCCTTGATCAAAGCTTGATACTCAGCTTGATTACTCGTTGACGTGGCAACAATCGGCAAGGAGAACTCATACTTCCTTCCCCGAGGGGAAATTAACACTATGCCGATTCCTGCCCCCCGGTCACACGTGGATCCATCAAAGAAGAGCGTCCAAGGCACAATCTCCAAAGCTTCCACTGCACCGCGATGTTGAGTCACAAAATTGGCCATAATCTGTCCTTTAACCGCTTTAACCGATTCGTAACGTAGATCAAATTCCGACAGTGCCAAAATCCACTTACCGATCCTGTCACTCATGATCGGCATAGATAGTATATACCGGACCACATCATCTTTGCATATAACAGTGCATTCGGCCGATAGTAAATAGTGCCTCAACTTAATGCAGGAGAAATATAGGCACAAACATAATTTTTCAATAGCCGAATACCTGGTCCCAGCATCAACCAATCTTCTGCTTAAATAATAAATTACACGCTACTTCCCTTCAAATTCTTGAATTAAAGCCGAACCGATGACCATCCCATCGGTAGATAAATATAATCTGAAGGGCTTTCCTTGCTGAGGTGGAATCAAAACCAGAGGATTTATCAAATAATTCTTGATTTCATCTAAAGCCAACTGTTGCTCTTTCCCCCATATGAATTCTTGGTCAGCTTTCAACTTAAGTAAAGGACTGAAAGCATGAATTTTACCAAATAAATTGGAGATAAACCGCCTGATAAAATTTACTTTGCCGATCAGAGATTGGAGCTCAGTTTTGTTGGTAGGAGCAACTATTTTGTTGATAGCATCAATGGATCTCCTACTAATTTCAATCCCCCTTTGATGTACCATGAAACCAAGGAATTATCCTGTCGATACACCAAATGCACACTTGCTAGGGTTCATCATTAAACCATGCTTCCTTGTGCATTCCAACACCTTTCGCAAATCGACAAGATGCTTTGCCAAATCTCCAGACTTAACCACCACATCATCAATATAAATTTCCACCAATTTGTCGATGAACTCATGAAAGATAAAATTCATGGCCCTCTGATAAGTAGCACCAGCATTTTTTAAGCCAAAGGTCATGACTATCCATTCAAACAACCCAACATGACCAGGACATCTAAATGCAGTCTTTGGAATATCCTCTTCAGCCATGAATATTTGATTATACCCTGCATTGCCATCCATAAATCTTATGATCCGATGCCCAGCCGCAGCATCAACCAGTAGATCGGCAACTGGCATTGGGTAACCATTCATCGGCGTAGCTTTATTAAGATTCCTGAAATCAATGCAAACCCGAAGCTTCCCATTTTTCTTGTAAACTGGAACAACATTGGAAATCCATTCGGCATAGCGACACTGCCGAATAAATTTAGCTTCAATAAGTTTGGTTATTTCGGCCTTAATATCAGGAAGAATATTAGGATTACATCGGCGAGCTGGCTGTTGATCTGGCCGAAATCCAGACTTGATGGGTAACCGATGTTCAACAATCGATCGGTCTAAACTAGGCATCTCAGTATAATCCCAAGCAAAGCAATCTTTATATTCCTTCAACAAATCTGTTAAATGCTGCTTACACTCAGAATCTAACTTAGCACTAATAAAGTAGGTCTAGGCTTATCACCGCTACCTATATCTACCTCTACCGAATCATCGGCCGATGTGAATCCCTAGCCTAATTTTCCATCATCGGCGAATCTATCCATTAAAACTCCTCATCAGAACCGACTGCTTGGATCGGTGGAATTTCATAATCGGCAACTTTGAGGAAATCCTTCTCCCAAATTTCTCCCGAGATACACCTAGTCCTCTCATAGGTATCCGCCTCTGCCGATGCGATGACATAGGAAGAATCTCCCGGGACAATCTCAATCTTGTCACCTACCCACTGAACCAAGCACTGGTGCATTGTAGATGGGATGCAACAATTGGCATGAATCGAGTCTCTCCCTGGCAGCAAATTATAAGCACCTTTTCCACTGATCACAAAGAAGGTTGTCGGCAAGGTTTTGCTGCCGACGGTCAACTCGACACAGATTGCCCCCTTAACCGGAGACACATTTCCTTCAAAGTCTTAACATCATATCGGTCTTGGTCAAATCTTTATCTCCTTTTCCAAGCTTCCGATAGACTGCATACAGCATGATGTTGATAGCAGCCCCACCATCAATTAATATCTTGGTCATTGGGTGACCATCAACTCTTCCTTTGACAAACAGAGCTTTAAGATGCTGTTTTTCATTGTCGACAGGGTTTTCAAAGATAGCTGTCATCGGATCCAGAGCCAACTGAGCTATCTGGTCCGAAAATTCCAACTCCTGCTTGGTTTAGTGGGTAGAGTTCTCCATTGGCAAGGAACTCCATTGGCGCAAGGAACTCCATTGGCAACATAAATACCATGTTAACATCTGTCGATGGCCCTTCTCCCTTAGGATCCGGTTGTTGCTGATCCCCAGACTGGCTAGAGTTCTCGCCCTTGCTTAGCTCTTCTCGTCTTTCGCGCTGCAGCCTCCTTTTCTATGTCCTAGTCAACCCCTCTGGACACCATGGGGGAAGTTGTGACTGCCTTGCCGATGGGCGACGACTTTCCCTTGACTCCATCCGATAAGTATTAGCGTCTCTACAAAATATGAACTCACCGGGAACTCGTGCATTGGCCACTTCTTCAAGTTCTTCCTGGTTCCTGGGAAAATACTCAACACGATCACCAAGCCTATCGTGTACACATAGTCTACCCCCAGCCGATCATGAACTGACGCTCTCCCCTTAATCGGCCCATGAAACCGCCAATCATTATTCTGATGCTGCCGATTAGGTCTGTCATACCGATCGTAACCATTGCATCCAGTGCAATCCCTGATAGTGGGCAATTTGATGTTCTGTTCCCAGCAATGGATAAAGAATGGGCAGTTCCAGTGATCTCTGTGCCGATTCCACTCCTATCGGCGTCTTTCTTCTTCCCGATGATAGTCTTCTTGCTGGCACCGATACCGATCCCCCCATTGCTTCCAAGTCTCCCGAGGCCTTCTATGCGTTATCACAATACCGGACCGAGGAGTCCTCGCTGAGCTATTTCCCTCGTGAATCAAACCCTTTCCTTTGGCATCGGCAGTAGTAATTTGATGCTGAGGATCTACCGATGCACTCCTTTCAGCTGCTTCCGACGTCAAGACCTTGGTCTTTCCCTTAGCATCCAACATGTTTGTTGGAAAAGGGTGTTGATCAATCTTCATTGGCTTCTGCGCTTTAGAACTATCAAACTTAATCGTCCCAGATTCTATAGCCGATTGCAGCTATTGTCTGAAAACCTTGCACTCATTGCTGCTGTGAGAAGTCGCGTTGTGCCACTTGCAATATTTCATCTTCTTTAATTCCTCAGCCGATGGAATCACATGATTGGGTGACAATTTGATTTGCCCTTCCTAAAGTAGATAGTCAAATACCCTATCGGCCTTAGTAATGTCGAATGCAAACTTCTTTGGCTCTTTATGCCCAAAAGGGCAAGACATCGGCTTCTTATTTTTCACCCACTCTGCCAAGCCGATGACTGGCTCTTCATCAGAATTCGAGCTTGCTACCTCATCAACAAATGACACCTTTTTGTTCCTTGCTCTCTTTGGTTCAAAGGGATTGACATCCTGGTCGGAAATCCTCTGCACTAAGTGACTTAGGCTCTCGAACTCTTGAGAAGCATACTTGTATCTGATATGTGGCAACAAACCCTGAAAAGCCAAATCAGCTAGCTGCCGATCGTCTAGAACCGGGCTATAAAATTTATTCTTGACTTCCCGCAACCTCTGCACAAAACTTTCAACCGATTCATCATTGCGCTGCTTCAACCTGACTAAATCAGTAATTTTCTTCTCATGAACTCTAGAGAAGAAGTAGTTGTAGAACTGCTTCTCCAGATCGGCCCAAGTAATCACTGAGTTAGGAGGTAACGATATAAACCAAGTGAATGCCGATCCAGACAACGATGACGTGAACAATCGAACCCTTAATTCGTCTCTGTTAGCAGCTTCCCCACATTGAATGATGAACCTGTTGATATGCTCCATGGTCAATGTATCATCCTGTCCAGAAAACTTAGTGAAATCTGATACCTTGTACCGATTTGGAAGCGGGATTAAATCATATGCAGGAGGATACGGTGTCCGATAAGAGTAAGTGTTGACTTTGGGTTTTATCCCAAATTGGTCCCTCATTACTTCAGCAATCTTATCGGCCCAATAAGCATCGGCATCTTGCCAATGAGGTGGTTGCGGATCTGGCACCTGTTGATATGCTTCCAAGTGTCTCTGATGTGCATGATCCGCATGGAACATGGGGTTGATCATCTGACCACCAGCCTATTGACCGAGATTCATCGGCTGGTTAACCAATCCTTGATTTTCAAAACCAGGTTGAACTTCTCCTTGTTGGAACCCTACAGTCTGATGATTCTGCTGAGGCATCTGTGGAAAGACTAATTGCCCCATCCATACACTGTTAGCATTCATCGGCATGAACCCTACCGATGGCTGAAGATTGGGCATCATCATTGGATTGACATACCCTAGCAGTGTCATAAACCTCTGCTTCATCGGCATTGAGTCTGCCGATGCGTTAGGCATCTGGAATGTTGGAGCTTGAGAATTCCCAGTGTAAGGTCTTGCAGTAGTAGTTGTAGTATACTGGGGACTCTGATTCATCGGCAAATTTGGAGGTGCCGATGCCATAGGAGCCTTGCCTCTCGTGTCAGCCATCTGAGATGTTCCAGGAGTCTTCAACATCATCTCTGGGGCATACCATAACCCCACCAGTTGGGAGGAATGGACCCCGACATTGCTGATGCCAATAGATATGTGGCAAGCTTGATCTGCTCATCTGAAGTTGATGGATTGGTCGTCATCGGCGTAGATTGCACATTAGTGGGTCCTAGTGTGCTTGGAGGAGCAGTAGTTTCTGTACCTGCAGCGGCCGTAGTAGCCGATGGAGCTGTGACAACTGGTGATCCTGGCTGATGATAGACCGGGCCCACATTGTTTGGTGGCAATTGTCCCTCTTTGAAAGTCCTAGCCACGGCGTTGAAAACCGTATTGGACAGCACACTAGCTTGATTGATCAAGGCACGGTTAATAGCACTATCAACCATGTCTTGAAGTTTACCAGGATTGGCTTCAAAAGTAACCTGTCAAGGCGCCGGCAGTGCTTCCTTCTGGATCACCTCGCCACTCCTGTTGATACTAAAGGATTTCAAACATTTTTGCTTGTAATCCTCCATGGCTTTTGCAATAGCTTGCTTCTGCTCATCTCTGAGATTGGCTTCCGTCACGGGGATGACGTTCTCCAAGTAGAAATTGGTGTTTGACATGTTGATCTTGATCTTGAATCTAGTCCCACCGGTTGTGCCAAAAGATGTGTTGATGCAAAACTGATCTGCAAACACAAAGGGCTAATACCCGATTCAAACGTTAAGGCATGCCAGCCGATTTGACCTTACTATCGGCAAAGGTGATAACTCGAATACTTTGGTCCCGACAACAGCGATGCGCCCGGATGTCACGGCCAAGAGGTATTCACGCGAAACTCGAGAATACACCGAGCTTAATTCGACGAATTCCTAAGAACTCGTAGTAAAAAGGAAAATATGACGAAGTCGTCCAAAAAGTAGGTACTGGAATATGAGTAAAAACTTGTGTTTTATTGATTGATCCTTCATTACAAGGCCCTAAGGTCTACATTTATACCCTGCTCAAAGAGCTACAATCAGACACGACTAGGACTCGAATTCCAAATTAAACAGAATCCGTATACAAAACGAATTTAAATAACTAAGGAGAACACATAACTACCCCCTTGTAACCGACCGGGACACCGCCACAAATCAATCGGCAATCTCCACGCTTTCCCTCAGAATCACCGGCAGACTTCCTGTTATGGCCATCGGCAAACACTGATATTGATCATCGGTAAGAACACGTCACCACCTCTGGACTTAGTCACATTCAATCGTCTCTTCATCGGCAACTACCCTCATCGGCAACTTTTCTGCAGACTAGTTACCGTTGCTCCACCTGCTGATCTATACTTTACTCGTCCCTGGGTACGTGTCCAAAAACGGTGTCAACAAAAACCAAACACCCTATGGTAACTAAGGTCCAAAGACACTTACGAAATAAGCCGGACCGAGCCTGTTGTTGACGATGTCAGACAAGAGCCCCACCACGTGCTTCATCCAGAGGCGAAGCTCCTCGAGATGCTCCCACTTTTTGGCCTCCTTCCGATCATCCATAAAGATATTAGGCTCGGATGGGTCGGTGGAGGCCCGAATGCGGATTCGACCGGGGCCCTAGTTCTCCATCTCCCCCTCCGTGTGCGCCTTGACGCCCCGGATGAGCTCTTGGACAGTCTCGAGCGACCCCCATGATGCAAAAATAGGTCAATGAGGGAGGGGAATCGCCCGTCGTCATCTACTGTCCTCCAGGTCCCGGTCTCGCCGGCACCACCGCCGCCCGACGTCCTGGCTCCATCCTCCACGGCGGCATTGGTATCCTCCCACGGCCGTCGTTCTCGGAGAAATCCAGGAGCGATCCCCTCGATACTGTAGATCGTGCCCTTGATTTCTGACTGAGGGTCCACCGGGGTGCGCATGGCGCAAGCAAGCGCCACCACACCATCCGCTCGCCCTGGCTCAGCCGCGATAGAAGCGGGCGCTCCCGGACGGAGCCACGCAGGGGTCGGCGGACCATAGACCGGCATACCCTCCTCCCCAATCTCAGGCCTCTGTGGTGACAGCGACACTGGCTGGGGCGAGCTTTGTGGTGGCCGCTCGAGCAGTTCTTCTAACTGCTGACTCTCTTGTTGCTGTTACCTTTGGAGTTCCAGCAGCTCCTGCTGCCGGTCTTGCTCCAGCAGCTCCTCGAGCCATTCTCGTTGTTGCCGCCGCCCCTCCTCTCCTTCTTCTCCATCCTGCTGCAGCTGTCGCTGCCCCTCCTGCAGCTGTTGCTGCGACTCCCGCTCGCGCTCTTCCCCTTCCTTCTTCCTCTTCTCCTCGACGGAGTGGAGCCCGATGGGCCAAGGTGTCCGCTTCGCGACAGGGGAAGCCTCGACCTCTTCGTCCATGGAGCGGGCGTCCTTCGAGACCCTATCACCGTCGGACCCGTCACTAATAGTGATACGGTCCCCCTCGCCCCCAGATCGGGGAGGCTCGGGGGGCCCTCTTGCTCTTGAGGACGAGGCGCCTCGACCCGCTTCGGTGATGGCGGGGTGGTCTCTCGCACCAATGGACGAGGCGGGGTACTCTCGACACCCGTCGACCACCGTGGATCGGAGGAGCCTATAAGCGCTCGAAAACGAAAAGTCAGTCGCTATAAAAATCGATATAAGGGTCACACAACCCCAATAATATTGAGAGAAGAATGAACTGCTAACCTGAATCTTTCGGAGCCGCCCCCACCTTGAGCTTCTTGGCCATCGAAGGTTGGGCCTGTTCGAGCGGCCGCTTCAACCCGAGGAAAGGGGAATAAGCACAAGAGAAGTCGTAACCCAAGAAAATGCAAAGACATCGGAAGACAAGAATCACGACGTTAAGATCTTACCCCACAGGAAGAGCGACCCGCCTACCAGCACCTCGACCAGCAGGCCTCGAGTCGCCCCGCGTCGAGGCTCCAGGCCCCTCGCGAGTGGGCGTAGGCCTCGGCTTGGCGTCTCTGTTGACGGTCCTTAATGCTCATATTTAACCATCAATTAATCATAGAAAAGGATCCAAATGCAACCAACACCTAGACTTAGGGTTTTATCTAACAGAATTCCACAAGTTTTGGTGTTTGTCTATTTCTGCAGGGGGTTATCAGGAAATACGAAAGAAAGGCCCACACGTCCGGTTTACATAGAGATATTAACGTGCCGCGCAATTTTCTACCATCTAGAAGACTCCAGAAGCCACGGGAACGAACGGGAGGCCAATCGGGCTCGGAGGCAGGGCGCCCGCCCAGCTACAGTGTCCAATTCGGACCCGTTTCGCGGATTATGCTCCACCGACCTAAAGGATCAAGGAAAACCGTGCGATTAATGTCGGTTTGATCCGACGGCCCAGATTCATTTGAAGGGACTATAAAACCAGACCCCCTGGCCCCTGGAGATCATACCTCTTCTACAGAATCAAAGTTAGGGTTTCAATTCTTCATCCATGTAGAGAGGATCCCTCTAGTTCTTCTAGTTCTACTTCTAGTTCATCTAGATCTAGTTCTAGTTCATCTAGTTCTAGTTCTAGTTCTTCTAGTTCTAGTTCTAGTTAGTTCTAGTTGTAATCTAGAAAATAGGGAGAGAGAAGAGGAGAGCGGAGGAGGAGCCGGATCTGTCGGATCTTCCTCAACATTGTACTTTTGCAGCATCTGGTTCGTTCTTCATTGTTCTCCAGGTTCTTCAATTCATAACTCCTGAGTTCTCTAATTACTTTGATTTATATTCAAGTTATTTATTGGATTCTCGCTTGCATCAAGTGCTCTAATCTTTGAAACATTAGAGTAGTAATTAATAGATTAGACGTGGTGTTTAGTCTTCCAATTACCTGGAATTGCACCCAATCCTGTGGATTGTTGTGGTAGCCCTAGGGTAGTGACAGCCCTATCGGTCGACGTATTCCACCACGTTCGGATCGGTGTTTGTAGGACCGTAGTCAGACCTTCCTAGCCCCCTTCTCATCTCTTTCTGTGGTTAGTGCTCTGATGTCCCGATATAGATAATCTTGAAGTAATTCTTGATTTTTAGATCAACTAGAGAACTCTCAGGAAACTTCCTCTCTTCCCACCAAAAATAATTATATAGTTATCCTTGGGCGATCTTGGATCTTAATTAGTACACTCACGTTCCCTGTGGAAAATCGATACTCTGGAATACTCCCGGGTGAAGGCTACATCGGTATCCGTGCGCTTGCGGATTTTTCTGTTTGCGTTTAAAATACCCAACAAGCTTTCTGGCGCCGTTGCCGGGGAACGGTAGCTGTGCTAGTTTCGAACCAAGTCGTCCGTGTATCCTTTTTCTTTTCCTTTTTTACCACACTCACCTTACCATTTTCACCATACCACATGGATTTCACTCTAAGCATTAATGAGCATGGAATTTATTTCATAGCCACTTCATTTACTCCATGCTCATATGCAACATCTTCACAATCCATTGGTCTCTCCAACATCACCACATTCGAGATCTCCAACCCCCACTTCCTTTCTATTTATAAAAACTTTAAAAGGGCGGTTGTCGATGCATATGTCTATAATAAATTTTGCAGATCTCGTTGAGTTGATCTTGATATAGGTCAGCGTTGGAGGGGAACCACTTCACCGACATAAATTGATGGTTTCCCAAGGACAAGCTTAGTGTCCTAAAACAAGCACTGATCAGATCATAACATGAGCTTTTAATTATTTGCAACATTACCTTGTGTGTTGAGCATATTAGGATAATTGTAAAAATGTTCCTTCGGGTATTCTTATCACTAACCTTTCTAGGATTGGAGCAAGAAGATCGGATGAATGACAAGCACAAGGTATGTACAACCAATCATCATACAACATTGAATTAAATTCATCCAAACTTGAATTTTGCAAAATTCAAGCTTGGGGGAGTACTTTACATAAAAACATCCTTTGCCATGTTGCTATGTTGGTTGTCCTTACCTTTGAGACATGCTCAATTTGTTAAATACTAATCACACTACTTCATCTCCACTTGAGTAGATCTCTATAAATGCTCTCATGCCACCTTTATTTGCTTTAGTATATGTCTAGGTTTGGAGTAGTTTCATTTATCTCTTAATTAAGCATGGTGCTTAGCTAGGAATGATGATCTTACTTCCAAGGGATTTTAGATTAAGCATGGTGCTTAGGTTAAAATACCCTCCTAAATCAAATTAGACATGGTGTCTAGGTTGATTTTTGAGCCGATAGTATGCTATAGTAGATATTGGATATTTTGTTGGACTAACCCCTGCAGGAAAACTTTCACTATTGACCTGGGAAGTCCTGAGATAAACTCACATTGGAGACAAAGAAAGAGACACATGAAGTTTAACAATTTACACAAGGAAGGCATAGCTCACAAGAGATGATCCATGGAGGGTGCCACAAACACGTTGCACAACCGCTAAGAAAGGAAAGCTTCCACAAGGTGATACTGTACCATCACTCTTCAAGTAAGGTAACATCTTAAAGTACTTGACTATCACTTTTATAAGCTTCTCCTTGGTTCTGGCGTTCACATGAATAAAAGAGACAAACATGTATGATTTACAACTCTAGATTAACCAACCTAATCGATTCAACATGTTTAGTCCTTCCACCTTTGTGATCCCACACTCCTAATCATATGAGCTAAAATGTTGCACACTCAATCTTTGGAAGATACATATATATATATAAACAACATAAAGTTAGATAGATTATCTTTCCATAAGGTTGAGTGATCCGATCTGACAAATGTTTTAAATGCTACATTCATGCTCTTATTATCCATCAAGTTTGTCTTGCTCACTATGCTTAAGGTTAGAGAAGAACAAATACATTTTTGTTTCTGTTGGTGTTTTCCACCAACAGGGCCCATGCACTTGATCTCTGCCTTGTCTCTATGAGCAGGTACACTTAAAGCAAAATATGAAGGAGTTTTACAACTTCCAGACTCCACCAAGTGAAGAACCTAGATCTACGAGCACAAACACACTGGAGATACTGGACACTAAGGCAATCAATGCTCTGAGATGGAGTAACCCCGTTGTGGAAGTAATTACTGACCTTCTGTCGGTCAAGAGAGGCGATCCAGGACGTACCGTCATCCCGATCTCCATCGGCATGGTGAACTTCCCTGAAGCACTCTGCTACTTTGGCTCCAGCGTCAACATTATGCCCAGGGTACTCTATGAAAAATTCTTTACACATCCTTTCCTAGAAACAACCATGTGTTTGCAGCTTGCAGATCAGACACTAAGTTTCCCAAAGGGAATATTGAAAAACCTCTACGTCCGAGTTGGTACCTTATACGCTCCAGCAGACTTCGTAGTGATAGAGACTAATACTGATGAGAGGGCACCCATCTTAGGGAGGCCATTCCTGAATACCTCAAGAACTGTCATCTATGCTAGTGCTGCCAAGATCAGTTTCTACATCAAGGGGAAGAAGGAGACGTTTTCCTTCAAGAAACAAGACTACACAAATCCCAGAGCAATCCCGACATGAACCAAGGAAGAGGACCAACAGGAGGAACAAGAACAAGCAAATGTGTACCGAGTCAGCTAAGATGGTCACTGCAGCTCAAGGAGGTCAAGATCGTCAACTCAAGTCACCTTTCTTGATCAAGAAGGACGACCCTGGTGTACCAAGCATCGAGTGAACAATCAACGGATATTCTTTTTAGAAGACACTCTATGACACTGGATCTGACGTCAACATACTGGCCGCAGTCACTTATCAGCTCCTCCTTGGAACCATGTCCCTACAACCAACATACATTCAGCTCCAGATGATTTTAAGGTTATTGACATGGGAGAAGACAAGTACGATCCATCCATCATCCTTAGGAGACCGTTCCTCAGCACCGCTAAAGCAATCATCTACATTGGAACCGGAGAAGTCCACATGCACTTCCCTCTGAGAAGGTACGCCGCTATTGTACTGGCCCTAACTATATAGTTGAAGACTCTAAGCAGGTCAGCACAAGAAGGAAACGACGCAACCGCAACCAGAGAAGGCAAATCATCAAGGACGGATGGGTAGACTACGAAGGAGAAGTAGTAAGGTCTGAAGACATACAACTTGAACAGAATTGTCCTGAGGAGACCGTAGCACCGAGGCAGGTGTGGAGAAAGAAGACAGTTATACATGAAGAGTACACGCCGCCGGAACCACCAACTACGCCATCCAGCGAATCCCAGGACGACTGAGAAAACGGAGAGTCCCGTTCGGAGGACTTAAAAACACCGAACGCCTTGCCAAGAGGTAAACTTGGTAGTTATCTTTTTCCTTTCAATTATTTTAAAATAGTTTGCTTAGTTAATCAGGTTCATATCATCTTAAAAAGAAAATAAAAATGTTAAAAATAGTAAGCCCCATGTGAGTATGCTCATGGCATAAAACCCATAAGTACATTCACTGTGGTGGCATAAAAATAAAATAAATATATTCCTGTCCTATAAAAATAAAATTATAAAAATAAAATTATGATCCTACTAATGAGTAACATTTATTGAGGAGGCTCAACATGATAAAGGCTAGATATTTATACTAACACTTAACTAGTTCCACAAAGCTTTGTTGTCTATTTGAGCTCCACAGAATTCAAGGATCAAAGAAGACTAGCAGACGGAGGACATCCTAATCGCTATCAGGGTGCTGCTGACATTCAAATACACCTCCACCACTTGCTAGCTACATTAGAAGAAACTACGTCAAAATCCAGCTTGGGGGATAGCACCCCCATTTATCCAGCTAAGTATTCTACTCACGTTTATACTTTACTCTAATAATAAAAAGATACATAATCATAGAAACCCAAATAAAGATTTTGTACTTATATATATCTTTGCTTAGTTTGCTAAATAAATAAATAAATAAAATTTGCTATGAACCCTCATGATAAGATCTCACATGGAAATGATGAATAGTTGCTCTGCCATGACTAGTTCTTAAAATTGAAATCTCTCTCAAGTTTAGGCATGACTGATATTAATTAAGATTTGCTCTAAACCTGAACTTGTGGGGAGAGTACTTGATCTAAAGTCTAAGTCGTTAACGGATACGATATGGGAAGGTTGAGCTGCTGTTTATCTGTTCCTAGAGATGCTAGAATTCTGGAGAATTTTCTCTTAGAAAATCTTTAAAATGTTGCATGATGAGTTCCTGTATGATGAGAGTTTAAATTCCTACCACAGCCATATATACATGCTTGCTAGACTTTGAGCCACATATTTACTTTTTACTGCTTATGAGCATTGAGTGTGGTCAAGCTGTGTAGACCCTTAGGAGCTTGTCATGTGGTTAAAATCAAGATTCACTTGCACGTTCACTCATACATGCTGCTTCTACTCCGGAAGTACGCATCTACATATATCCATCTATTTCCATCTCTAGAGCCACCCAAAAATATTCTACTCCTAATCCGGGAGAGAATAGCCAAAAATATTTCTATTTTTCCCCTTTGAAATAAATGCTCAAGTTATCTTGGTTACTACCACTTGCTATATTATTTCAGGAGATGAGTGCTCTAAAAAAAGAAAAAAAAAAGAGGAAAAAAATAAATACGAGGAAATAAAAAGGGGCAAGTGCCCGGAACCTCGAAAGAAAAGAAAAGAAAAAGTGAGACGAGAGGTAAAAATGGACAATTGTCCGACAGTAGAATTAGGGGTACAAGATACCCACCTGAGAGAAAAGAAAAAGAAAATATAGAGCATCTCATTCTCCCCAAAAGTTTCAAAAGAGCAAGGAAGGTATGTATCCCCTCAAAAGAGCACAAGTAGAATTAGACTTTCACCGTTGTTAGCACCATCATCACCATTGTTATCACCATTCATTCGCCACACATACACATCATGATTTGACTTATTGACTTGTTCTTCTGGATCCATGGTTTGACTATGCAATAAATGTCTTGTAAGTATGTATTAGCTGTCTCCCACCTATGAGCTCCAGATATCAAAACCTTATTAGAGTAGGGTGAGAGAGAAGGCAATGTCACTATGCCTTATACCACAAATACCACATACTTTGAGAGAAGGCATATACCATCACTGCCTTGGTAATGATCCAGAAATACCACAAAAGAGAGACTAGAGAGAGTCATGCAAGGAATCTCTGAGTTTTATTTGAAAATCTGCAAAAACTCCAGAGCTATAGTTGATCAAGAATAAAAGACATGGTGCTTGACTAGACCGTTCTATCTTTTAACTACTCAAGACAGAAGTGACGGTTACAAGTCCCATGGTGAAAGGTAAATGAGTAAGTTTTAAGTCTTAACAGTTTACTCTAACCAGAGATGAGATCTTGTTTAAACGCATGTGTATCTTTAAGTTATAAAACCACTGCAGAAACTCTTGAGTTCATCTTTGCTCAGGGACGAGCAAAGGTTAAGCTTGGGGGAGCTTGTTGATGGTCCTTAATGCTCATATTTAACCATCAATTAATCATAGAAAAGGATCCAAATGCAACCAACACCTAGACTTAGGGTTTTATCTGACAGAATTCCACAAGTTTTGGTGTTTGTCTATTTCTGCAGGGGGTTATCAGGAAATACGAAAGAAAGGCCCACACGTCGGGTTTACATAGAGATATTAACGTGCCGCGCAATTTTCTACCATCTAGAAGACTCCAGAAGCCACGGGAACAAACGGGAGGCCAATCGGGCTCGGAGGCAGGGCGCCCGCCCAACTCTCCTGGGCGCCCGCCCAGCTACAGTGTCCAATTCGGACCCGTTTCACGGATTATGCTCCTCCGACCTAAAGGATCAAGGAAAACCGTGCGATTAATGTCGGTTTGATCCGACGGCCCAGATTCATTTGAAGGGACTATAAAACCAGACCCCCTGGCCCCTGGAGATCATACCTCTTCTACAGAATCAAAGTTAGGGTTTCAATTCTTCATCCATGTAGAGAGGATCCCTCTAGTTCTTCTAGTTCTACTTCTAGTTCATCTAGATCTAGTTCTAGTTCATCTAGTTCTAGTTCTAGTTCTTCTAGTTCTAGTTCTAGTTAGTTCTAGTTGTAATCTAGAAAATCGGGAGAGAGAAGAGGAGAGCGGAGGAGGAGCCGGATCTGTCGGATCTTCCTCAACATTGTACTTTTGCAGCATCTGGTTCGTTCTTCATTGTTCTCCAGGTTCTTCAATTCATAACTCCTGAGTTCTCTAATTACTTTTATTTATATTCAAGTTATTTATTGGATTCTCGCTTGCATCAAGTGCTCTAATCTTTGAAACATTAGAGTAGTAATTAATAGATTAGACGTGGTGTTTAGTCTTGCAATTACCTGGAATTGCACCCAATCCTGCGGATTGTTGTGGTAGCCCTAGGGTAGTGACAGCCCTATCGGTCGACGTATTCCACCACGTTCGGATCGGTGTTTGTAGGACCGTAGTCAGACCTTCCTAGCCCCCTTCTCATCTCTTTCTGTGGTTAGTGCTCTGATGTCCCGATATAGATAATCTTGAAGTAATTCTTGATTTTTAGATCAACTAGAGAACTCTCAGGAAACTTCCTCTCTTCCCACCAAAAATAATTATATAGTTATCCTTGGGCGATCTTGGATCTTAATTAGTACACTCACGTTCCCTGTGGAAAATCGATACTCTGGAATACTCCCGGGTGAAGGC
The DNA here is from genome assembly GCF_000003195.3 of Sorghum bicolor. Lineage (NCBI taxonomy): Eukaryota > Viridiplantae > Streptophyta > Magnoliopsida > Poales > Poaceae > Sorghum > Sorghum bicolor. The sequence continues at coordinate 30,084,617 of NC_012875.2, forward strand.
TACATCGGTATCCGTGCGCTTGCGGATTTTTCTGTTTGCGTTTAAAATACCCAACAGTCTCCCTTCTGGCGAGCGCCAGGACTAGTGCTCCTACGACTTATTTCCCCCTTACTAGAGGCCGCAGCGCGGCCACGTGTCAGCGGCCCCATCGCCAGAGACTTAACCCGATGGCTCGCCTTAGACGCGGAAGGAGGTTGGGGGTGGGGGACAGTCCGACCTTGCGTAGGCACGGGAGGGGAGTCGGCGTGAGAATGGCGCAGAGAGGACTCCCCCCGTTGGCCATCACGGGACCCGCTCGACGCCCCCTTAGGGGCTCCTGTCTGTGGGATGACGACGTCGGCTTGCGGAGGGCCCTCGAGGATTCCGTCGAGACGGCCCGCCATCCCCTCAGAGTCATCGCTGCCGTCGTCGCCCTCGTTGCCGTCGTCCTCATCGGGAGAGTCCTCCTTAGGCTCCCTCCTTTGCCTGGACTTCACCCGACGTGTCTCCAGTGCTTGTTGCTCGAGATTCTTCTTCCTTTCCTTCTTCTTTTCGAAGTCCTTTGCGGACTTCTGCTTTTCCGCAGACTCACACCGCTTGTCGCGATCGACTTCATCCTCCTTTACTGGAGGCTTCGAGGATCGAGCGTCGATCGATCCCTGCACAAACGAAGATAAGTCTTAAGAAGGATTGAAGAAAATCAAGAATCGAAGCGATAAGTGGGAAAGGACTTACCAGGTCAATCGACCCCTGGTCGGGCCTCAAAGGGAAGCCGTTGACATGCTCATCTTCATCGCCTGACTCTAGCTGCGATCTCTTCATCCACAGGGGCCTCGTTAGACATCCAGCATGCCTCGAGATCCCAGGATGAAACGTCGGGACCCATCTCGTCCATCCTCAGCGGTCGAGACATCAACGGGAGGATCCTTCGGTGATGGACAGCAGAGAGAACGAGCGCGGCTGTCAAGTCCTCCTCGCGTAGCTTCCTCAGGGCGTGGAGGATGGGATCGAGCCACGGTTGATGAGTCTGGACGACACCGTACCTCCAGTGGTCCAGGCGCTCCGAGATCAAGTCAAGCACCTGATGTAGGCAGGGAGGAGGCCGTCGTCGCTCAACAAGTAGAACCATTGGGAGTCCCACCCAGCGTGGTTCGACGTCAACCCCACCGGGATGTACTCTCGCGGCTTCTCCGACTTGCCGGTCTTCAGCACCAGGCTGAGGCACCCGGCCCGCACCGGCTTGCTCACCCCTGTGGTTCCACTGGGGGCGTCGAAGAGCTCGCCCCGATACAAGTGGAGCCACAGGTCCCAGTGTGGCATCATCCCGAGGTAGCTCTCACACACCGCGGCAAAAACCGCTGTGGTGGTGATGGTGTTTGGCGAAAAGTGTTGAAGCTCCACACCGTAATGGTGGCAGAGCGCCCGCATAAAGCGGCTCGGAGGAGAGCCCAGACCGTGGCGGTGGAATTTGGCGAAAGATACCACATATCCTCTAGGCGGTCTTGGTTCCCGGTGGTCCGCCGCTGGCGTGATCCACTCTGGCCGCGACGATGAAGTGCGAGGGCACAGAAGCCCTTCCTTCTCGAGCTCTAGCAGCCGGCGCTCCGTCATCGACGACGGGCGCCAGTCATCGGCGGTGATGAGTCTCACCGGCATCTTCAGGAGGAAGGAGAGCGACTTTGCTACTGCTTGAGGGTGCGCGCGCGTGAGATGGCAAGGAGGCAGAGGCAAGAACAGGGGCGGAAGGCGGAAGGAGCGACGACAGGGAGACCCAAGGATATTTATAGACGGCTGACCACCAATGGACAGATCTGACGGATATGGTAACTCCCCTAGTAAGTGCGCCGCCTAACGGTCCTTATCTCTCTCACAGACAGGACGCTACGAATTCCACGCCAGTACAGTGCCGCAACAGCTCCTGCCTGAAAAGGCGCGCCCAACGGGCAAAAAGGTGAACCGCCGCGACCTTTTCCTTCCCCTGTAGGCTAAGGTACGCATTCGTTACGGTGAAAATCTCGAGAGGTCGCGGGCTGACCCACCGAATGGGTTCGACAGCCGATCTCGAGTACCAGAGTCAGGGATGCCCAGCGAGTGGTCGAAAAACATGGCCCGCCTCGAGAACTCGCTGGGGATGTCCAAGGCAAGGACGAGACGGTCGAGAGGAATCCCCCCGAAGGGAGGCATCGAGCCGCTGGACTCTATCGAACGAGACTAGTAACCCCGACTACGTCGACCCCGCTTTATGAGAACGCCTCCGGGCTATAGCTGACCCCCTCGAACAGGGCACAGGTTCTCACATGGATTACCCGCTAGGAGCTCAATCTGGGGTAGATGGCGCTCGCTCCACCGGGAGTACGTCGCAACCTCGACGAGAAACCAACCAATCGAAGCGTCTGGCTCACCTTCCACGACGAACATCAAGAGCGCTTCCGCAGATTGGGCAACATAACCCTTGAAGGAGTTAAAAACTCCTCCAAGGGCTCGGGGGCTACCCCCGAGGGGTCGCTCGCGCGACCCCACAGAAACTCGACCAACAAAAAGAGCCTCTACTCGAGCGCAAGCGCTCGAATAGAGACTCGGGGGCTACTGTCGAGGGTATCAGTAAGGGGTACCATAACTGACGCACATAGCGAGAGCACCTGTACGTAAATCGAGGCCCCCGACTCGACGACCCCGGTCGCACGCACGGTTATCGACGCCCATAGCCTCGAACACGGAAAGAGCATCGTGCGAATCGACTGGGGCTCGACCGAACGGCGATCGTCGAATACGGAAACAAGCTCGTACGAATCGAAAGGCCTCGAGCGCAAGGACGCCGCCTGCCTCCTAACACGGGCACGAGAACTAGGGCATTTAATGCGCTTGCCATGTTCTCACCTAACCTTACAGTCACGGCAAGCGTGATGGGGAACAAGCTTCCGTCCAATCGTTCCTTTTTGCAGCCTTGCCCACCAAACGAGTCAGAGTATGGCAGGACGTAGCAAGGTGGTCGGAACGTCTCGTCAAGACCCCCTCGAGACGCCCAAAGTCAGCGCTCCGTTCAGCAAAGCTTTGCGCGGTGCCGGACCCTCGAGCAGGCGTGTACCTTCCCAGAGAAGAGCCAGGCGATGAAAGACGGCACGTCAACCACTCTGACACGGCTGCCGCCACGACGTACAAGCGTGCAACGGATAAACCGGTCCAGGACGGCGCACAGGAGATGGATTCAGGGGCACGCGTAATCATCATCAAGGTATCGAGACAAGACGGTTCGAGGCCACGCTGGTATGGAGGCCTCGAGTAGGTCAGCGCGCCACACCCCTATCGACCCCTACTCTGTCGCCTATACTTGTAACCTAGGCCCCCCTTTGGAATTATAAAAGGGGAAGCTCAGGAGCAGATACACAACACAAGACATACATAGAAGAGCTACAATACTTCATCTTCATCCCTCCATCCATACCGACTTGTATCCACCCGTGTACAAGCACTTCGGTGCAAGATAATACAAGCACTCCCCCCCCCCGCTGGACGTAGGGCCTTCTCTTGCCCGAACCAGGATAACTTTGTGTCTTTTCTTGCATCACCATCTGGAAAGGGGAGCACGCATTAGTTTTACTCGTTGGTGTGACCCCCCGGGGGGAAAACACTGACAAACCTGAACTTGTGGAAAGAGAACTTGATCTGAAGTCTAAGTTGTTAATGGGTATGATATGAGAAGGTTGAGCTGCTGTTTATCTATTCCTAGAGATGCTAGAATTCTAGAGAATTTTATCTTTGAAAATCTTTAAAATATCACATGATGAGTTCCTGTATGATGAGAGTTTAAATTCCTACCACGACCATATATCCATGCTTGCTAGACTTTGAGCCACACATTTACTTTTTACTACTTATGAGCATTGAGTGTGGTCAAGCTGTGTAGACCCTTAGGAGCTTCTCAAGTGGTTAAAATCAAGATTCACTCGCACGTTCACTCACACATGCTGCTTCTACTCCGGAAGTACGCATCCACATATATCCACTTATTTCCATCTCCAGAGCCACTCAAAAGTATTCTACTCCTAATCTGGGAGAGAATAGCCAAAAGCATTCTCCTATTTCCGCTTTCCCCTGTGAAATAAATGCTCGAGTTATCTTGGTTACTACCACTTGCTATATTATTTCAGGAGATGAGTGCTCTAAAAAAAGAGTGAGGATACGAGGAAATAAAAAGGGGCAAGTGCCTGGAACCTCGAAAGAAAAGAAAAAGTGAGATGAGAGGTAAAAATGGACAAGTGTCCGACAGTAGAATTAGGGATGCAATACCTACCTGAGAGGAAAGAAAAAGAAAATATAGAGCATCTCATTCTCCTAAAAAAAGTTCCTAAAGAGCAAGAAAGGTATGTATCCCCTCAAAAGAGCAAAAGTAGAATTAGACTTTCACCATTCTTATCACCATCATCCCCATACACCATTTATTTCGCCACACATGTACATCTTGATTTGACTTATTGACTTGTTTCTCTGGATCCATGGTATGACTATGCAATAAATGTCTTGTAAGTATGTATACTTTATCTCCCACCTATGAGCTCCAGATATCAAAGCCTTGTTAGAGTAGGATGAGGGAGAAGGCAATGTTACTATGCCTTATACCACAAATACTACATACTTTGAGAGAAGGCATATACCATCACTACCTTGGTAAGGATCTAGAAATATCACAAAAGAGAGATCTGAGAGAGTTATACAAGGAATCTCTAAGTTTTATTTGAAAATCTGTAAAAAAAACTCCAGAGCTATAGCTGATCAAGAATAAAAAACATGGCGCTTGACTAGACCGTTCTATCTTTTAACTGCTCAAGACAGAAGTGACGGTTACAAGTCCCATGGTGAAAGGTAAAATGAGTAAGTTTTAATTTTGACAATTTACTCTAACTCAGAGACGAGACCTCATTTGAAAGCATGTGCACCGTCAACTTTTAAATGCATTACAACAACTTCTGATCCATCACTGAGATTATCCTTGCTCAGGGACGAGCAAGAGGTAAGCTTGGGGGAGTTTGTTGATAGTACTTAAGTATAAAATATAATCAATAAATAAACAAAGAAAAGGATCCAAATGCAACCGACATCCAGACTTAGGGTTTTATCTAACAAAATTCCACGAGTTTTGGTGTTTGTCTATTTCTATAGGGGGTTATCAAGAATTATGGAGGAAAGGCCCACATGTCGGGTTTACATAGAGATATTAACGTGCACCGCAATTATCCAACATCTAGAAGAGTCCAGAAGCCACGGGAACGAGCGGGAGGCCGAACGGGCCCGGGGGCAGGGCGCCCGCCGTCCCCCCTTGGGCGCCCGCCCTGGCCTGAGAGCCAATGAGGCTCCGCCTCGTGGATCATGCTCCACCGACCTAAGGGATTAAGGAAAATCGTGCGATTAAGGTCGGTTTGATCCGACTGTCCATATTCATTTGGAGAGACTATATAAGCAGACACCCTGGCCCCTGGAGGAGAGGACCTCTAAAGCCCTAATTCATTCATCCATCTTGGGAGAAGAAGTCTCTAATCAAGCCCTAAAGCCACCACATCAATAGATCTCTAGTTTAGCATAGCTACATAGGATTAGAACTAGAAGGAGTCAATCTTCGATTGGTTTCCGGATCTCTCAAGAGGATTCTTGGTAATTCCTCTACTGTTCTTCATTTGTTCATCATTGTTCTTCAATATTATGAATATGACTTTGTTCTACCTCAATATATTGATTATGACTTTGCTCTACTTGCTTATATTTGCAATTATATCGTTCTTAGTTTATCATAGTTATATGCTTGGCTTAGTTAGATTGGAATTATATACATGTTTAGGATCGTATAGCGTTTATCCATGTGTACAGTGGGTAAATGATAAGTATTGTGTAGGCGTGGTGCCTATACCGTATTTATCTGCGATTGTACCCTATATGCCGAATCGCGCGGTAGTTCGTGGTGGTGACAGCTCCATTGATTCTTATATAGTCCCTCTCCCGTGTATAGGGCAGGCAGTGCAACATTATTATAGGGGAGTGATTGCTATGTTTCTCATCTTCCTTGATAATGTCACTACGCATGGGCGTAGTCCTGTCTCGCAATGATTGCCAAGTATAATTGTACTAACTATGATATGCTAGACTTTATAGTTAAGAATAACTTAGGAAGTATTCTTGTAGTTCATCCTAATTCCATGCTAATGACTTGCTAGAATATCTGTTGAGGTGCTTATCATTATTATATGTGGCTAGTTATGCTGATCATATTAATTATCTTTGTCACCATTCATACTTTATCTATATTCTATGTGACATTTATCCCTGTATGAAAGAGATAGATAAATGCTCTCTATTATACATGCAACGATAGATACTCAATTCCATATTCCATTCCATAATCAACATTGATGATTAGCAATCTCTTCCCAGTGGTAAAAATATAAATAACGATACCTGGAATACTTCCCGGTTAAAATGCTACATTGTTATTAATCTGTGCGCTTGCAAATCTCATTTATTCATTCAGAAGAGCAATTGCATATTTCAATACCGCATCTCTCATGTCATGTTGGGGATGAATACTTGGCTTAAGTGGCATGAGGGATAGGTTCGGCATTTTTGGCGCCGTTATCAGAATTAGAAAACTAAGTCTACTTTTGGTAATGACGTTAAGAATGCCCAACAGACCTAAGGTGGGTCGGCCGACCTACCCTTGGGGGGGCTTGGCCCACCACCTTGCTCCACATGTTGTCCCCACTTGGCATCTTCGATCTTTTGTTGATCTACGGTGGTTTTGGTTCTTGATCATCTTTTCTTCATTTGAGCTTGATCACGCTTGATTAGTGGTTGTTTGCACCTGCATCCAAATAATGACATGTACATGTGGAACCAAGTGAATTGTACCTATGTCACTACTTAGTTGCTTGGTGTTATCCCCAAAACTTAAGCATTGTTGACGGTTTTAGTGGTCAAAAATCATAGTGAAAATACCATCAACAAGATCCCCCACACTTGAGTCTTTACTAATCCTCGAGTAAAGGTTAGGGACAAGTTAAAGATCATAGTGCATATAGTTGCATTCAGGACATAGCTCATGCAAATGGGTTATGTGGTAAGTGTCTAGCAGATTTCCTTGAGAAGTTGATAATATGAACAATCCTAAGACAAAATCAGCTCCCAAACTTCTATTCTTGGTACTTAGAGTTTTCATGATAGTTCAAAAGAAAGCACATAGTTTATTCTGACTCCTCATTTATCACTCTCTCAAATCCCTCAGTTTGTAAAGCAACCTTACCAAGGCATAACTGTCAGCCCTTCTTGCTACATCCTACATCTATCAGGCTTATGTGGAGCTTGGTAGGGAAAAAACAAGGTACCATATCATGCATTGCATTTATCGTAAAGTCAAAGCAAGGATCTAAGGAGAGGAGTGTCATAGTCCGAGATCAAGATGCGCAAGTGTGTGTGATATTAAAATGATGACTAGATAGCTCCTTTATTGACTATGCTCTCTCTATTTCTTTATTTCTATGAGACAAGGCTAGCACTTTTTTTCTTGAGATGCTAAGGACTTGATATTGTCCCTTCTGATCAGATAACATTTTTTTATAGCCTCTGCTTTTGTGTCTCATCTATAATTAACTCTTAGAGAGAGATTCTACACTATTGAGCATATGGAGCATCTATATTTTGTGGGATGGAATGGGGTGTTGCATGCTCCTAGTGTAGAAGTGGCAAAAAATGTGGTGTGTGCGATCTTGATCTTAGGACTATGACAAAACTCTCACTATGATCTACATGATTTGACCAAACTCAATACATATGCAAGTTGCACACAAGGGTTGTTTCAGACATACATATTTTGGCTCTCGTAGGAATTTCATTGCTAATGAGGAGTGAATAAAACTATGGTTTTATGATATTTTCAAAATAAAATTCCAAGTACCTTGAACAGAATTGGTGTGATTCATGAGCTTAGAACTATGTCACTTTCATCAACAACTTAGTCAAAATGCATCCCTATATAAGTTTTGTACCCATAAGCATAAACATATGCAAGAATGAGCTATGTGTCACAATTGGATCCTTAAATGTCATGACTCAAGTTAGGCATGTGGATTAGTTCCTGTTATTTAAATTTCATTTTAAACATTTAGAGAAGAGGAGGAGAAAAGTAAAGACGAGAGGGAGTAAAGGGTGCAAACCAGACAGGAATATGAAGGTCATTGTTCTGATGCTGGCTGGTGGGCCCGGAGTCACCAGGTGGGGTCAGCGGACCCTACCCTGGTGTGCCCAGGGTGGCACTGTGTCTCCCCTCGATGCGTGGAGTGTTGAAGCGATGTTTGTTTTCCGTGTGGTGCAAATATTGCGATCGACTGACCCAACTTTTGCGTCAATATTTGGCGTGTCAACTCAACTCTGTGTTCCTGTCCTAGTGACATGCTTTGTTGTGTCCAGTTGTAAATTTGAGGGATTGGTCGATCCCCCACACTTGGGGTTTTCAGCATTCTGAACTTCAGCAAACACAAGAAAACGTCACATGCTCATGTTCTGCTAGTGGCAACACACCAGCAGAACTTAAAGTTTCCTTTTATTCAAACTGACTTTTTATTCAAAATTGGAATCAAGACATTGTAAGGCACTTTTACATTTGAGTGACTGAAAAATTAAAGGAACTAAAAGAAAATAAACTAAGTGCCTTCCTATCCTAAGAAAGAACTAAGGAGACGGTGGCGCGAGAAGGACCTCGCGCCCTATGGCCTCTGCAAGCCGCTTGATCTTCACACCATTGCTGATGCGCAGATCGCGGAAGTTGTCTATGAGATCAAGGTTGGGCTTCCTAAGTTCCACGACCATCTCTTCTAGCTTTCTATTTTTTTCTCTAATTTTAGCAGTGACTTTCATCAGCTGCTCTATGGCTGTCGTCGCGTCGTGGTCATCCTCATACTTGCCGGGAGGGCCTCAGATCGGCGGTGGCTCCATCCGCCTCCGGATGAATGGAGGTGCAGTAGAGGAGCCGAGGGACTCCTGCAGCTCCTTCCTCTCCTCCGCCGTGAGTGGAGGGACAACAGCCTTCCCCATCCTCGGACCACCATTGACAATTTGGTGGTTCTTCTAAAACGGCGACGTGGCCGAGGTGTAGGAAGGTGTGCGGCTGGGTTCCTCCGTCGTACTAGAGGAGATGGTGATGGGTGGTTGTCGTCGCCCATTGCCGCCTTCAGAGCCAGCTAGCCCTTAGTAGCCTGAACTAGCGTTATGGAACGACCAGGGGACTTCCCGAGCTCCCTTCATGGATTGAGTGAATGGGAGGCCGACGCCAAGCACTGGGACCTCTGGGGGGTGGTCGGTCGACCCCTATATTGGTCGGCCGACCCCACCACAAGGCCTCGGTGCCTAGCAGATGGTGGTGCCATGGGTAGAGGCACTGCTTCGATGATGTTCATAGCCATAGCTACTTCCAACTCATTTCCTAAGGATCTATTAGGCATGGGAGAGTCGGGACGAGGAGGAACAACAATGAGCTTCCTAGAGGGGGCCATTGCAAGGTTGTGGTGGTGATGGTGAGGAAGAGCAACAGTTTAGTTTGGCTCTTGGTTTGAGGTGGAAGGCAATGGAAGGGAGAAGAAGAAGAGGGGGAGCTACTTGTAGGCTTAGGAGGATGCTCCATGCCATACAAATTCAAAATCAGCCTAGAGCGTCGGAGGGATAACTCACGAGGGATGAGAGGGATTCGGAACTATTTGAATCCCACCAAAGTAGTCTTGGTCGACCACCCAATTTAAAAAATTTGAAATTTGGATTTCGTGGCGGCCATCCACGCGCTGTTCTGAATGTGACAAGGTGCCCGGTTGCATGATTTATGGGTCGGTCGACCCCATCCTTGGGGCCTGGCTTGACCGGGGTTTGTGTCCCAGCCTCCCTTCATCGTGACAGGCGCGGTGTCCTATGGATTGACACGTACCTCGGTCGGCCGACCTCCTTAGTGGGAGTCTAGCTCGACCAGGTGTGTTTCTCGGGCCACCTAAGAGTTTTATATTGTTGGGTGGCCTGACCCCTAAATGTGCTAAGTCTACATTCTATCTAGTGATCAAGCAAACAAGAAAGAAAGGAAATGACATATAGATTTTAGTTGATGGGGTTTAGAACAAAGTCTATCATGTCTTCTAAAGGTTCATGTTCATAAAAGAGCCTGAGGCGATGACCATTTACCTTAAAGACGTTGCCATCGTTGTCCTGAAGCATTACGGCTCCATGTGTCATGGCGTTGATCACCAGGTACGGGCCTCCCACTTGCTTCTCAGCTCCCCATGGCCAAAAAGTTTGACCCTAGAGTTGAACAAAAGAACCTTGTTCCCAGGATGGAACTCTTTTTGCTTGATTCGCTTTTCATGCCATCTTTTGGTTCTTTCCTTGTAGATTCTGGCATTTTGATAAGCTTTCTCCCTCCATTCTTCCAGTTCTGAGATTTGAAGCTTTCGATTGAGTCTGGCTGAGGGCAGGTCCATATTCCATCTTTTTATGGCCCAATGTGCCTTATGCTCGAGCTCAACTGGTAAGTGGCACATCTTTCCGTATACAAGCTGGTATGGTGACATACCGATGGGATTCTTGTATGCGGTCCAATATGCCCAAAGTGCATCATGGAGTTTGTTCACCCATGCTGTCCCCATTTCCTTCATAGTCTTTTGCAGAATGTTCTTGATTTGCTTATTTGAGGTTTCTGCTTGTCCGCTTGTTTGGGGATGATAAGGTGTACCCACATTGTGCCTTATCCCCACTTCAGTTAGGAATTCACGGAATCTCCGGTCAATGAAGTGGCTCCCCCATCACTAATAACCAACCTTGGGGTGCCAAATCTAGGGAAGATGGTCTCCTGGAACATCTTTTTGGCGTGTTTTGAGTCGGCTGCTCTGCAAGACAGTGCTTCAACCCATTTGGACACATAGTCCACTGCCACCAAGATGTACACGTAGCCTTGACATGGCGGGAATGGACCCATGTAGTTTATAACCCAGACGTCAGACAACTCCACTTGAAGGTTGTTTGTAAGAGGCTCGGCATCACGGGTATTGTTATTCCCATGTCACTAACACCCCTCACACCTCTTGATGAAGTCTTTACATGGTAGGGCAACAGAATCCACTTTGCCAAATTTTGGCATGGGTCCTGAATGTACCATAATGGCCTCCATATTCAGCTCTGTGGCACTTCTCAATGATTTGGATGGCTTCTTCCATAGGGACACATCTTCTTAGCACACCATCCTGGCAAACCCTATAGAGGTAGGGGTCGTCCCAAAGGTGCACTTGGCTCCCCTTGATCAGCTTCTTCTTATCTACCCCTAGTGACACATAACCAGAAACCATTTAGTTGACGATGTTTGCATACCATGGGTAGGCGGCTGACAACTTGAGTGTGTCATCCCGAAGATGGTCGTTGATTGGTAGATCATGTTTATCCTCAATCTACAATCTATACAAGTGGTCTACGACTGAGTTCTCTACTCCCTTTTATCTTTTATTTCTAAGTCAAATTCTTGGAGTAGCAGGATCCATCTTATTAGCCTTGGTTTAACATCTTTCTTAGTGAGCAGGTATTTTAGTGTAGCATGATCAGTGTAAACGATGACTTTTGCCCCTACTAAGTAAGATCTAAACTTGTCTATAGCAAAAACTACAGCTAAAAGCTCCTTTTCTGTTGTTGCATAGTTTAGCTATGGGCCAGTTAGTGTTTTGCTAGCATAAGAGATAACGTGATGCTTTTTATCTTTGGTATGTCCTAAGACAACAACTACAGCATAATCCCTAGCATCACACATTATCTGAAAAGGAAGCAACCAATCAGGGGGTTGTATGATTAGTGCAGAGATAAGTGCTTTCTTGAGGTAGTGAAAAGCATCTAAGCACTCATCGTCAAAGTTAAAGGGTGCATCTTTAGCTAACAGGTTTGTGAAAGGTCTAGCGATTCGTGAAAAATCTTGTATAAACCTCCTATAAAAACTTGCGTGACCAAGAAAACTGTGTATGCCTCTAACGTTCATGGGAGGTGGGAGCTATTCTATGACCTCTATTTTAGCTCTATCCATCTCTATCCCACGCTCGGACATTCTATGTCCTAGCACTATCCCCTTCCGAACCATGAAATGACATTTCTCCTAGTTTAGGATCAAGTGCTTCTCTTGGCATCTTTGTAAGACGCGGTCCAGGTTCTAAAGACAGTCGTCAAAAGTCTTCCCATAGACGGAAAAGTTGTCCATGAAGACTTCCATGATTTCTTCAATCATGTCTGAGAAGATGGATGTTGACACTAGCTAACACCACTTAGATACTAGGTTGTCATCCCCAGCATGGTGCCAGAGTGTACAAAGGTATTTATAAATGTAAAGGCTCTCTAGAAAATAATCTATTCTATCTGCAAGCGCACAGATAAAACACCTCATTGTAGCATTTCACCAGGATAAGTATTCCAGGTATCGTTATTTATAATTTTGCTTAAGAGAACAAGAGGGATGAAATTAAAATAAGGGCAAAATCTATCAAGGCATAGACTAGAGATAAACTTGCAAGAACATGATTACTAATGAGAAACTCGTCACACAGTCACTTACTTTAGCAGGGGGTAAACCATAAAGATAATGATAATGAATTATATGTTCATGGGTAGATAACACAGCGATTAGAAAATAGACTACTCCTCATATATGTAGGTGATGTCAGATTAGCTAGAGAGTGGATTCTAAGTTATCTACTATCTACTAAGTCATAATTTACTCTAGTTATCTACAAAATCATATATAGCATAAAAGACTCTTCATTCATGTATAAGGAACATTGCTAAAGTAAATCAAAACATCGCAAGACTTACTCCGCAATACTAGTTCTGCCTGTCCTATCAACAGAGGGTGGACTATATAAGAATCAACGAAGCTGTCACTATCGCGAACTACAACACGACCCGGCCAATAGGATACATTTGTAGATAAATAACATCTAAGCACCACGCTCACATGTGATCTATCACCTAACTCCCTCGCGTCAAGAGCTAAGCGCTTTGCAAACTTATACATAAACTCATTATCAATCATAACTATATCAAATATAGAACTAGAGCAAACTAAGAGCATAATAATTAGAGACATAATGCAATTAGAACAAAGAATTAGAGAAAGATATGAATAATACCAATCTTTATTACCGAAGATCCGAATCCAGAGCGTAGTGCTCTACTTCTCTAATTGCTATCTAATCAAATCTCTAAACTTGAAGGATTAGGGAGTATCTAATTCTAATTCTCTGTGGGAGAGAAGCTCTAAACCCTAACTTTGATGGCTACCTCTGATAATGATTTCTTCTCTTCTCCTCTCTCCCCTAGGGATGGAGAGGCCTTGGTTATATAGTCCTTTCAAGTGAATTTGGGCCGTTGGATCAAACCGACATTGATTGTATGGTTTAGATTGATCCTTTAGGTCGGTGGAGCATAGTCCCGAAAGAGAGTCTTGATTGGACTCTAACCCTGGGCAGGCGCCCAAGGGGGGTGGGCGGCCGCCCTGCCCCCGAGCCCGATTCTCTTCTCATTCGTTCCCATGGCTTCTGGACTCTTCTAGATTGAGAAAAAGTGTGCGACACGTAATTATCTCGTTGTAAACATGACATGTGGGCCTTCTCTCCATATTTTCTGATAAACCCCTGCAGAAATAGATAAACACCAAAGCTCATGGAATTCTGTCAGATAAAACCCTAATTCTAGATGTTTGGTCCATATTGATCCTTTTCCATGTTTATTTGATGATTAATTTTAGTACTTAAGGACCGTCAACAAACTCCCCCAAGCTTACCCTCCTGAGCAAACAGCTAAACTCAGATGGATCAGGAGTTGTTTCGATGTTTTCTTTCCTGACAGGCACACATGCTTTTATATAAAAATTCTTCCAGATTAGAGTGAAGTGTCATGGAGCTTAGTACCTGCACTTAAGTCTTAAGTAATTGAAAGACAAAATAATTAAGTCAAGCACTATTCCTCCCATCTATACTTCACCTTTGTTCCAGAGTTTTGTATAAGTTTTCAAAAATAAAACTCAGAGTTCCCAGCAATGATTCTCTCAAGTCTCTCTATATGTGGTATTTGTGGATCCTTACCAAAATGTCACTTACCTATAGCTAATGGAATATTTAAGTGGAGCTCATAGGAGTGAAAAACAGCTCATACATATGTTGTCTAATCGAGCCATGGATCCAAAGGAACTCAGCGTATAATTAAATCAAGATGTGCATATGTGGTGGAGTAAATGATAGTGATGATGAAAATAAAAGTAATGATAAAGCTTACTTCTCATTGCTCCTCATATTGCTACCTCTCCTCTTCTTTGATCTTTGCTTTGGGAGAACATGGGCTATCTTTCTCTCTTTTTTTAGGTGGGTAGTAGATACCCCTAATTCTAGTGTCGGACACTTGTCCATTTTTTCCGCTCAAGTGGGCATCTTTGTACCCCTAATTCTACTCTGGACACTTGTCCATTTTTACCTCTCGTCTCACTTTTTTTTCTTTCTTTTCTGAGGTTCCGGGCACTTGCCCCTTTTTATTTCCTCGCATATTTTTGCATAACCCATGCCTCTTCTGCATTGAATCTTTTTAGAGAGAGAGAATAACAATACTTGGGACAGTGAGTGATAATATCTTTAGCAATTTTAATTAATGGTGGGTGGTGTAGTGGATGTGTGCAAGTGAATATCTTAATTTAACCACATGAAAAGCTCCTAAGGGTCTACACAGCTTGATCAAACTCAATGTGAATATAGTAAAAGATGTCATAGCAAGTATGGCTGTGGTAGGAGTTTTGTAATGCTAGGAACTCATCATGTGATTTGTCAGTTTTCAAAATAAATCTCCAGAACTTAGTGTAGTAGGAACAAGATAAACAGTAGCTCAAGCTTTATATTATGTCCTTCTCTTACCTAGACTTTAATTTTATGCTTCCCATAGATAGTAAATTTTAGTTTTAGTAATTCCTAGAAGAACTCTAATATAAAAGCTAGGTACTTGAAAGTAAGCTAACAGAGCAACTGTTCATCATTTCCATCATGTATCTTTTTGATCTTTTTATTTTTTGTAGAGATTAAACTTAACAGAAAATAAAGCACACTTATCTACACACTCTTTTTGTTTTGTTTTCATGCTTATAAAATGCAGTAATTTAAAGCAAGAAAATATTTATTGGGTTTTCTATATTTTTCTCTCTAAGATAAAATACTAAAATAGAAAAGAAATAAATAAGAAGAGTAAATAAAAACTTACTTGATAAATTGGGGAGGAACTCCCCCAAGCTGGGTCTTGATGTCGTTCTTACTCGATGTTCCAGAACCGCATCATGGTTGTGATGTTGTCGTTCATTGTTGTTGTATCTTGTCTCACCTCTTGTACTGCAGTGGCGTGGTCCTGGTTCCATTTTGGTTGGTCTTCCAGGAGTCATCCATGTTCTGCTTGCGTGTTCTGGATGTCGAGGAGAGTATTGTCGGTGCGGTTGAAGAAAGCGCTGGCCTCTTGGTAGTAGTCATTCGTGAAAGCGTAGGAGGCGTCGAAGTATCGTCCTGCATCAAATTGGGGCGGAGGTCTGGATCCTGAAGCTCCATATGGATCAGTGGAATACCTGCCCGTATGGAAAGGAGGGTTTGTCCACTGGTGATCTTGGCTCTCTGGCCATGTCTCCTCTGTTGGCTCTTGTGGTTGCGCATGTCGAACCCATGGGTCTCGAAGGACTCGGGGGTTATAGTCGCAATAATGCAGGTGTGCTGTTTCTTCCGATCCAGGATCAGCTCCATACCAGGTGCGTTCTCGATGGGTGGTCATCCTTTCAGATGCCACTCGCTGTGGAGCTCTCTGGTTCACTGGTGTTGCTGCAATCTCAATCAAAAAATTTTGAACAACGTAAAGGCCAAGGTTCGGGTTAGGTAACCGAATCTTTCCTTTGTCATCATATAGCATATACATTATGTTCCCCTCTTTCTTTAACATCCTAGCTTGTCAAAATGTGTCATAGCCATGATAAATTCTTAACTCATCTATGAATTCCAATGACGAATTTTCTAACAAGTGAAGATTAGAGGCTAGACGAGTGATAAGTGAAGTACATCCTACTGGTCCCTGAAGACTAGGTATACTAAGCCAATGAGAAAAAAAAAGTGTAACAGGTGAAGTGGGTACTTTATTAATAGCAGCATATAAAAGTTTTAAATCTCCTACTCTCACTTTCCTAATGTCATCACGATAGAAAATATTCTACCCAAGCCATTTGTGAAACATCCTAAGAGCGGGGTGTTCCATGTCACTGGTTCGGGCTTGACTATAAAAATTATCTCTAGATATTTCTCTCCAAAACTGGTGTCTCTCAAAATTAGGTAAGTCAGAGTCAATGTTCAGGATGCATCTTGAAGAGAGACCAAGATGGTCGCTTAGTTCTCTCCAAGACAACATAATCTCCAGTTTGAACATCCGAAAAACAATTCCACCCTCATAATATTGTAAAGTGCAAAGAAATTCGAGGGTGAGAAGACGAGAACCCAGCTCAGTTATATTCCAAAAATTTGTCCTACCTAGCATATGGAAAATTAAGTCAAATTTAGTATCCATACCTGTTTCTTGTAGCAAGATTGGATCGAGACTAGGGGTCTGAATGAAAGCTTTATTCTTTAGTTGCTGGTAGACTTCCTTCTCCCTTCGGGTCTTCAGTCCAAGGTCTCCTACCTTCAGAAGGACCTTGACTTGCTGATTAGATGAAGATGACGGAGCTTGTGTGGGCGTTGGGTCGACGCTCATCTCTGACGGGTGTGAGGAGTGTCAGAATGAACTCCTTGTACCAATGTTCTTGAGAGCCTTCCCTGCGTTCTTCACCTTCTTAAACATCCTATAATGAAAAGTTGGCAAAAACACAACTAGTGGAAATTGTGAGAGAAAATGTTAGTGGTCAGCTGTCCGGAATGTCAGTAGTCCAGGGGTTAGTCGTTCAAGACAAGTTTTTATTTTAGTAGCACTTCACCCTAAACAACTTTTACTTCCGCTTGGACAGCGGGATCACTACTTACTAGGTGATGCTCACTCTCTCTCACTCAAAAACTACCAACTTCTTTTCCACTCTTCTCTTTCTCTCTACTCTCTTCTCTCTTCACTACAAATGCTCCTTCTCGGGAAACTAAAACTTGTGTGGTTTTCTGGAATGCTTGTGTGAAGAAGATGGAGGTAGAAGGTGGCTATTTATAGGAGGAAGAGGGACAGGGCGGGCGCCCTTGGTAGGTGGGCGGGCGCCCACCTCTGGTGCCCACTTTAGAGATTGGAAAATATTTTAAAAGAAAACTATTATGTAACTCCTTCCAATCTCCATGAACACTCCCTACTTTGAGTTTGTACCAATGTCTAGCTTTTTCCATTAAAGAGAACGGAAAGAGCTTCCATTTAAAGTTCTCATCGGACATTCCTTCTATGCGAAGGAGGTCACAGACTTGATAAAACTCTCTTAGGTGGGTGTATGGGTTTTCCTCACTTTCTCCTGAGAAACGTTGTTTTTGAATAAATTCTATGTATTCGGGGTCTATCTCAAAACTAGATGCTATGACAGGCTTTGAAGATTTTGGTGGTGCGAGATGTGTGCCCGCAGGTCTATGGAATTCATAGATAGACATGTTTGAATGATAGACCAGAGATCAAGGATTATATAAGAAGAAAGAATAGCAGAGATAAGTAAAAGATATAAGGAAAAATATATATATAATTTTTTTTTATTTTTTTTAGAAAATGATTAAGCTAGTTCGTAGTCAACTCAGCAATCGTTTCCCCGGCAACGGTGCCAAAAATGCTTGTTGACACTTGCTAACACCACTTGAATACTAGGTTGTCATCCCCAGCATGGCACTAGAGTGTACTATGGTATTTATACGCACACAGATAATCCGCAAGCGCACGGATACCGTTATAGCTTTTACCCGGTTAAAGGTTTTATCGTATCCATAGGGAAACGGGAGAACTGATCTATGCTCTCCATTGGCGGTGCTCAGTAAATAGGCCTCCCTAGGAATGATGGATACTTTTGAGTCAGGACATCATGTCCAGTACTACGACAGTCTACTGGCACGATGGAAATCTCTGATCTTGCATTGGAATGTTCTCGGCGATACCCAACGGGTGTCGAACTGATTGATCCGCTAGTTGCAGGCACATTGATGTTGGTTCCAGGGTCATATGCTCAAGCTTTTTGTAGACTGATGCTGATATCACACTGACACTTGCTCCGAG
Source organism: Sorghum bicolor (assembly GCF_000003195.3). NCBI lineage: Eukaryota > Viridiplantae > Streptophyta > Magnoliopsida > Poales > Poaceae > Sorghum > Sorghum bicolor. The sequence goes on from NC_012875.2 coordinate 30,102,866, forward strand.
GTCACAGAGTGCATTGTTAAAGTGTTGGTTTCTGATCGAGCAATCAATAGTGGGCATCCTGGATCCTTCTTCTTCCTTGGTGGTATATTGAGGATGGCCGCACTACATTCTTCTATCACCTTGATAACCTCAGTGGTGGGCAGTGGTCTCTTCTTGTTAAGAATATCTCTATTGTACTTTGCATATGTAGGTACCTGTATGGCATCAAGCAGAGGTATGTTGACATATAATTTCTGAATGACCTCTACAAACTTACCAAACTGCTCATCCGACTGCAGTCCTCTGTTTCTTCTGGGAAATAGCAAATAGTTGGTGTCGTAAAAATCTTTCCTCATTTCTCTAGTTCTTGGTGGTTGCAGCAGATCTTCTGCTTCAACTCGGCTTTCTTCTTCTATTACTGCTGGTTGCACTGGTGGTGATGTTCTTTGTTTCTCTTTTGGGTATGGGGGATCCCTGGTGGCCTTGCCTCCTCTAGTAGTTATGTTCTTTACCTGCTCAATGTTAGTAGCAACAGGCAGTGCAGCAGCTCACTTTATTAATTTAAGCTCTACCCTTTTATTAAGAGTGTTTTGCTCATCAAAGGCAGTTAATAGAAAATCCATTTTATTATGTATATCTTTTAGAGATGATTTATTTGTATCTAGCCTTTGTTTAACTTCATCATTAATTTTGGTTTGTTGAGCAATTATCTCTTTTAATGAAAGTTGCTTGAAAGTATTACTTGAATTCATACCTTTGCCATTGGGTTTACTCAAAGTGGTTTGATATTTGTATGCTGTCTCGATGGCCCTTTGATCTTCTTTGAACTTGGCCCTCTGGTCAGTCCAATAGAGCAAATTTTCCAACTTAGTCGATAGTGCTTTTACTTCTTCTAGTATTTCTTCAGTTTGATGACAATGTTGAGCTTTATCTTGGAACCAGCTTTGGTTTTCTGCTATCTTATCCAAAAGTATCTCTGCTTTTCCAATTGTAAGCTCCAAGAATGATCCTTTAGCAGATGCATCTAGGCACTCACGAGCCTTCTGGGTTAATCCATGGTAGAAGGTCTGCATAAGTAACCATGTGGCCATTCCATGGTGAGGACAATCTGATATGTATCCTTGAAAAGGCTCTCATGCTTCTTGAATGGTTTCTGTCTTCTGCTGTTGGAAACTGACAATATTTCCTCTTAAGGCACTTGTTTTGCCTATAGGGAAAAACTTTGATAGAAAGGCATCTGACAAGTTCGTCCAGTTGTCGATGTTATCTTGATGAGTGTAAAACCACTTCCTCGCTTTCCCTTCTAGTGAGAATGGAAAAAGGCGAAGTAGTATGACGTCTTTGTCGACTCCGTCGATGTGGATTGTGCTTCCAATCTCTAAAAAATTCTGTAAGTGTTCACTAGCATCTTCATGTGCCTTTCCACTGAATTCTATAGCTTGTACCAAATTGATGAGGCTTGACTTGAGCTCAAACTCAGGTACTCCTTCTTCTACTGCAAATCTTGGACCAGTTGGAATGTTCTCAAGACTTGGAGCAGAGAATTCTTGTAGTGTCTTTTGTGCCATAGCTTCAGCAATTGGTAGGTAGCTTCTTCTTCTCTTTCTTGATTGCTTTGGTTCTGATGATGAAGAGTTGAATGTACCCAAAGTCAATCCTGATATACCCTATATAAAAATATAAACATAGAAAAACAACAGGGTGAACCTGCCAAAGCAGAGGTGCCTTGTTATGATTTCTCACATAGTAGCTGTTTTATACAATTATTTCTCTATAGTCTAGTCTAATATTTTATGTGAATAACCTTGACTGATTTCCTGACTTTCCTTACCGTTCCTATGTGTTACCCTTTTGTTCCCCGGCAACGGCGCCAGAAATGCTTGTTGACACTAGCTAACACCACTTAGATACTAGGCTGTCATCCCCAGCATGGTGCCAGAGTGTAGAAAGGTATTTATAAATGTAAAGGCTCTCTAGAAAATAATCTATTCTATCCGCAAACGCACAGATAAAACACCTCATTGTAGCATTTCACCAGGATAAGTATTCCAGGTATCGTTATTTATAATTTTGCTTAAGAGAACAAGAGGGATGAAATTAAAATAAGGGCAAAATCTATCAAGGCATAGACTAGAGATAAACTTGCAAGAACATGATTACTATTGAGAAACTCGTCACACAGTCACTTACTTTAGCAGGGGGTAAACCATAAAGATAATGATAATGAATTATAAGTTCATTGGTAGATAACACAGCGATTAGAAAATAGACTACTCCTCATATATGTAGGTGATGTCAGATTAGCTAGAGAATGGATTCTAAGTTATCTACTATCTACTAAGTCATAATCTACTCTAGTTATCTACAAAATCATATATAGCATAAAAGACTCTTCATTCATGTATAAGGAACATTGCTAAAGTAAATCAGAACATCGCAAGACTTACTCCGCAACACCAGTTCTGCCTGTCCTATCAACGGAGGGTGGACTATATAAGAATCAACGAAGCTGTCACTATCGCGAACTACCACACGACCCGGCCAATAGGATACATTTGCACATAAATAACATTTAAGCACCACGCTCACATGTGATCTATCACCTAACTCCCTCGCGTCAAGAGCTAAGCGCTTTGCAAGCTTATACATAAACTCATTATCAATCATAACTATATCAAATATAGAACTAGAGCAAACTAAGAGCATAATAATTAGAGACATAATGCAATAGAACAAAGAATTAGAGAAAGATATGAATAATACCAATCTTTATTACCGAAGATCCGAATCCAGAGCGTAGTGCTCTACTTCTCTAATTGCTATCTAATCAAACCTCTAAACTTGAAGGATTAGGGAGTATCTAATTCTAATTCTCTGTGGGAGAGAAGCTCTAAACCCTAACTTTGATGGCTACCTCTGATAATGATTTCTTCTCTTCTCCTCTCTCCCCCAGGGGTGGAGAGGCCTTGGTTATATAGTCCTTTCAAGTTAATTTAGGTCGTTGGATCAAACCGACATTGATTGTATGGTTTAGATTGATCCTTTAGGTCGGTGGAGCTTAGTCCCGAAAGAGAGTCCTGATTGGACTCTAACCCTGGGCAGGCGCCCAAGGGGGGTGGGCGGCCGCCCTGCCCCCGAGCCCGATTCTCTTCTCGTTTGTTCCCGTGGCTTCTGGACTCTTCTAGATTGAGAAAAATTGCGCGGCACGGAATTATCTCATTGTAAACATGACATGTGGGCCTTCTCTCCATATTTTCTGATAACCCCCTGCAGAAATAGATAAACACCAAAGCTCGTGGAATTCTGTCAACTAAAACCCTAATTCTAGATGTTTGGTCCATATTGATCCTTTTCCATGTTTATTTGATGATTAATTTTAGTACTTAAGGACCGTCAACAATGGACATCATGCACCTTTGGAAGGAAGTGAGAGCATTGCATAGGCCAAAAGACATGTGCCTATATGCATATGTCCTGTAAGGGCATGTGAATGTTGTCTTACTCTGATCATCGGGATGGATCGGGATTTGATGATAACCCAAATAACCGTCAACAAAAGAAAGAATGCTTTGCTAACTGTTCCAGCATCTCATCAATGAAGGGTAACGGGAAGTGATCTTTCTTTGTAGCCTTATTGAGTTTTTGCCTTTTCGGTAATCTATGCACATCCTCCATCCCATGATGGTTCATTGTGGGATAAGCTCGTTATTATCGTTTCTAACTACCGTCATTCCTCCCTTCTTAGGTACTACTTGTACGGGGCTGACCCACTCACTGTTTAGAACAGGGTAGATTATACCCGCATGCAAGAGCTTCAAGACCTCTTTCTTCATTACTTCCCTCATCGCATTATTCAGCCTTCTTTGAGGCTCCCTAGAAGGTGTAGCATCGGGTTCTATGGGTATGCGATGAGTGCTGAGAGCGGGACTAATTCCCTTAATGTCTTGGACGGAGTATCCTAAGATAGAGCAGTGTTTCTCTAATACGGCGATAAGTTTAGCGGTCTCCTCCTCAGAGAGCTGATTGATAATGATGTCAGGGCTATCCCTATCGCTCTTAAGACATACTTAAGCCTAGGGGAAGTGGCTTAAGTTCTATGGATTAGGTGGTGGCTCGGATTCATCTAGCTCTAGTGGTTCATCTAGTTTTGTTTCTAGCTCTTCGATGTAATCCTTAGCTTCCTCCTCTAGATTTGGCTGTGATGGCTCTAGGTGAGTGGCTGCCATCACCTCCTCTATCAGATTAGTTTTGGGGTTTGACTCAATTTTGGTGTTAATGAAGCTGACATAGCGAATGGACAGGTTTAGGTTCTTCCCTATCTGACCCTTGAGGTGCCCGCTATGAAATCCATCAATGAATCTCATAAGCGGGTGCCCAATTAACAGGTTGTTGTCCTCTACATCAAAGATGTAGAAATTCAAGAGGACATGGACCTTGTTAATGACAACAAACACGTTCTACGCAAGGCCGCAGCTCTCGACCAATTCTTCAGATGGTAACTTGAGAAACTTTTCGGTTGGAACTAACGGTTCCTCACCTAGGGGTGTTAATGCTAAATTCTTAGACATTACAGATGCTCCTGCGGCAGGGTCATAAAGAGAATCCACGGGAGTCCTTCTTATGAGACAACGAATGGTTGTGAAACAGGAGAGAAGCCTGAGAACATCGTATGACGCTGCTGACCCCTTCAACCATTCACTGCTCATAATGGTCATGAGCTCATGAGCAGTTGCTTTGAGGTAACAAGCCTCTAAGCGAGAAGATACTTGCTCTTTTGGAGTGTTGCGGTTTCTCTTTTGCACAGGTTGTTTCGAGACGTTGCCATAATCGGTGAAAAGATCCGTCTCGATGTTAAGAGGATACTCCAAGGGATGAATCACTTCTTCCCTTGGAGGTGTTTGGGATTGTGGTTCAGGCTCGACAGCTCGTGATGTGGCTATTTGTTGACGGTCCTTAATGCTTACATTTAACCATCAACTAATCATAGAAAATGATCCAAATGCAACCAACACCTAGACTTAGGGTTTTATCTGACAGAATTCCACGAGTTTTGGTGTTTGTCTATTTCTGCAGGGGGTTATCAGGAAATATGAAAGCAAGGCCCACACGTCAGGTTTACATAGAGATATTAACGTGCCGCGCAAATTTCTACCATCTAGAAGACTCTAGAAGCCACGGGAACGAATGGGAGGCCGATCGGGCCCGGGGGCAGGGCGCCCGCCCAAGTCCCTTGGGTGCCCGCCCAGCTACAGCAACCAATCAGCTTCAACTTCGCGGATCATGCTCCACCGACCTAAGGGACCAAGGAAAACCGTGCGATTAATGTCGGTTTGATCCGACGGCCCAGATTCATCTGAAAAGACTATATAAGCAAGGCCCCCTGGCCCCTGGAGAGCATACCTCTTCTACAGAATCAAAGGTAGGGTTACAATTCTTCATCCATGTAGAGAGGATCCCTCTAGTTCTTCTAGTTCTACCTCTAGTTCATCTAGATCTAGTTCTAGTTCATCTAGTTCTAGTTCTAGTTCCTCTAGTTCTAGTTCTAGTTAGTTCTAGTTGTAATCTAGAAAATAGGGAGAGAGAAGAGGAGAGCGGAGGAGGAGGAGCCGGATCTGTCGGATCTTCCTCAACATTGTACTTTGCAGCAACTAGTTTGTTCTTCATCGTTCTCCAGGTTCTTCAATTCATAATTCCTGAGTTCTCTAATTACTTTTATTTACATTCAAGTTATTTATTGGATTTCCGCTTGCATCAAGTGCTCTAATCTTTGAAACATTAGAGTAGTAATTAATAGATTAGACGTGGTGTTTAGTCTTGCAATTACCTGGAATTGCACCCAATCCTGCGGATTGTTGTGGTAGCCTTAGGGTAGTGACAGCCCTAACGGTCGACGTATTCCACCTCGTTCGGATAGGTGTTTGTAGGACCGTAGTCGGAGCTTCCTAGCCCCCTTCTCATCTCTTTCTGTGGTTAGTGTTCTGATGTCCCGAAATAGATAATCTTGAAGTAATTCTTGATTATTAGATCAACTAAAGAACTCTCAGGAAACTTCCTCTCTTCCCACCAAAAATAATTATATAGTTATCCTTGGGCGATCTTGGATCTTAATTAGTACACTCATGTTCCCTGTGGAAAATCGATACTCTGGAATACTCTCGGGTGAAGGCTACATCGGTATCCGTGCGCTTGCGGAATTTTCTGTTTGCGTTTAAAATACCCAACAAGCTTTCTAGCGCCGTTGCCGGGGAACGGTACCTGTGCTAGTTTCGAACCAAGACGTCCGTGTATCCTTTTTCTTTTCCTTTTTTACCACACTCACCTTATCACTTTCACCATACCACATGGATTTCACTCTAAGCATTAATGAGTATGGAATTTATTTCATAGCCACTTCACTTACTCCATGCTCATATGCAACATCTTCACAATCCATTAGTCTCTCCAACATCACCACATTCGAGATCTCCAACCCACTCTTCCTTTCTATTCATAAAAACTTTAAAAGGGCGGTTGTCGATGCATATGTCTATAATAAATTTTGCAGATCTCGTTGAGTTGATCCTGATATAGGTCAGCGTTGGAGGGGAAACCACTCGCCGACATAAATTGATGGTTTCCCAAGGACAAGCTTAGTGTCCTAAAACAAGCACTGATCAGATTGAAACATGAGCTTTTAATTATGTGCAACATTACCTTGTGTATTGAGCATATAAGGATAATTGTAAAAGAAAAATCCTTCGGGTATTCTTGTCACTAACCTTTCCAGGACTGGAGCAAGAAGATGGGATGAATGACAAGCACAAGGTATGTCCAACCAATCATCATACAACATTGAATTAAATTCATCCAAACTTGAATTTTGCAAAATTCAAGCTTGGGGGAGTACTTTACATAAAAACACCATTTGCCATGTTGCTATGTTGGTTGTCCCTACCTTTGAGACATGCTCAATTTGTTAAATACTAATCACACTACTTCATCTCCACTTGAGTAGATCTCTATAAATGCTCTCATGGTACCTTTATTTGCTTTAGTATATGTCTAGGTTTGGAGCAGTTTCATTTATCTCTTAATTAAGCATGGTGCTTAGTTTAGGAATGATGGTCTTACTTCCAAAGGATTTTAAATTAAGTATGGTGCTTAGGTTAAAATGCCCTCCTAAATCAAATTAGACAAGGTGTTTAGGTTGATTTTTGAGCCGATAGTATGCTATAGTAGATATTAGATATTTTGTTGGACTAACCCCTACAGGAAAACTTTCAATATCGACCTGGGAAGTCCTGAGACAAACTCACATTGGAGACAAAGAGAGAGACACATGAAGTTTAACAATTTACACAAGGAAGACATAGCTTACAAGAGATGATCTATGGAGGGTGCCACAAACATGATGCACAACCGCTAAGAAAGGAAAGCTTCCACAAGGTAATACTGTACCATCACTCTTCAAGTAAGGTAACATCTTAAGGTACTTGTCTATCACTTTTATAAGTTTCTCCTTGGTTCTTGCGTTCACATGAATAAAAGAGACAAACATGTATGATTTACAACTCTAAATTAACCAACCCAACTGATTCAACATGTTTAGTCCTTCCACCTTTTGGATCCCACACTCCTAATCATATGAGCTAAAATGTTGCACACTCAATCTTTGGAAGATATATTTAAAAAAACAACATAAATATAGATAGATTATCTTTCCATTAGGTTGAGCGATTTGATGTGACAAATGTTTTAAATGCTACACTCATGATCTTATTATCCATCAACTTTGTCTTGCTCACTATGCTTAAGGTTAGAGAAGAAGAAATACAATTTTGGTTCTGTTGGTGTGTTCCACCAACAAGGCCCATGCACTTGATCTCTGCCTTGTCTCTATGAGCAGGTACACTTCAAACAAACTATGAAGGACTTTTACAACTCCCAGACTCCACCAAGTGAAGAACCTAGATCTACGAGCACACACACACTGGAGATACTGGACACTCAGGCAATCACTGCCCTAAGATGCTTGAGGACGTAACTACTGGAGTAACCCCGTTGTGGAAGTAATTACTGACCTTCTGCCGGTGAAGAGAGGCAATCCAGGATGCACCGTCATCCCGATCTCCATTGGCATGCTTGCAGATCGTACGCTAAGTTTCCTAAAGGGAATATTGAAGAACCTCTGCGTCCGAGTTGGTACCTTGTACGCCCCAGTAGACTTCGTGGTGATGGAGACTGGTACTGATGAGAGGGCACCCATCATCCTATGGAGGCCATTCCTGAACACCTCGGGAGCTGTCATCTACGCTAGTGCTGCCAAGATCAATTTCTACATCAAGGCAAGGATGGAGACGTTTTCCTTCAAGAACAAGACTGCACAAATCTCAGAGCAATCCCGACATGAACCAAGGAAGAGGACCAACAGGAGGAACAGGAACAAGCAAGTGTGGACCGAGTCAGCTAAGATGGTCACTACAGTTCAAGGAGGTCAAGATCATCTATTTAAGTCACCGTTCGTGACCAAAAAGGACAACCCAAGCGTGCCAAGCATCCAGTGCTCCATTAATGGATACAACTTCGAGAAGATGCTTTGCAACACCGAGTCAGGCGTCAACATAATGGCCGCAGTCACCTATCAACTCCTGTTCGGAACCATGCTCCTAAAATCGATATACATTCAGCTCCAGATGGCAGATCAGACATTCCGAAAGGTTGAAGGTTATTGACATGAGAGAAGACGAATTTGATCTACCCATCATCCTTGGAAGACCGTTCATCAGCACCGTTAAAGCAATCATCTACATTGGAACTAGAGAAGTCCACATGCACTTCACCTCTGAGAAGGTACGTCGCTGTTTTACTCACCCTAACTATATAGTTGAAGACTTTAAGCAGGTCAGGACAAGAAGGAGACGACACAACCGCAACCAGAGGAGGCAAATCATCAAGGACGGATGGGCAGACTATGAAGGAGAAGTAGTAAGGTCTGAAGACATACAGCTTGAACAGAACTGTCCTGAGGAGACCGTAGCACCGAGTCAAGTGTGGAGAAAGAAGATAGTTATACATGAAGAGAAGACATCGTCGGAATCACCGACTACGCCACCCAGCGAATCCCAGGACGACTGAGAAAGCAGAGAGTCCCGTTCGGAGGACTTAAAAACACCGAACGTCTTGCTAAGAGGTAAAATTGGTAGTTATCTTTTTCCTTTCAATTATTTAAAATAGTTTGCTTAGTTAATCAGGTTCATATCATCTTGAAAAGAAAATAAAAATGTTAAAAATATTAAGCCCCATGTGAGTATGCTCATGGCATAAAACCCATAAGTACATTCACTGTGGTGGCGTAAAAATGAAATAAATATATTCCTGTCCTATAAAAATAAATTTATGATCCTACTAAAGAGAGTAATATTTATTAGAGGAAGCTCAACATGATAAAGGCTAGATATTTAAGCTAACACTTAACCAGTTCCACATAGCTTTGTTGTCTATTTGAGCTCCACAGAATTCAAGGATCAAAGAAGACTAGCAGACGAAGGACATCCTAATCGCTGTCAGGGTGCTGCCGACATACCTCCGCAACCTGCTGGCTACATCAGAAGAAATTACGTCAAAATCCAGCTTGGGGGAGAGCACCCCCATTTATCCAGCTAAGTATTCTACTCACGTTTATACTTTACTCTAATAATAAAAGGATGCATAATCATAAAAACCCAAATAAAGATTTTGTGCTTATATATATCTTTGCTTAGTTCGCTAAATAAATAAATAAAGAAAGTTTGCTATGAACCCTCATGATAAGCTCTCACATGAAAATAATGAATAGTTGCTCTGCCATGACTAGTTCTCAAAATTGAAATCTCTCTCAAGTTTAGGCATGACTGGTATTAATTAAGATTTGCTCTAAACCTAAACTTGTGGGGAGAGTACTTGATCTAAAGTCTAAGTCCTTAACGGATACGATATGGGAAGGTTGAGCTGTTGTTTATCTGTTCCTAGAGATGCTAGAATTCTGGAGAATTTTATCTTTGAAAATCTTTAACATGTTGCATGATGAGTTCCTGTATGATGAGAGTTTAAATTCCTACCATAGCCATATATACATGCTTGCTAGACTATGAGCCACACATTTACTTTACTACTTATGAGCATTGAGTGTAGTCAAGCTGTGTAGACCCTTAGGAGCTTGTCATGCGGTTAAATCAAGATTCACTTGCACGTTCACTCACACAAGCTGCTTCTACTCCGGAAGTACGCATCCACATATATCCACCCATTTGCATCTCCAGAACCACCCAAAAATATTCTACTCCTAATCCGGGAGAGAATAGCCAAAAACATTTCTATTTTTCCCTATGAAATAAATGCTCAAGTTATCTTCGTTACTACCACTTGCTATATTATTTCAGGAGATGAGTGCTCTAAAAAAAAGAAAAAAAAGTATACGAGGAAAAAAAAGGGGCAAGTGCCCGGAACCTCAAAAGAAAAGAAAAAGTGAGACGAGAGGTAAAAATGGACAAGTGTCCGACAGTAGAATTAGGGGTACAAGATACCCACCTGAGAGAAAAAAAAAAGAAAATATAGAGCATCTCATTCTCCTCAAAAAGTTTCAAAAGAGCAAGAAAGGTATGTATCCCCTCAAAAGAGCACAAGTAGAATTAGACATTCACCATAGTTATCACCATTACTTTCACCATTATCACCATTCATTCGCCACACATCCACATCTTGATTTGACTTATTGACTTGTTCTTCTGGATCCATGGTTTGACTATGCAATAACACTACTACGGATGCGTTTACCAATGACGATCCCCTTTTGTCACTGAAGACCCCACATTCGTCACATGAATTTTTTTGTGACGACGTTGTGACGAAATCGTGTTCGTCATTGAATTGGCGTCACATTATGTGCACCGTGACGAAATGACGAAACGACTGCCGTCATAGATATGTTTCTAATATATGACGATTTGTTTTCGTCATTGCTATACCCGTCGTTTTGTCAATACTTGCCGTTTGTCAGCCGTTGGGACACCGTTTGCCATGTTGACAGCTGACGTGGCACGCCCACGTGGCAGTTGACTTGTCGCTGACACGTGGCAAGTGACGTGGATCGTCACGTGGCAGATGACGTGGCACGCCACGTGACTGATGACGTGGCTCGCCACGTGGTTGCTGGCGTGGCTAGTGACATGGCTGCTCCGGTGGGCTGATGTGAGTGGTCCACGTGGCATGATATGATTGGATTTATTTTCGTCACAGTAGTAATTATAAAATCGTCACTGGAACAATTTGAAAATCGTCATATATTTATAAAAATTCTGCGCGGGTGCACATGCTGCTTCATTACAAAATGCACATAATATTGAAATGACCAAATGCTTGCAGGTGCCATTCAACTTAGTGAACAGTACTAGTCTGGTCACATATAACTAACTTGACATCACATCTACTAGTTTCATCATGTTCACATCACATGAAATAAAAAGAAGTGTGCCACGACCACCAACACAAGTCCTTGCACACAAACAACACCAGCAGTGAGCAATAGGTACTAGGTGCGTTAACGGCACACAAAATCAAGATGCACAGATCAGTATCTTAGAGTGATGCTCATGTCGAGGAACCACCGTTGATGGTCAACAGACGCTTGAGAAGTGCATTGTTCTCATCAATGGCCTTGTTGTTGATCTCTGTAATCTTCTTGTACTCCTCCAACTCCTGTTGTGTCCTCGCAAGCTTTTCCTCAGCTTCTTCACTTCTTTTCTTGAGTTCATCAAGTTCGCCTTGTACAGCAGCCGTAGCTTGAGCTGCTAGTTCTTCGCGAAGCGCTCTTTCACTTGTTGGTGAAGATTTGGAGGCAGCCACTGGTTTGATGCCAACACTCTTGAGGAAAATGTTGGAGCTGTTCTGGGACAGCACCTGAGACACAACCTGCACACTTGAAACTGTAGGCTCTCCTTCAGCAGCAGGCTGTGTCCTCAGCGCTTCCATGTTTTCCTGAAAGAACAAGGACGAATTAGTAGGATATAGTTATTGCATTAATTTGACAAGGAGATATCAGAAAAGATGTATTTTGAAATAAGAAACCTAATGTTGCATTGACAGAAGATTTTCCATATTTGATAGTTTAGTTAATACAAAAAGAGGGCAACAACAAACTAGAAATTGCACAGACAACTCCTTTAGTAAAACCAGTGAGTTTATTTGTGAAAATGATATAATTCCATAAGATTGATCTAAGTCTTTCACAAGTACTACTATACAGAATTGATGTATGTAGTCTATGAGTAAGAACTGATCTAAGATTCTAAGTGCTTTGACAAGTAGTAATACACAAAATTAACAGAGGCCACAGAATATATGGAGTATGCATTGTTGTAAGTGGTTTTACACAGGGCATAGAATTGATATATGGAGATCAAGTAGTAATGCAGAATTTACACAGGCACAGAATATATGGAGTGGAGTGCAGTAATTAGGTGTAAACAATTATTTTGTTAAATTATGTACTAATGTACAGAATTGATGTACAGAAACAATTAGTAAGATTTGATGTAAGTGTTTTGACAAAGGTGACAGCTTTTGGGATTGCATTTTCTGACAACCTTTGCTATTATACAAAAAGATCCATAGTACAGATAAAAGTTCTAAAAACAAAAGAAGTGCATACAAGTGTAAATTTTCACTTCTGCAACTGATTGTATCCAACTCTGGATCAAGTTAACACACAACATAGATCAAATATTTTGAAGTCAACACTTGTGGATATTCTATAGCATAAAATTCCAATAAACACTAAATAGCACTAACAACCAGGTTAAGTGGGGACTTACAATAGCTTCTCTTGCTGGTTCAGTGAGGCCATGTTTGGAGCTGGTATGGCAGGCCTTGAATGCCTCCACCGCATCAAGTTCTTCATTTGCGTCTAAGCTTGGTTCAACATTGTTTGTCCTCTCCTTCTGTTTTGTAGATGGTGAATTACAGCAAATAATTGTGAGATCAAATGCAAAATAACTTGTTTAGTGGAAATATGTACAAGGTATATTTTACTTACATATGCATGTAAGTGTGCCACATAGCTACGAGAACCTGTAGCCTGATGATACTTAACCTTAAGGCGATTTTGCTTGTTCTTTTCACTTGATTCCTACAATTGAATGATCATTTGACACTTGATTCACTTGATTTGAATTGAAACTGAATGAGAAAGTAAAAGTGACAAGGTACCCATACCATGTTCTTTGGATCAGTCCAATTTGCCACTAGTGCCCTCCACTGCTGATCAGTCATGGATGGAACTGGAGAGGTTGTCCTAATCTGATCTGCGGGTACACCAATGAAGTACTTCTTCTTGAGGCGGTAACGCAACTGTCGCACCCCGGAGCGTAGCATATCAGTGCAAGCTTCCTCAGTTGCCTTGTCTTCTTGGTTGATGGCCAATCGGCCCTAGTCATCAGGCAATTGCATAATTAGTTAGTCAAATCATGTTATGCACACATGGAAATGAACCATATAAGCAAGAAAAGCACTTACAGATAGCTTTCCCACAAAGTTTTTGTAATACTGCTCATCTCTCTTGTAATGCTTCCAATGAGTTAGGACTGGAACCTTGTCTCTAATGATGACCCCAGCCTCAGATGCAAACTTTGCTGCTTGAACAGGTTCATGTGGCCTTCTTTTGCCTTCTGCAACAGCTATGGGCATCCTCCTTCCCATAGCTTTGGTCATCTTAGTAAGCTGTGATCCAAAAGTGGGTGGCCTGGGCCTCCTTGGGGCTCGCTCTGTCGGACCTACAAAACAGAAGTTGAATATAAAGAATTATGTTTCATTTAAGTGTGCAAAAGAGATGACATATTTGAGTTACAATGAAACTTTTACTTGCCTTCATTGTGATCTTGTTCTTGTTCATTGTCTTCATCAACACTTGTAGTGTCTTGAGCAGCACCTACACTTTCTTCCTCTGCAGCTGTTGTCTCCTGAGCAGGAGCTGCAATGCCTGATTCAGCAGGTGTACAAGACCTTCGTGTTGTTCCTTCTTCAGTCTGCCCTTGTGTTGCTAACAAATGAAGCCTTTTCGACGTTCTTGTCTGTGATTGAGGAGGTTGCACCTCTGATCCTTCAGCCCTGACTCTCTTGCTAGTCATTGATCCTGGAGCCATCTTGTCACCTGTCTTCTTCCTCTTTGAAGCTCGGCCTCTAGGACTAGGAGTAAACCCTGGAGGATACTGTGGAAAAAAACAAGTGTCATACAGATGAAAAATGAATTCATATTATGCAGATATGTGAAGTAGGAATTATTTGATTTTAAGGAACAAGAATTTGGTCATGCTCATGCCATATCACCTACAGAATAGCTCATTGGAAACACTTTTAATAAATCTAGGGAAAACTAACTTATGTATTTACCTTTGTTGCTAGGGGTTGTGGCTGATCATCAGATTCAGTGTCATCATCATCACTTTCTCCTTGATCATCACTGTCAAGGAGATACTCCAATGAATCCGAATCTTCACTACTTGATTTCTTGTTTGCTGATTTTTTCCCCTTTTTTGATGAAGATTGAGGTAAGGAGTTATTAAAATCATTTGCTAATTTTTTCAGACCCATTTCTTCCATCCTCTTTTCTACCGCCGCCACTTGTGCATCCCTCCTTCTCTCATAATCATTTTTTGGAGGTTCTTACAAGAAGAAGCAAATTGTGTGTATTAGAGAAAAAAAGGAGTGAACTAAGATTTAATACTACATGCTACAAAGATAAGTGGTACGAAGTAGTTCATATAGATTGTAGTTCTTTAGATTAATTACTTTGAACTATTACTACTTGCAGTTAGGATGAGTAGAATAGTAGGGAGAAGAGAGAGGAGAGTAGTAGAAGAGTAGAGAGGATAGTAGTAGAAGAGTACAGAGGGAGATTTGGCTACCATAGAGAGTACTAGCACAAGCAGAGTAGGGAGGAGAAGAGAGAAGAGAGGAGAAAATAGTGTTTCTGTACATTACTTTGAAGTACTACTACTAATAGTAGGGATGAGTATAAAGTAGAGATGATAAGAGAGAGTAGAGTAGTTGAAGAGTAAAGAGGAGAGCAGTACAAGAGTAGAGAGGGAAGAGTTGGTGGCCATAGAGAGTTGCAGCAGAAGTAGACTAGGGAGGAGAAGAGATAAGAGAGGAGGAAATAGTAGTTAAAGTAGTCCTAGTATTAGGAACATCCACTGCATAGTAGTAGTGTGGTAGTAGTAGTAAGTTAGTACCTGTCGTAAAGACAGTTTCACAAGATTATACACTAACAGGGAGCTGAAAACAATCAAAACTCCAAAATTAGACACTAAGTGACCTGGTGCTAAAAACAATCAAAACTCCAAAATTAGACACTAAGTGACCTGGTGCTGAAAACAATCAAAACTCCAAAATTAGAAGTTCTCTTTGAAGCAAAAATTCTTTGCAACCTTGGCAAAAGTGGAAAATACCTCAACACCTTGTGTGGAATCCGCTTCGCCCCAGTTCCATCTTTCCATCTAGACGCCTTGCATACTGGGCACACATCCTCCTTTTCATACTCCTTCCGAAACAACACACAATTATTCTCGCACACGTCAATGTTTTGAAATCCAAGGCCCAACTCTTTAAGATATTTCTTCGCCTCATCATATGATTTTGGCAAATCACTCTGAGGGTATCCTTCTGACAACAGCTTCATGATTACGGAAAATGCTCCATTGCCAATTCGATAACGAGACTTGATATACAGCATCCTCACCAGAAAAGAGAATTTAGAATGCCTAGATCCCGGGCTAAGAGACTTCTTCGCATCTTCAAGGACTCTAGCAAACCTTGGTTGTTCTCCCTGAGCCTCTGCAAAAGAATACAACTCTCCTATCATCTCTGGTACTCCGTGATCCTCATCATAGTCATCATCGGCCATATCCACATTTATCCCAAAGTCATAATCCCTTCCTTCGACCTCCTGCCGGTCCAAATTTTCAACTACTTCAACATCTGCCGACTCCCCATGCTCAATCCACCTGGTATATGTAGCTGACATTCCATAAATGTGTAGATGGTCGCTTACATCAGGCTGAGACCACAATTTTTGATTAAGACATCGCGTACATGGGCAAAGTATCTGGCTGTCTTTGGAATATCTTTCGCTCACAAATTTCATGAACTCTTCAACTCCTTTCATATATGTAGGTGTGAATGGTGCTCCAAAAATCCAGCTTCTATCCATCTGTTCTGATAATAGAATAAATGTTGTACGCAGTCCGTAAATTACAGTAATAAATTTAAAAAATATTCAAACGCACATCAAAGACATGCATACATGTAAAAAATGATAAATAAATGAAAGCTTCTACTCGGCATAAATTTAGCCATTTACGAAACAACAAAAAATATAAATGGTTCTTCCTATATACATGCATGTACAAAAGGTAAATGGGGTATGTATACTGTTCTTTTTTCTAACAATTACTATCAGCAAGTTTGAGAAGCTAATAAATTCTAATATCAGCTACAACCACATTCACTTTAAGATGTCATACGAAGAAGGAAAGATTCACTATTTAGTCAATTAATTTTAATGATTACATACATATATGTTCACTATTTACTTTTAGTCAATTAGATAGATATATATTCACTATTTAGTCAAATAATTTTAATGATTATGCAGATTTGAACTGCTTATTTAGAACGGACAAAGTCCAAAAAAAAAACAGTACATACATTTGCCAAATAGTACTAAACTCTGGTCAGATCACGCACTCATGAAACTAATGCTGCTAAATCTGAATAATAATAATAACAAAAACGAGGAGAAAAGAAAAAGAAAAAAAAGAAGGGCAAGAGGATCACCTGGGGACGCACGTCGATCACCTGGAAGACTCGCCGCCGATCAGCTAGCTTGGATGCACGGCGTCGATCCACGAGGACCTGGGGACGCGTCAATCACCGCGGAGGCACGACGTCGATCATCAGGCGATGCAAGGCTGCTACGTAGCCGGCCGCCACGATCGCCCTCGCGCGAGGGTTCTCTACACCTCGCGTCCTCGCGTCTGTCTTCTGCGTCGTCTCGTTGTTGGGCCTGCCTTGACGTCACAGCCCAACTCGTGGGTTCGATAACTAAACAAATAAAACAAAAAAATATACTACAACACAACCGACTGAGTGGTCTAGTGGTAACCTGCCTCTTCCTGCAGCAGCAAGTCGCCGGTTCGAAGCTCCCAGGGAGCAAATTTTTTTGCCAAATAAAAATTAGAGAGCCCTCGCAGCAGCTTCGGCCCCGCATGGCCACGTCAGCGACGTGGGACCCGCTAGCAGGACCACGCCGGTGGGACGCAGTCGCCATGTCAACGGAGTGGGGCCCATGTCAGGACTGCTGGACCCACCGGTAGGACCATGTGCCACGTCACTACGGTGGGACCTTCTGGTGGGACCATAGTGCCACAGGTGGGACCATGGCACCATGTCATGAACATGGGGCCCACTGGTCGGACCCCAACCCCTCCGGTACACTGGCCAAACCATCTATGACGATTTAGTTTCACTATTTAGTGACGTTGATTCTATTTTCCGTCACTGTTCTTCGTACCAAAGCTCCGTCCCTTATCAAACATGACGAAGCTACTAATTTCGTCATAGAATAAACTAGTTCTATGACGAAAATAGTTAGCGTCATTAGGTATTCGTCATTGATTAACACATTTCTAGTAGCGTAAATGTCATGTAAGTATGTATTAGCTGTCTCCCACCTATGAGCTCCAGATATCAAAACCTTATTAGAGTAGGATGAGAGAGAAGGCAATGCCACTATGCCTCATACCAAAAATACCACATACTTTGAGAGAAGGCATACACCATCACTGTCTTGGTAAGGATCCAGAAATACTACAAAAGAGAGACTAGAGAGAGTCATACAAGGAATCTCTGAGTTTTATTTGAAAATCTGCAAAAACTCCAGAGCTATATTTAATCGAAGAACAAGAGACATGGCGCTTGACTAGACCATTCTATCTTTTAACTACTCAAGACACAAGTGACGGTTGCAAGCCCCATGGTGGAAGGTAAAATGAGTAATTTTAAATCTTAAAAGTTTACCCTAACCCAGAGATGAGATCTTGTTTGAACGCATGTATATCTTTAAGGCATGAAACCACTGCAGAAACTCTTAAGTTCATCTTTGCTCAGGGACGAGCAAAGGTTAAGCTTGGGGGAGCTTGTTGACGGTCCTTAATGCTTACATTTAACCATCAACTTATCATAGAAAATGATCCAAATGCAACCAACACCTAGACTTAGGGTTTTATCTGACAGAATTCCACGAGTTTTGGTGTTTGTCTATTTCTGCAGGGGGTTATCAGGAAATATGAAAAAAAGGCCCACACGTCGGGTTTACATAGAGATATTAACGTGCCGCGCAATTTTCTACCATCTAGAAGACTCCAGAAGCCACAGGAACGAACGGGAGGCCGATCGGGCCCGGGGGCACGGCGCCCGCCCAAGTCCCTTGGGTGCCCGCCCAGCTACAGTAACCAATCACCTTCAACTTCGTGGATCGTGCTCCACCGACCTAAGGAACCATGGAAAACCATGCGATTAATGTCGGTTTGATCCGATGGCCCAGATTCATCTGAAAAGACTATATAAGCAAGGCCCCCTGGCCCTTGGAGAGCATACCTCTTCTACAGAATCAAAGTTAGGGTTTCAATTCTTCATCCAAGTAGAGAGGATCCCTCTAGTTCTTCTAGTTCTACCTCTAGTTCATCTAGATCTAGTTCTAGTTCATCTAGTTCTAGTTCCTCTAGTTCTAGTTCTAGTTAGTTCTAGTTGTAATCTAGAAAATAGGGAGAGAGAAGAGGAGAGCGGAGGAGGAGGAGCCAGATCTGTCGGATCTTCCTCAACATTGTACTTTTGCAGCAACTGGTTCGTTCTTCATCGTTCTCCAGGTTCTTCAATTCATAATTCCTAAGTTCTTTAATTACTTTTATTTACATTCAAGTTATTTATTGGATTCCCGCTTGCATCAAGTGCTCTAATCTTTGAAACATTAGAGTAGTAATTAATAGATTAGACGTGGTGTTTAGTCTTGCAATTACCTGGAATTGCACCCAATCCTGCGGATTGTTGTTGTCGAGGGTATCAACAAGGGGTACCCTCATCGACGCGAATAACGAAACCATCCGTACATAAAACTAGCGCCTCGATTCGACGCTCCGTCCGCACACACGCACGACCATCGACGACCGTAGCCTCGAAGACGGAAATAGCGTCGAGCGAATCAATCAGGCGTCGAGCTCTGGTCAACGTCGAATACGGAACAGGCTCCCGCGAATCGGGAGGCGTCGAGCGCAAGGACGCTGCCGCCGCCTAACGCGCGCACGCGGGCCAGGGCATTAAATGCGCCTGGTGCCTCCCCACCTAACACATGGGTCACGGGGGGCGTGATAGAGAACAGGCACCTATCCCATCGATCTTTTTGCAGCCTTCCCCACCAAACGGCCCAAGGCGTGTCAGGACGTGGGAAACAGAGACGGAGTGTCTAATCAAGACCCCCTCGAGATGGCCAAAGTCAGCGCTCCAACATCAGGACGTCGTACGGCGTCCGACCCTCGACCAGATAGAGATCCATCCAGGAGACAAGTCGGGCGTCGACTGACCACATCCCAACTGCTCCGCCGGATTTGCCGTCGGGTCGTACGAGCGTACATCAGGCAAATCAATCCAGGACGGCGTGCAGAACGGAATGCAAGGGCACGCGTAATCATCACCAGGCTATTAAGACGGGACGACTCGAGGCCATGCCGGTACGGAAGCCTCGAGTAGGTCAGCGCTCCATACTGCTATCGACTCCTATTCTGACGCCTATACATGTACCCTGGGTCTCTCCTTGGGACTATAAAAGGAGGGACTCAGGAATAGAACGGAGGACGAGACCACGCTCATATGCAGTAGAGCTCCCCACTTCATACCACGCTTGTATTCACCCCTGTACGAGCACTTAGGTGCAAGATAATACAAACTCTCTCCCCCCGCTGGACGTAGGGCCTTCTCTTGCCCGAACCAGGATAAATCTCTGTGTCTTCTTGCATCACCATCCGGGAAAGGGAGCACGCATACAAATTTACTCGTTGGTGTGACCCCCCGGGGGAAAAACACCGACAGTTGGCGCGCCAGGTAGGGGTCCTGCGTGTTTTTTCATCGATTTCCCACTCCTTTCCGGATGGCTACTCTTGCCTCGCCGTTTCCGCGCTCCACGGTGATTTGGTTTGGGAGTCTCGAGTTCATGTCTACGGGCTCTGGCTACGACATGATCTTGCTCTCAGTCAAAGGACCAGGAGGAGCCCGCGTTACGCCAGCACGGTTGAAGGCCCCGAGACGCCCTCACCACCATGCCTCCACGCCTAAGAAGAGGCGCGGACAGCACCACCGCGGCCCCTCTGCTTCAGCACGACCAACAACTCGTGCGAGGCAGGACGTAGGCCACAAGTCGGCAGCACCGTGTGACGGAGCAACAAGCGCGACGACTCAGCACCGCGCGACGACGGGAGGGGACGCGTCTCGCGCGCTCTCCCCCACCGCTGCTATGCTACTTCCACACGGGTTGTTCACTCCAAGAGCGGCACTGCCGTTCGGATTGGACAACGCCGCGGCGTCGCTCGCCAGGGCGATATGCCCAAACGCCCAGACGTACGTAGAAAGACCAATGGTCCTCCCACGTAGCTCTGAAGCGCGGCGGCCGGCGTCCGAGCTGCCGGACCTTTCCCGGGTACGAGGCCTCCGTCGTCTAGGCCCCGGACGATACTCGATCACCTCCCTCAGGCAGCGATTGCTGGAGGAAGGACGTGGGTGTTTCTACGCCGCCAAACCAGACTCCGACTCCGAGACAGATAGCTATGACCCTACGAGGGAATGCTATCACATCGACGGGGCGGTAGAAACTACCGACGAGACACGGGATGCTGCTGCGGGCGGTCGAGCCCCCACGGCGCGAGAAGACCCCAGGACGCCTGGCAACGACGGACAGGTCGACCCCCCTCCACAGGAAGACAGAACCGCGCAGCTCGCGCAGCTGCGGGAGCTCAAGATGAAGCTCGACGAAGACCGCGAGCGCCTCGTCCTGCTCGAGCAAATCCTCAAGCAAGACCTGCCCTACCCGCCGGGCGAAAGTGTCCGCAGACGCGCTCGAGAGGTACATCGACACATCGTCGGCGACGCAGAGCCAGAGCAACCTGTCAGCCGTTTCCCTCGAGCAGGCCAGAATGTAGTGGCAGCGACGATGCTGCTACGTAACATGCCAGAGCCGTCGAATTCCCAGGCCCGACGCATTCGAGATGAGGTACAGACATTGCTCCAGGTGGCGGCGGTTCAACAAGCCGAAAGTTCGGCATCTCGACGATGAGGAGCTGCCACAGAGAAGCGCGACGAACAGCCTCTAAACGAAAAGGAGGTGTCAGTCCATCAACAACCTCCCCCTCGAGGCAGAAAGACCGCTCTCATCCTCCCCGTCGACAATCAGCGTCGACACGACGCGCGGCACGACATCGAAGAAAATCGACGCCGCCGGCACGGAGACGCGGAAGAGCGCGGTTACAGCGCGCATCGCGGTGGGAGATACGACAGCGACGAGGACCGGGTGGCCCCCGAGCCACCAGGCCCACGGGTGTTCAGCAGGGCGATCCGCAGCACGCCCTGCCCAATCCATTTCGACCCCCGACCAGCATCGCAAAGTACAATGGAGAGACCAAACCAGAGTTGTGGCTGGCCGACTTCAGGCTGGCCTGTCAGCTAGGTGGCGCTCGAGGTGATGATCGAGCCATCATCAGACAGCTACCCCTTTTCCTCTCCGACACCGCCCGTCGATGGCTCGAGGAACTCCCTGCCAATCAGATCCACAGCTGGGTTGATCTGGTCAGAGTCTTCGAGGGTAACTTCAAAGGGACCTACATACGGCCAGGGAACTCGTGGGACCTCAGCAAGTGCAAGCAGAAGTCAGGAGAAACTCTTCGAGAGTATGCTCGACGCTTCTCGAAGCAGCGCACTGAGCTGCCGCACATCCCTGACCACGACGTCATCTTGGCGTTTGTCTCGGGCACCACCAGTCGAGACTTGGTGCGGGAATTAGGTCGCAATCGACCTCAGACCGTCGACGAGCTGATGGACGTAGTAGCCAACTACGCGGCAGGGGAGGAGGCAGTCGGCGCCTTCTTCAGCTCAGAAGGAAGAAAAGGCAAGCAGCCTGTCGACGAAGATGGGACCCCCAGTCGAGGCCTCAAGAAAAATAAAAAGAAGCAGAAAGTGCGGCAGTTCCACCGGGAGGATTCCGATGACAACCTTGTCGCCGCCATGGATCGAAAGAAGCCTCGAGGCCCTCCGGATGGAGGCATCTTTGACAAGATGTTGGAGGAGCCGTGCCCTTACCATAAGGGAGGCGCCAACCACAAGCTCAAGGACTGTCGTATGCTGAGAAAGCATTTCGACGGTCTGGGGTTCAAAAAAGATGCGCGTGATGACTCTAAGAAAGAGAAGGGTGGCAGCAAGGAGGACAACAAAGATGACGACGGCTTCCCCGCCGTCCACGACTGCTACATGATCTATGGCGGGCCCTCGACTCAATTGACCACGAGGCAGCGCAAAAGGGAGCATCGCGAAGTCTTTGCGGCAAGAATGGCGGTGCCCCAGTACCTTAGCTGGTCAAGCACTCCTATCACTTTCGACCGAGAGGACCACCCCGACAAGGTAGTCGCCCTAGGCGTCTACCCGCTCGTCGTCGACCCCATCATCGTCAACACCCGACTCTCGAAAGTGCTGATGGATGGTGGCAGCAGCCTCAACATCTTCTACCTCAAGACCCTCGACCTCCTCGGCATCGATAGAGGACGCCTCCAGCCAAGCGCCGGCGGTTTCCATGGCGTCGTGCCAGGGAAAAAGGCACTACCAGTAGGTCGAATTGACTTACCGGTCTGCTTCGGCACAGCGGCCAACTTCAGGAAGGAGACCCTCACCTTTGAGGTGGTTGGGTTCCGAGGCACGTACCACGCCATCATCGGGCGCCCGGGCTACACCAAGTTCATGGCTATACCCAACTACACCTACTTGAAGCTGAAGATGCCCGGTCCCAAAGGCGTCATCACTGTCAGTTCCTCCTTCGAGCACGCGTACGAGTGAGACGTCGAGTGCGTCGAGTACGGGGAGGCGGTCGAGAGCTCCACCGAGCTCGTTGCGAAGCTCGAGGCCCTGGCCGCTGAGGCTCCAGAGCCTAAGCGCCATGCGGGCAGCTTCGAGGCGGCAGAAGGAACCAAGAAGATCCCGCTCGACCCCAACAACTCAAGACGGCAAAGTGCTGACGATCAGCACCGACCTCGACCCCAAATAGGAAGCTGTGCTCGTCGACTTTCTCCGTGCAAATGCTGATATGTTAGCATGGAGTCCCTCGGACATGCCAGGCATACCGAGGGAAGTCGCCGAGCACTCCTTGGAGATTCGAGCCGGTTCCAAGCCAGTGAAGCAGCGGTTGCGCCGATTCGATGAGGAGAAGCGCAAGATCATTGGCGAGGAAGTCCACAAGCTTTTGACGTCCGGATTCATCAAGGAGGTTCATCATCCCGACTGGTTAGCAAACCCTGTATTAGTTAAGAAAAAGAATGGGAAAATGAGGATGTGTGTCGATTATACTAGTCTGAATAAAGCATGTCCAAAAGTTCCTTTTCCATTGCCACGCATTGATCAGATTGTCGATTCTACCGCGGGATGTGAGACCCTTTCTTTCCTCGATGCATATTCTGGTTACCACCAAATAAAAATGAAGGAGTCCGACCAGCTTGCGACCTCTTTCATCACGCCTTTTGGGATGTATTGCTACGTGACCATGCCATTTGGGCTTCGAAACGCGGGAGCCACGTACCAACGTTGCATGCTCCACGTATTTGGCGAACATATAGGGTCAACGGTCGAGGCCTACGTCGATGACATTGTCGTCAAGTCAAAGCGACGAGGAGACCTGATCCAGGACCTCGAGATTGCCTTTAGCCATGGGACACCACCTCCATGTCATAGGAGAAGCCCGAGCAGACAACCCGATGTGGAGGGCGTCCCGCACCCGATCTCGCAGCATCGCGCCTATGTAGCACAACTGGTCGACCAGGGCGTCGCCTCGAGCACCCTCCCTCGACTCATCCATAGGCTCGACCTCCCAAGAGGTCGAGAGATCACTTATCGCCGTCCGCACTCGACGGTTCAAAGCAACCTCCGCTTTGAGCTGAGCCTTGGCGTTGCGAGCCTCGGCTTGGGCGGCCAGGAGTTCGTCCTTGAGCCCTGTAAAGGGCAATACAAGGTACTTTAGCAAAAACCAAACACGCCTTGAAGAAGAAATCTAGCGACAGGAACATACCACGAACGCTCTCCTCCAGGGCCGTGTTCTCGCCGACCAGTCTGGTGTTGGCACGCTCGATCTCCCTGTTGGAGCGCGCCAGCTCAGTATTGGCAACGCGGAGATCTTCGATCACCTTGCCGGCCTGAGCAATGGCACCACTCTTCTCCAGCAATTCCCCCTTCAGACGCTCGACGTCGTCGGAGAGACTGCGGGATCGAGCCCGCTCCACCTCGAGGTCTTCGAGGGCCTTCTTCTTTACATCCTCGGCGGCGCCCCTGGCGACCTCACTGTCCACATACGCCACCTTCATCTTTCGGAAAGACTCTCGGAGAGAGTCCAGGTCGGATTTAAGGAGGTCCTTCTCCTTATCCAAATCCGCGATAACGTTCTTATAGGACAGGGCCTCCTCCCTGACCTTAGATGCGACCTCCTCGACCGTAAGGGCGCGCTCCCGCAACAGCACTGTCTCCTCCTCTGCCTTCTTCGAGGCCTCTCGAGCCTCGGCCAGAGCAGCCTCCCTCACCTTTTTCTCCTCCTCGAGTGCTATGAGTTCTTTATAAGCTTTCAGGAGCTTTTCCTGCGACTCGAGGAGCTGGTCTTTGAGGAGGGGGAGCTGCTCCCAACCGCCCCTCGTGGCGTGTATGAAACTGGACTTGATGCGGGAAGTCTCTTTCATATCCTGCGAGTCAAGGGTCGGGTGGATTAGAATACAAAAACCAGAAAGCACCATGAAGATTGAAGTTCGAGAAACACTTACAAAATAAGCCGGGTCGAGCCCGTTGTTGATAACGTCCGAGAGGAGCCCCACCACATGCTTCATCCAAAGGCGGAGCTCCTCGACGTGTTCCCACTTCTCCGCCTCCTTCCGATCGTCAAGGAAGATGTCGGGCTCAGACGGGTCGTGGGAGGCCCGGATACGGATGCGATCGGGGCACCAGTCCTCCATCTCCCGGTCAGCCCGCGCCTTAACGCCGCGGATGAGGTCCTCGACGGTCTCGAGAGAACCCCCATGGCGCAGGAACAGGTCGACGAGGCATGGGAACCGTCCGTCGTCGTCCACCGTCTTCCAGGTTCCGTCCTTGGTCCCCGACGTCCCAATTTCATCCTCCTCGGAAGGAAAGCGGTCCTCCCACGCCCGACGTTCCTGTAGGAACCCTGGGGCGATCCCGTCCATGCCGTAAATTGTCCTCTTGATCTCGGACTCGGGGTCGGGGGGGTGCGCTTCAGGCAGGCGAGCGCCACCACTCCATCCGCTCGCCCCGGCTCTGCCCGGATCGCGGCAGGTGCCCCGGGGAGGAGCCACGCCGGGGTTGGAGGGTCGTACACCGGCAGATCCTCCTCCTGCTCGCCGAGCTCTTGCGGCTCCGGTGGCACTGGCTGGGCCGGACCTTGGGGCGGAGGCTCGAGCAATCCCTCCTCTTGGCCCCCCTGCTGCTGCTGCTGTTGCTGCTGCGGTTGTTGCTGCTGCTGCTGCTGCGGTTGCTGTTGCTGCTGCTGTTGCTGTTGCTGCTGCTGCTGTTGTTGTTGCTGCTGTTGATGTGCCTCGTGCTCCTGTGGCTGCCGCGCCGCCTCGCGCTCCCGCTGTTCATCCTCCTCCCTCTTCTTTTTCTGCTCCTCGAGGGTGCGGAGGCCGGCGGGCCAGGGAGTTGATCCCGCGACATGAGGGGTCGACGTTTCCTCCTCCATGGGGCGGGCACCCCCAGACGCTCTGTTACCATCAGACGTGTCGCTGATGGTGATGGGTTCCCCCTCGACCCCCAATAAAGGGGGCTCGGGGGCTCCCTCTGACGTTTGCGTCTGGGGCGCCTCACCACCAGTCGACGGCGACGGGGTAGGCACAGGACGAGCCGGGGCCCTCTCGACGCCGGCTGGAGGTTGAGAGTCGGAGGAGCCTACAAAGCGAAAGGTAAGGGCCAGACGATATAGTAACCAACACGAGGGCCTCACAAGACCCAGAAGTAAATTACGGACCTGTTTCCTTGGAGGCGGCTCCCGTTTTGAGCCTCTTTGCCATAGATGGCTGGGCCTGCTCGAGGGTCCGCTTCAGCCTGAGAAAAGATCGCTATATGAGAAAAGATCGGCAGAGGAACAGGAAGACAGAAGCCACAACATCGAAAGGGCTTACCCCACAGGGAGAACAGCTCGCCTCCCGCCTCCCCGACTAGCGGGCCTCGAGCCACCCCGCGTCAGGGCTCTAGGTCCCTCGAGGGCAGGCGCCGCCCCAGGCGCGTCGGTTCCCGCCTGACGGGCACCGGGACTAGCGCTCCTGCGGCCGGCCCCTCCTTTCTCGGGGGCCGCGGCGCGACCACGAGTCAGTGGCCCCTTCGCCTGGGGCCTAGCCTGACCGCTCTCTCTGGGCGCTGGGGGAGGGCGCGGTGCGTCTTGGCCCGTCTTGGGTGCAGGAGGTGTGTCGGCCCGAGGGCGATGAGATCCGCTCGGACCCTCCCTCGACGTCTCCGTCCGGGGGGCGTCGACGTCGCCTCGAGACGGGCCCTCGAGGATCCGGTCGAGACGTGACGCCATCCCCTCGGAATCATCACTGTCGTCGTCGTCGTCATCATCATCATTGGGGGATTCTTCCTCAGGCTCCCCCCTCTGCCTGGATTTGGCCCGACGCGCCTCTAACGCTTGACGGTCGAGGTTCTTGTTCTTCTCCCCCTTCTGGGCAGAGTCCTTAGCGGACTTTAGCTTTTCGGCAGATTGGCGCCGTTTATCACGGTCGGCCTCGTCCTCCTTTACCAGAGGCCTCGAGGACCGGACGTCGATCCGTACCTGTCAAAATAAAGGCAGACTTAGAAAAGAAAGGGAGAGGGGAAGAAAAGGAACCCGGAATCGAGGTTGCACGCAAGAAGAAAACATACCAGATCTATCGAGCCGGCGTCTGGCCTCATGGGGAAGCCGTTAACATGCTCCGGCTGAAAATCGCCGGCAATTGCAGCCCTGACTCGGGCCGCGACTTCGTCATCCGCCGGAGCTTCGTTTGACATCCGGCACGCCTCGAGGTCCCGAGATGAAACGCCGGGGCCCATCTCGTCCATCCTCAACGGCCGAGACATCAAAGGGAGAACTCTCCGATGATGAACGGCCGAGAGAACGACGGCGGCGGTCAAGCCCTCCGAACGCAGCTTCTTCATGACGTCGAGGAGGGGGTCGAGTCGAGATTGGTGAACTTGGACGACGCCGTACGTCCAATTCTCCGGTCGCTCCGTGATCAAGCGTCCGGTATAGGCGGGCAGCAGGTCGTCGTCGTTCCTCAGGTAGAACCATTGGGAGTCCCAACCGGCGTGGTTGGTCGACAGTCCCATGTCGCACCCAGTTTTGATAACAAAACCAAGTACTTGAATATGTGCGCCCAGGATGTCCAAACACACATATTATCACAAATTGTAAATATATCAAAGTAAAGTACTTTATTACATCGCTTATTCAACTTAAATATCTCACAAAGTCTTGCTCATAGCAACATTATTACATAAAACGGAAAGCTAAGCCCTTGTTGCCACAGGGACACCAACTGGTGAACACTAGCTCTCTAGAAGTCCTGGACATCTTCAGGGAACTCCTCAGTACACACATCTGTTACCCATCCGGGATTTTCATTGAAATATGAACAAGTGTAAGCGCACCATGCTTAGCAAGTATAACATAGGGGTATATGAAGGCTCAAAGGCTTGACTCGGTTTAACAGCGGTTAGCATTTTAGTTGGTCATATATTTTTTTTACCAAGACTTACTACTTTTAGTGAATGTCCAACCCTGGTTACATATGAATTAATCAAAGTTATTATAATCCCCAAATATAACCAAGTAACCGCTAACCAAGAAGGATCCAGGCCGCTCATGACCGAGAGCTCGACTGTTATAACAGGTTTTAGATTTCTGCAGAAATTGTACAACTTTACCCCCGAGCCGTGGTTCCTTAGTGTCGGGGTTTGCAAGGCCCACACCACTTCTACCGAGGAAGTGTGACCGGGTCCCACTACGTAACCTTTCACTAGTCACCCTAACAAAATAGTAGCCGCGAGGTTTCAGTGGCAAGTGTGCATAGACGACCTCCTTCGAGAGGCACATGTGGTCGCGGCACTGTACACACCAAGGTAGGAGTGACATCTATACACCACGAGGCACCCCCCTCTAGCGCCTTTCGGTAACTACTAAATTGCTAGAGACATACTAGTTATATGATTAAGGTCAGAGCCATTTGACTCTCGGGATTGTACGTGTCCTCCTGGGTGGCCGCTTCAGGATTAAGTCCTTATGGAGAGGAATCTAGAGCTTTCAAACCCAAGCTCTAGCCCCCTGAACCAAGTTACTAGAACATATTTTATCATGTTGCATACACCAATTTAATCAGATTAATTTATTAACTTGAGTTTTGAGCATAGCAAGCAACTACCTACATAGATGCACACCTTCCCATGGGTAACAAGGATTTGTGGTACAAAATTTATCTAGGTAAAGTCCTTATAGGTATTTCCAATTTAGACACATGCATATGTATGATTTAAGTAATATTCATAGGTACAAGGAAGCCTATATTACACTTGCCTTCCTCAAAAGTTTCTTCCTGGTAGAGCTCCACAAACTGCTCCTCAACCACTCCAACCTGATCTCCTTCTATTCGTGATCCAAACACCAATCAATCATCCATTCCAATCATCACATGCATACAAATAGAGTTCTATTAGAACAGTACACCAAATAGTGAAAACAGTGACTGAAAAGTATTTAAATCTACTCTACGCATTTCTATGAACACATGAGCGAAAGAATCACTCTAATCGGATTTAAAACATGAAAGTTATGCATAAAACAAAATGAATGGCATTTCTGTGAATAAACTGAATCCAAAAACGAATTTAAAAGAATTAAAACTGACTTTCTAACGGGTCTGGACCACGCGCACTATTATTTAAAAGTACAGGGCTCAAAACGAAAGAAAACAGGATTAAAAAGAAATACTTTTGAACTGGATTGGACCGCGGGTTGATTTGCTTGAAACAGGGGGGTTAAACTGCAAAAACTTCAGCGGCCCGTGGCTGACCGCGTTGCTGACCGACAGGGGCCACGTGGCGTGCGGGGATTGGCTCGGTCCACCACTGTGCGCGTGGACCGGCCGGCCGAGTGTTGTGGACCGCGCCCACGGGTCCACGGTGGACCGGTTACATAACCCCGAAGGGGTATGTAATCTGGACCGTTGGGATCTAATCGGGCGGCTCAGGAAGGAGGGAGGCGGGGTGCTCGCCTGGCCGAGGCCGAGCACGGCGGCGCCATTGTCGCCGACGAGGTGAGCTCCTCGGAGCTCACCGGAAACTCGTTCCCGGCCATTCCAAACAAAACTAAAGCTACCGAAATGATCTACGCGACAAGGCGAACTCGATAGAGCACAAAGAAGGGGCGGGGAGCACGTCGGGACGACGGCCCCGCGGTGGCGCCACTTCCGCGGCCTCGGCGAGCCTCGGGCTCGGTGGTCTAGCGCTCTAGTTCAAAATTGAAAGCACGGGGAGTATCGTAGAAGTACCGCGGTTCCGATGGAGATGCTCGCGGTGTCCGAAGGTGCTCCGAGCAGTGTGGCCACGAGCGCGGCGGTCTGGGGAAGAAAAGGGCGACGGTGAGCTCAAATTCGTGGCATACAAGATCAAAACAAGGATGAAATCGATGCCTACGGTCGCGGCGAGTCTCAACCAAACTCCCGAGACGATCTCCTGGCTCTGGGTCGCTCGAGCAAGGGGAAACCGAGGTGGGGGATCGACTCCGAGCTCCGGTGGTGGCTAGGGCAGCAAGGGGGGGCTCGGCCTCGGGTTTTATAGGGCGAGCAGGGGCATTGAGGGAGCGCGCATGCGGGCGTTAACTCCCGGCGTCAAGGCGGCTTGATGGAGCCCCGATTGATGGCCTCCATCAATCGGCGTTTGAAGGGGGGATGAATGCCCCTAGCGGTGCTCCCGGCTCGGTGGAGAAGAAGGGGGGGAGACGCTGACGTGCGGACCCCACGGTGCAGCGAGAGAGAGGGGGAAGGGTGAGCGCCGACAGGCGGGACCCACCACGCAGTGAGAGGGGGAGAGGGGGAGGGCGCGTGGGCTGACCGCGCGGAGTGGGCCGCGCCACTAGGCCGCGTGCGCGCGCGGAGCGGGCGAGGGGCGGGGTGCTGGGCCGCCACGGCCCAAGGCCAGGGGTGGGCGCGGGGGTTCAGGCCGGCCAGGGTTTGGGGGCTGGGCCAGATTTGGGTGAACAGAAATAAAAATAGGAGAAAACTCTTTTGTATTTTCCAGAACTATATATTTGTATAGATCCCTTTAATTTGATTTTTAAACCAAACAACCCAGTCTTACAATCAATCAAAAATATTATGCACCAGCATGAATGCAGCATTTCATGTTTCTAAACCTTATGGTTTATTTTAAATAATTCCAAAAATTGTTATTTTGCCTAAATAATTCTCAGATAATTCATATAATTGTGCCAAATTGAATACTAATTCGAAAATAAATTTTTAGGGTGCTACAAACCTACCCCCCTTAGGATGAATCTCGTCCTCGAGATTCGGATGGTTCAAAAAGATGAGGGTACTCAGATTTTAAGTCATCCTCTCTTTCCCAGGTTGCTTCATCTTTTGAATGCCTATTCCATTGTACTTTGCACATTCTTATGACCTTGCTCCTGGTGGTTCTTTCTGCTGTCTCCAAAATTCTTACAGGATATTCTTTATAGGAAAGGTCTTTTTGAACATCGAGCTCTTCCAGAGGTAACTGTTCTTCGGGTACTCTCAGACATTTCTTAAGCTGTGACACATGGAAAACATTGTGAACACTAGAGAGTTGCTCAGGTAATTCCAGTTGATAGGCGACTTCTCCTCTCCAAGCAATGATCTTAAATGGTCCCACATACCTGGGAGACAACTTCCCCTTTGTATGAAATCTCTTGACTCCTCTCATAGGTGAGACCTTGAGATACACATAATCTCCTATTTGGAATTCCAAATCCCTTCTCCTGGTATCTGCATAACTTTTCTGTCGTGACTGTGCTATTTTCAAGTTCTGTCTTACTGTGTGTACTTGTTTCTCTGCTTCTTGCAAGATTTCGGGCCCAAAAACTTGACTTTCCCCAGTTTGACTCCAAAATAGCGGTGTCCTGCACTTCCTGCCATATAATACCTCAAAAGGTGCCATTTTGAGACTCTTCTGATAACTATTATTATAGGAGAATTCTGCGTAGGGTAAACTTTTGTCCCAACTTGTCCCGTACTGCAGGGCACAAGCTCTCAGCATATCTTCTAGTATCTGGTTTGTTCTTTCTGTCTGTCCATCTGTTTGAGGATGGTAGGCCGAACTAAAATTCAATTTGGTATCCATGGACTCATGTAGTTTCTGCCAAAAGTGTGATGTAAACTGTGTCCCTCTATCAGAAACGATTTTCTTTGGCACCCCATGTAAACACACAATCCTTTCCATGTATAATTCTGCCAACTTTGCCCCGGAATAGGTAGTCTTGACAGGGATGAAGTGAGCTACCTTGGTCAATCGATCTACAATAACCCAAATAGAATCGTATCCTTTCTGTGTCCGAGGTAGTCCCACTATAAAGTCCATCCCAACTTCCTCCCACTTCCACTCAGGTATTTTCATGGGTTGAAGTAATCCTGCTGGTCTCTGATGTTCTGCTTTTACTCTTTGGCAGGTATCACATATAGCCACATATTCTGCCACATCTCTTTTCAAGCCATACCACCAATATCTTTCTTTTAAGTCGAGGTACATTTTAGTACTACCCGGGTGTATAGAATAAGCGGAGTCATGAGCTTCTCTCAAGATAGCCTCTCTAATAGACTTTATCTCGGGTACACAAATCCTCTTACCGAACCATACTGTTCCTTGATCATCCATGTGGAATCCTGGTGCCTTACCAATCACTATCCGTTCCGCGATATCTTTAATTTTCTCATCTTCCAATTGTCCTTTACGGATATCTCGTTCTAGTGTAGGTTCCACCTCCAACTCCATAGTATTAGCCACTATACTCAGGTTCAGATGTTCAAACTCTTCGCACAACTCCCTAGGTAATTGAGTCACATAAGCCATATTAACATAGCTCTTTCTACTCCGGGCATCTGCCACTACATTAACTTTACCCGGGTGATAGTGTACTTCCAGGTCGTAGTCCTTAATCAGTTCCAACCATCTTCGTTGTCTTAAGTTCAAATCAGACTGGGTGAAGATATATTTTAAACTCTTATGATCTGTATAAATCTCACATTTATGACCGATTAGATAGTGTCTCCATATTTTTAGAGCGTGCACCACGGCCGCTAACTCCAAATCATGGGTCGGGTAGTTCAACTCGTGTTTCCTTAACTGTCTAGAGGCATAGGCCACCACTCTGCCCTCTTGCATGAGTACACAACCCAGACCTTGCCGAGAGGCATCACAGTAGATAGAGAAACTCTTAGTGATGTCAGGTAAGATGAGTACGGGGGCAGAAGTCAGTCTCTTTTTCAATTCTTCAAAACTGGCTTGACACTCTTTGGACCATATAAATTTAGCATTCTTTTCTAGCAGAGCGGTCATTGGTTTGGCTAGCTTTGAGAAACCCTCAATAAATCTTCTATAGTACCCGGCCATTCCAAGGAAACTTCTAATTTCACTCACATCTTTGGGTGGTTTCCAGCTTAACACATCCTGGACCTTTTTTGGGTCCACTGTTACCCCTCCGTTAGAGATGATGTGCCCAAGGAAAGATACCTCTTTTAACCAAAATTCACATTTACTAAGCTTAGCATAGAGTTGATGTTCTCTAAGCTTTTGTAGCACCAATCTCAAGTGTTTCTCATGTTCTATCTCATTCTTAGAGAAAACAAGTATGTCATCTATGAACACAACCACGAACTTGTCAAGGTATTCCATGAATACTTTGTTCATCAAATACATAAAGTAGGCAGGTGCATTTGTCAACCCAAAGGACATAACTGTAAACTCATATAGTCCGTATCGAGTCACAAAAGCAGTTTTAGGGATATCAGATCGTCTTATCTTTAACTGATGATAACCAGACCGAAGGTCTATCTTAGAAAACACACAGGCTCCTTTCAACTGGTCAAACAGGTCATCAATCCTAGGGAGTGGATACTTGTTCTTAATTGTGACCTCATTAAGTGATCTGTAGTCTATACACATTCTTTGTGTACCATCTTTCTTTTCTACGAATAACACTGGTGCTCCCCAAGGTGAGGAACTTGGTTGAACATAACCCTTATCTAGCAACTCTCTTAATTGCTTCTTAAGTTCTGCTAACTCATTCACACCCATTCTATATGGTCTTTTAGCTATGGGTGCAGTTCCAGGTAAAAGTTCAATTATAAACTCAATGTCACGGTCAGGTGGCATACCTGGCAGTTCCTCAGGGAATACGTCCGGATACTCATTCACTATCCGTATGTCCTCTATGGATGTCCCCTTCAGCTGATTAACTGTGTAATATTGCTTAGCCGACATGCTAACCTCTACCTCAATTTGTTGGCCTGAAAGTGTCATTAACTGAACTGTTTTGCTATCACATTGTATAACTGCTTTTCTCTGTTTCAACCATTCCATACCCAAGATAACATCAATGCCAGAAGTTTTCAAAACCACCGGGCTAACTGTAAACTCTACCCCCCTTAAGGTGATGTTCACTAGAGGGCATCTAAGGGTAGCTTGCATTTCTGCTCCAGGTGAGCTAACTATCATGGAGTTTTTCATAGCAATCATGGGTATATCATATTTCTTGACAAAAGACTGAGCAATAAAGGAATGTGATGCAGCGGAATCGAATAAAACTGTAGCGGGGCTTGAGTTGACTGGAAACATACCGAGCATCACGTCCGGTGCCTCCTGTGCCGCCTCGGCTGTCACATGATTTACTCTTCCTCTGATATTGTTCTGGGCCATCTTCTTGGGGCACCTATTGGAGTAGTGTCCCGGCTCACCACAGCTGTAACATTTGTTATCATTGTTGGCATTTGGTGCTTTTGGTGCGCCATTCTTTGGTGGAGCATTGGGAACGTTTGTCTTTACAGGAGCATTATTAACTGGCTGCTGACGTAGGTTAGGAGCTCGGTACTGCTGCTGCTGCTGCTGTGCACGTTGTGGCTGCGGATTACGATTGACTAGGCTTGACTGACCTTGATAGCGTTGCTGAGGATAAGCTTGCGGAGGATTGGTACGAGTACGCGTGTTGTTTCCTGACTGTTGCCCCTGGAACTTCCTCTTTTTATCTTCCATTTGGCGGCGTTTGTTCTCAATCACCAAGGCCTTGTCCACCAGATACTGAAAGCTTGTAAAAGTGTGGGATAGCAGCTGGTATTGGAGCCCATCATTCAACCCTTCCATGAATAATTCCTGTCTCTTTTCATCGTTATCCACCTCTGTGGGAGCATATCGTGACAATTGTATGAACTTGTCACGATATTCAGCAACAGACATACTTCCTTGCTTGAGGGAGAGAAATTCTTTCTTCTTCAGTTTCATCAGTCCGGCAGGGACATGATGAGAGCGGAAAGCATTACGGAATTCCATCCAAGTTATGGGGTCAGCATCCGCACGGCCAAAACGAAAAGAATCCCACCAATCAAGGGCAGCTCCTTGCAATTGCCCTGCCACATACAACACTTTCTCTCTGTCATCACACTGTGCAATCTCTAGTTGTCTTTCGATCGCATGAAGCCAGTCATCCGCTTCGAGAGGGTCGGTGGAGTGTTTGAAAACAGGTGGATGTCCCTTCAAGAATTCTCCTCTCTTGTCCCTAACATGAGGAGGTGCATTTCCATTACCATTTCCATTGTTCTGCATATTTTGGGCCAGTTGCTGCAGCAGTTGTGTTTGCATCATCATCAGTTGCTCCATAGTAGGAGGTGGTGGTGGTGGTGGCACATCCTCACCCCTCCTGTTCCTCCTAGTGTTGGCCATCTGTACCAGATGCATAATATGAGTCTCATATGTCCAAGATATTTAATTTTCAAGAGATATAACATGTTGGAATTATCACCATCTGATCAAGTATGGGATTACATATGTTGTGAGTACGATGTGGTATGCATTCTGCATTTTTCTGCTGTTCTTACTAAAGCTACAGCGAAGTAAAACAAGCATAACTTTCTTTCTGTTTAACATCTCACTGCGAAATTTAACTTTCTGGAAAGCTTGGAAATTTTCCTACAACTTTCATTCAGACCACTTCCTCAATTTCTGGCGTTTACATAGGTAAGAACAGGGAACAACTTTTACTGTTCTGAAGTTTTCTGACTGCGCAGAGAGGTCAGCTTGTGGAAATTTTATCTCTCAAACGGTAACAGATATTGAGGTGATCCCAGAGCCAAAAGAAAGATATAGAAATCTATTTTATTCCATAAAGTTTTTGTATTTTTAGTCCATCCAGAACTCGAGATATACAATTTTTAAAGCGGACTGCTCAGAGGGAAAAACATGGGTAGACAGCAAGATATAAGTAAAACCCAACTATTTATTCATATTACCCTTAGACCTTAGCCCTATTCTAAATGACTGTGGACAGGCCCACAATCATTGAAATCATAACAAAAATCCAACTCATCCATTAAGCATTATTACAAGCATGCATTCACGAAGTAGCAATTGTTCAATCAGTAGAAAATAAGAACACGCTCTCGCATCTCTATGCGTGTTTATTACAAATGGGGAAACCTCCTATGGGTCAAGGTTGGTGCCGGTGTTGGGGTCCTTGTGGTTCCTTAGGGGTGACTCCGCGAGGATGAGTGGTACTTCTTCAACATGATTCCCCTACTGTTGCTTTAACATGGAGTTCTCGACAGCCAACTCAAGGTAGGCCTTCCTCAGGGCATCTAGCTCATCTGAGACTCGATCCAAGTCTGTGTTGGTTTGAGCCAAGCATGCCAGGGTGGGTCGGATCCTGGGATTCCCTGCGACAAGTGGTGCAGCGATGTTGCAGATTGTCTGACCACTCCGCCGGCGGGGTAGATAGCGATCTTCTTCCCATGCAATGTCAGCAAAGTGGCGGTCGCGGTTCACCACCAAGGCCTGCCGGGCAGCGTCCCGGATAGCTGCTGCGCGGGTAGTCCTGGCGGTGATCGCACGGTGGATGTGGCACACCCGACTTCCTTCTCGGATGTAAGCTTTAGTCTCCCAGAAGCCGATGTAGTCGGGGTGAGTCCAATGCTCGGTGCGGTACTGCACAGTACACCGGGCATGGAAACGACGTGCGAGAGTAAGAAGCTTCGGATGGTAGTAGGCGTCACCATGCAAGTCGAAATGGATCACCACTGTCCATCCCTTTGCCAGAAGCGCAGCATGGTGATCTTGGCTATCTCCATCACCATCTCCATCATCACCACCACTGCCATGGTCGCTTGAGTCAGAGCTGTCAGAACTATCTTCATCATCTGGATCACCAGCTCCCTCTTGTTCATCTTGCTCCATGGGCTCCTCTTCGGTTTCCTCGTCCTCAACTGGTTCCTCTAT
The DNA here is from genome assembly GCF_000003195.3 of Sorghum bicolor. Taxonomy (NCBI): domain Eukaryota; kingdom Viridiplantae; phylum Streptophyta; class Magnoliopsida; order Poales; family Poaceae; genus Sorghum; species Sorghum bicolor. The sequence goes on from NC_012875.2 coordinate 30,139,688, forward strand.
CATGACTTCCTCCTCAGCATCCTCATCCATGGGTACATCCATGGTTTGTTCCTCATGTGGATCCTCCTCCATGTCCCTCAGCGCTTCAACCAGATGCGGGGGAACACGCTTGCCTAGAGTGAACCTTGTCCTCTTGTTGGGCATGATGACACGTTTGCGAGCTGTCCACTTGGTACGGGCCATCTATAAGAAAATGTATGAGGATTAGAATAAAATAATTTTCTCAATAGATATTAGGCAAGTTATAAGCATTAATTTTATAAGAAAATAATTAGTAAAATAAGTGCTCAAGACCCTAAAAACGTCCATTTCTAACTAGGCTGATCGTCCTACAGTCAGGCTAAGCTTTGATACCAATTTGTCGCACCCAGTTTTGATAACAAAACCAAGTACTTGAATATGTGCGCCCAGGATGTCCAAACACACATATTATCACAAATTGTAAATATATCAAAGTAAAGTACTTTATTACATCGCTTATTCAACTTAAATATCTCACAAAGTCTTGCTCATAGCAACATTATTACATAAAACGGAAAGCTAAGCCATTGTTGCCACAGGGACACCAACTGGTGAACACCAGCTCTCTAGAAGTCCTGGACATCTTCAGGGAACTCCTCAGTACACACATCTGTTACCCATCCGGGATTTTCATTGAAATATGAACAAGTGTAAGCGCACCATGCTTAGCAAGTATAACATAGGGGTATATGAAGGCTCAAAGGCTTGACTCGGTTTAACAGCAGTTAGCATTTTAGTTGGTCATATATTTTTTTTTACCAAGACTTACTACTTTTAGTGAATGTCCAACCCTGGTTACATATGAATTAATCAAAGTTATTATAATCCCCAAATATAACCAAGTAACCGCTAACCAAGAAGGATCCAGGCCGCTCATGACCGAGAGCTCGGCTGTTATAACAGGTTTTAGATTTCTGCAGAAATTGTACAACTTTACCCCCGAGCCATGGTTCCCTAGTGTCGGGGTTTGCAAGGCCCACACCACTTCTACCGAGGAAGTGTGACCGGGTCCCACTACGTAACCTTTCACTAGTCACCCTAACAAAATAGTAGCCGCGAGGTTTCAGTGGCAAGTGTGCATAGACGACCTCCTTCGAGAGGCACATGTGGTCGCGGCACTGTACTCACCAAGGTAGGAGTGACATCTATACACCACGAGGCACCCCCCTCTAGCGCCTTTCGGTAACTACTAAATTGCTAGAGACATACTAGTTATATGATTAAGGTCAGAGCCATTTGACTCTCGGGATTGTACGTGTCCTCCTGGGTGGCTGCTTCAGGATTAAGTCCTTATGGAGAGGAATCTAGAGCTTTCAAACCCAAGCTCTAGCCCCCTGAACCAAGTTACTAGAACATATTTTATCATGTTGCATACACCAATTTAATCAGATTAATTTATTAACTTGAGTTTTGAGCATAGCAAGCAACTACCTACATAGATGCACACCTTCCCATGGGTAACAAGGATTTGTGGTACAAAATTTATCTAGGTAAAGTCCTTATAGGTATTTCCAATTTAGACACATGCATATGTATGATTTAAGTAATATTCATAGGTACAAGGAAGCCTATATTACACTTGCCTTCCTCAAAAGTTTCTTCCTGGTAGAGTTCCACAAACTGCTCCTCAACCACTCCAACCTGATCTCCTTCTATTCGTGATCCAAACACCAATCAATCATCCATTCCAATCATCACATGCATACAAATAGAGTTCTATTAGAACAGTACACCAAATAGTGAAAACAGTGACTGAAAAGTATTTAAATCTACTCTACGCATTTCTACGAACACATGAGCGAAAGAATCACTCTAATCGGATTTAAAACATGAAAGTTATGCATAAAACAAAATGAATGGCATTTCTGTGAATAAACTGAATCCAAAAACGAATTTAAAAGAATTAAAACTGACTTTCTAACGGGTCTGGACCGCGCGCACTATTATTTAAAAGTACAGGGCTCAAAACGAAAGAAAACAGGATTAAAAAGAAATACTTTTGAACTGGATTGGACCGCGGGTTGATTTGCTTGAAACAGGGGGGTTAAACTGCAAAAACTTCAGCGGCCCGTGGCTGACCGCGTTGCTGACCGACAGGGGCCACGTGGCGTGCGGGGATTGGCTCGGTCCACCACTGTGCGCGTGGACCGGCCGGCCGAGTGTCGTGGACCGCGCCCACGGGTCCACGGTGGACCGGTTACATAACCCCGAAGGGGTATGTAATCTGGACCGTTGGGATCTAATCGGGCGGCTCAGGAAGGAGGGAGGCGGGGTGCTCGCCTGGTCGAGGCCGAGCACGGCGGCGCCATTGTCGCCGACGAGGTGAGCTCCTCGGAGCTCACCGGAAACTCGTTCCCGGCCATTCCAAACCAAACTAAAGCTACCGAAATGATCTACGCGACAAGGCGAACTCGATAGAGCACAAAGAAGGGGCGGGGAGCACGTCGGGACGACGGCCCCGCGGTGGCGCCACTTCCGCGGCCTCGGCGAGCCTCGGGCTCGGTGGTCTAGCGCTCTAGTTCAAAATTGAAAGCACGGGGAGTATCGTAGAAGTACCGCGGTTCCGATGGAGATGCTCGCGGTGTCCGAAGGTGCTCCGAGCAGTGTGGCCACGAGCGCGGCGGTCTGGGGAAGAAAAGGGCGACGGTGAGCTCAAATTCGTGGCATACAAGATCAAAACAAGGATGAAATCGATGCCTACGGTCGCGACGAGTCTCAACCAAACTCCCGAGACGATCTCCTGGCTCTGGGTCGCTCGAGCAAGGGGAAACCGAGGTGGGGGATCGACTCTGAGCTCCGATGGTGGCTAGGGCAGCAAGGGGGGGCTCGGCCTGGGGTTTTATAGGGCGAGCAGGGGCATTGAGGGAGCGCGCATGCGGGCGTTAACTCCCGGCGTCAAGGCGGCTTGATGGAGCCCCGATTGATGGCCTCCATCAATCGGCGTTTGAAGGGGGGATGAATGCCCCTAGCGGTGCTCCCGGCTCGGTGGAGTAGAAGGGGGGGAGACGCTGACGTGCGGACCCCACGGTGCAGCGAGAGAGAGGGGGAAGGGTGAGCGCCGACAGGCGGGACCCACCGCGCAGTGAGAGGGGGAGAGGGGGAGGGCGCGCGGGCTGACCGCGCGGAGTGGGCCGTGCCACTGGGCCGCGTGCGCGCGCGGAGCGGGCGAGGGGCGGGGTGCTGGGCCGCCACGGCCCAAGGCCAGGGGTGGGCGCGGGGGTTCAGGCCGGCCAGGGTTTGGGGGCTGGGCCAGATTTGGGTGAAGAGAAATAAAAATAGGAGAAAACTCTTTTGTATTTTCCAGAACTATATATTTGTATAGATCCCTTTAATTTGATTTTTAAACCAAACAACCCAGTCTTACAATCAATCAAAAATATTATGCACCAGCATGAATGCAGCATTTCATATTTCTAAACCTTATGGTTTATTTTAAATAATTCCAAAAATTGTTATTTTGCCTAAATAATTCTCAGATAATTCATATAATTGTGCCAAATTGAATACTAATTCGAAAATAAATTTTTAGGGTGCTACAAACCCCACCGGGATGTACTCGCGCGGCCTCTCCGACTTCCCCGTCTTCAGCACGAGATTGAGGCAACCCGCCCGCACCGGTTTCCTCACGCCGGTGGTCCCAGTGGGGGCGTTGAAGAGCTCGCCCCTGTAGAGATGGAGCCACAGCTCCCAGTGCGGCATCATCCCCAAGTAGCCCTCACACACGGCGGCAAAGACCGCCGCGACGGTGATGGCGTTGGGGAGAAGTGCTGGAGCTCCACCCCGTAGTGGAAGCAGAGGGCCCGCATGAAGCGACTCGGGGGAGCACCCAGGCCGTGGCGGTGGAACTTGGCAAACGACACCACGTAGCCCGCAGGCGGCTGGGGCTCCCTGTGACTCGCCGGCGGCGCGATCCACTCCGGCGACGATAGTGAGGTGCGGCGGCGCAGCAATCCCTCTTTCTCAAGATCTAGCAGCCGGCGCTCCATCATCGACGACGGGCGCCAGTCGTCGGCGGCGATGAGTCTTACAGGCATCTTGGCCGAAGAGGCGGTGGATCCGCTGCTGCACGAGGAGGCGCGTGCGCGTAAGACGGCGAGAGAGCTAAGACAGCAAGGAGGCAAAGGCAACAAGAGAATGGGAGTGAGAGGGCGGAAGGAAGAGGAACGGCGACGGCGCCACGACGTATTTATAGGCCGCAATCCGCCAATGGATGGATCCGATAAATGAGGTAACTCCCCCCATAAATGCGCCGTCTAACGGTCCTTTCCCTCCTCACAGGCCAGATGCTCCGAATTCCCCGCCGATACGGTGTCGCAACGTCACTTACCTGAAAAGGCGCGCCCAACGGGCAGAAAGACGAACCGGCACGGCAGCTTCCTTGTTTCGTAAGCCAAGGTACGCGCCCACAACAGTCTCGAGAGGTCGATGGCTGGCCCGTCGAAAGGGTTCGACAGCCGATCTCGAGCACCAAGAGTCAGGGGTCCCCAGCGAGTGGTCAAAAATCGAGGCATGCCTCGAAAACTCGCTGGCGATGTCCAAGGCAGGGTCGAGACAGTCGAGAGGAATCCCCCCGACGGGAGGCATCGAGCCGCTGGACTCTATTGAATGAGACCGGTATCCCCGACCACGTCGACCCAGCTTTATGAGAACGCCTCCGGGCTACAGCTGACCCCCTCGAAAGGGGCACAGCTTCTCACTTGGACTACCCGCTAGGAACTCGATCTGGAGTGGAAGACGCTCGCTCTATCGAGAGTACGTCGAAACCTCCACGCAAGGCAAAGCCGATCAGAACCTTCCACCACTGGTGTCGACAGTGTCTCTGCAAATTAGGCAAAATAACCCTCAAGGGAGTTAAATACTCCCTCGAGGGCTCGGGGGCTACCCCCGCGGGGTCGCTCGCGCGCCCCCGCGGAACCTCGACTGAAAAGACAAAAGTCTCCACTCGAGCGCCAGCGCTCGAATGGAGACTCGGGGGCTACTGTCGAGGGTATCAACAAGGGGTACCCTCACCGATGCGAATAACGAAACCATCCGTACATAAAACTAGCGCCTCGATTCGACGCTCCGTCCGCACACACGCACGACCATCGACGACCGTAGCCTCGAAGACGGAAATAGCGTCGAGCGAATCAATCAGGCGTCGAGCTCTGGTCAACGTCGAATACGGAACAGGCTCCCGCGAATCGGGAGGCGTCGAGCGCAAGGACGCTGCCGCCGCCTAACGCGCGCACGCGGGCCGGGGCATTAAATGCGCCTGGTGCCTCCCCACCTAACACATGGGTCACGGGGGGCGTGATAGAGAACAGGCACCTGTCCCACCGATCTTTTTGCAGCCTTCCCCACCAAACGGCCCAAGGCGTGTCAGGACGTGGGAAACAGAGACGGAGTGTCTAATCAAGACCCCCTCGAGATGGCCAAAGTCAGCGCTCCAACATCAGGACGTCGTACGGCGTCCGACCCTCGACCAGATAGAGATCCATCCAGGAGACAAGTCGGGCGTCGACTGACCACATCCCAACTGCTCCGCCGGATTTGCCGTCGGGTCGTACGAGTGTACATCAGGCAAATCAATCCAGGACGGCGTGCAGAACAGAATGCAAGGGCACGCGTAATCATCACCAGGCTATTAAGACGGGACGACTCGAGGCCATGCCGGTACGGAAGCCTCGAGTAGGTCAGCGCTCCATACTGCTATCGACTCCTATTCTGACGCCTATACATGTACCCTGGGTCTCTCCTTGGGACTATAAAAGGAGGGACCCAGGAATAGAACGGAGGACGAGACCACGCTCATATGCAGTAGAGCTCCCCACTTCATACCACGCTTGTATTCACCCCTGTACGAGCACTTAGGTGCAAGATAATACAAACTCTCTCCCCCCCGCTGGACGTAGGGCCTTCTCTTGCCCGAACCAGGATAAATCTCTGTGTCTTCTTGCATCACCATCCGGGAAAGGGAGCACGCATACAAATTTACTCGTTGGTGTGACCCCCCGGGGGAAAAACACCGACAGTTGTGGTAGCCTTAGGGTAGTGACAGCCCTAACGGTCGACGTATTCCACCTCGTTCGGATAGGTGTTTGTAGGACCGTAGTCGGAGCTTCCTAGCCCCCTTCTCATCTCTTTCTGTGGTTAGTGTTCTGATGTCCCGAAATAGATAATCTTGAAGTAATTCTTGATTATTAGATCAACTAAAGAACTCTCAGGAAACTTCCTCTCTTCCCACCAAAAATAATTATATAGTTATCCTTGGGCAATCTTGGATCTTAATTAGTACACTCACGTTCCCTGTGAAAAATTGATACTCTGGAATACTCTCGGGTGAAGGCTACATCGGTATCCGTGCGCTTGCGGAATTTTCTGTTTGCGTTTAAAATACCCAACAAGCTTTCTAGCACCGTTGCCGGGGAACGGTAGCTGTGCTAGTTTCGAACCAAGTCGTCCGTGTATCCTTTTTCTTTTCCTTTTTTACCACACTCACCTTATCACTTTCACCATACCACATGGATTTCACTCTAAGCATTAATGAGCATGGAATTTATTTCATAGCCACTTCACTTACTCCATGCTCATATGCAACATCTTCACAATCCATTGGTCTCTCCAACATCACCACATTCGATACTCTGGAATACTCTCGGGTGAAGGCTACATCGATATCCGTGCACTTGTGGATTTTTCTGTTTGCGTTTAAAATACCCAACACTATTGTAGCGTCAGCTGATGAGGTTTTGTCACTAGGGGCTTGGTCTTCCTCAGGTAATGTGGACATGCCAACTCATCATATGATGGAACATGATGAGCATTCACCATGCAAAACAAGTGAACATAAACATTTTACACCTACATGATGTTCTGCCAAAAGGAAACAAGAGCAGGTGAATTTGTTCCAAACTAAACTTGAGATTGAAATATTTAAGGATGTTATACTACCTAAGTGTTGTACCTTGATTGTACTCAGGTATACAGAAGAAAAGAAGGATGAATCAGACCCTAAAGACGGACTAGCAAATCGGATCACTAGAGTTAAGAACGGACCGCTGCAAGTCCCTGACAGACTAGCAAAACGGACCAGTAGAGTCAAGAACGGACTAGTGCAAAGAAATCTTCAGAACCTTTTACTCACAAATGCTTGAGAAAATTTCTAACATAACATCTTTGAGTTCATTGAATACTACTCATAGCTTCCAGTTTACATTTGTTTTGATTGGAGAACATATTGTAGATACCTTCTAGGTTCATGCCATTTGTGTAACATATAACAAGCTTGCTGATTTAGACTCAAAAATGTTGTGAGATAAACAAAGTGAGAAATCCTTTGAGATGCAACAAACGCTTGGTGCTTATGGTTTCGATCAATTCATATTGTCAGCATGTTCGTACCATCCACTTAAAGTTAGAAATCTTGTGCAAAGCAAAGCCTATACACCGAAAAGTTATTCATCCACACCTTGGAGCATTGAGTTTAAAAATTATACTTCTAAACCCTTGAATAAATTTTGCTGCCACAATAATTTTTGGAATGACATTAGTTCTCAACATCCATTTGATGAAAAGTTTGATCTTCTAAAGATAAAACATGATAACATGAATCAAATGATTGGATTGGAAGAAATTTTTGTGCTTCCCTCCTCTAAAATGTTTGCAGGTTCACCAAAGTTGAGAGAATGTTTCTTACATGGAAAAGAAAATAATGCAAAAATAATTCATAATGGAACAAATGAACAGAACAAAAGGAATGATTATTGGAATTATCAAGTACATCCACCCTCTATTTTGTCTAAGCTGTTTTCAGGTAAACAAAAGTCGTGGATGACTTTTCTTAAAGGGAGGGAGGATGATGAGACCATACCAAGGCAATCAACATTCAAGCATCCACTAAAGGTGAAAGCTAAACTTAATTCCAAATCATTTAGGTTTCCACATACAAGGCTACTACTTGGTTTATATGATTATAGATTCAAACAACTTGCTATCATGGAACAAGAGGATTGCGATGTTATCACAACATTACAAACCGATGGCCTAGCACAACTCTTTGGATCAGAAGAGTTAGAGTCGAGGACGACTCCTTTTCAAGAGGGGGAGGATAATGAGGACATGCTAACTCATCATATGATGGAACATGATGAGCATTCACCATGCAAAATAAGTGAACAGAAACATTATACACCTACACAATGTTCTACCAAAAGGAAACAAGAGCAGGTGAATTTGTTCCAAACTAAACTTGAGATTGAAATATTTAAGGATGTTATACTACCTAAGTGTTGTACCTTGATTGTACTTAGGTATATAGAAGAAGAGAATGATGAATCAGACGCTGAAGACGGACTAGCAAATCGGATCACTAGAGTGAAGAACGGACCAGTGCAAGTCCCTGACAGACTAGCAAAACGGACCAGTAGAGTCAAGAACGGACTAGTGCAAAGAATTCTTCAGAACCTTTTACTCACCAATGCTATGAAGGTCCATGAGGACTTGTTGGAAAGCTTGTCGTGTCTGCTTTCCAATACCTTAAGTCTCATCTCATTTGGACATCGCAATCAAGAGTTATGCTTGGATTAGTCAAGACTGCTCAGAAGGTCAACACTCTGTCGTGACAGAATGTTGGTACAACTTGCCATGTAAAACTGTACCAATCTACAACGTTTCGTGGTGCATGATATACATTGCTGGAAAGCTCTTAGAGTCTAGTTTCACATGCAAGAAAGGGTTTGTCATTTCGACTTCCCAATAAGGAGTTATGGTTAGTTTATTTGAAACTACTCTGGAGGCCAACAGTCACGCGAAGCCAGTTCGGGAATCGATTCCGAGGGGACCTTTCACATTGCCTTCCCTTAGAAACTCTATTTCGTTTTCATACCTATCTAGGAGGGTTGTTCCTAGTATAAATATCCCCTACCTCTAAGCTATTAGAAACCTTTGATCATTTTGATAAACTACATGATATTGCAGCCGCGCTGCTGAGTGCCTTACTCAACCTTTGTTCTTTCTTGTTCTTCTTGGACTTGTGAAGAGAATCCTCTGGGTTCCCCAACTTCATGCTCTATGGCTTCCATTCGGAGATCAGAGAATCCTCTGGGTTCCCCTATTGTGTGGATTAGTTCCGGATTGTGGTTCTGAAGTCGTTCGGAGATCGAGTCGAAGTCTTCACGGTTTCGGTGCCTCTCTCCCCGTCGCTTGGTCGCATCCCACCGTTGTCAGGTATAAAGCTCGTTATCCGTTGTTTGCAGCAAGTTATCCTTGTTCTTTTGATCTACTGTCGTGAAGATCGGGCCACCCTTGTACCGATTCATATCGGTACCCTATCATTAGGGGCATCACTATGGTCATCAGTGTAGGGGGTGTTGTCTAGTATGGTTGCTAGGACCACCATACATTCATTAATGGTTAAATGAAGGAATGCTCCCTTCAAGGCTAGATCAAGGAATTGTGCGGAACTTTGCCTAAGACCAAGATAGAAATGTTGCATTAGTGTTGGCTCGGTTATTGCTAAGTCTGGGCGAGGACGCTAAGTGTGTGATTTGCGCCCAAGCCGCACCTAGAGATTCCATCTCTTCTTGCTTGACGTTTAGGATCTCTCTATGGAGACGAGCCATAAGGGAAATGGGGAAGTAGGTAAGGCAAAACTTGGCTTGCAGCTTCTCCCATTCTCCATCTACACTACCTACATAGCGAGAGTACCACCATCTGGCTTTTCCCGTCAAAGAGAACGGGAAGAGCTTCCACTTAAGGGTAACTCGCCTCATCCTTTGGATGTGAATGCACGAGCAAAGCTGCTCGAAATCACATAGGTGGGCATAGGGATTTTCATCTCCTTCTCCTGAAAAGGGATTCTCCTAAACCATCGCTATGAGACTTGGGCGAAGCTCATAACGAACGGCCAAAACAGCCTGAGAAGAACTAGGCGGGTCCAGCTCAGCGCCTGATGGAGCAACGTAGTCAAATAGGGTTGTTTGATCCATGGGATAGGTAAAGGTTCTAATCAAACAAGGATAACTTGACGACTTTGAGTCTAGTTAACCAGCTACCATTCCCCAGCAACGGCGCCAGAAATGCTTGTTGACTCTTCTTAGCGTCACTACCTAGGATTGTCAGTCCTTGGCACAACACTAAAAATGCTTGTGTGACACCAGAAGTGGCAAATGGTTTTACCGCAAGCGGACGGTGGTCAATGCAGCACTTCACCAGGAGTATTCCAGGTATCGTATTTTCCACGGGGAATGAGAAGTGGATTAACTAGACCAATTAAGTCGTCGGATGATGATCAAAGGTCTTAGGATTGGTTGGAGAGGTATTTCTAGTATTTGGCTTTTGGCTAAGCTTTCCTAAGTATACTGAGAGTTAACTCCCTTCCTACTATGGCCGATAGGTGAAAATGGTGTGGCGAAACACTTCCCTCGGCAGCTACCATGTAGGCCAACTATTATTTGCAACTTGCCTAACAATACACTAAAGAGAACTCCTAATGTCCAGCAGAGGCATGTCACGCTTTGCTGCTGGCGTTCTTCAAGTGCGACAAGAAGTCCACAAGGGCAGACTTAGTCTAGACACCACATCTAGACTAATTCTACTACTCTAGACCCAGCTAAGGTTTCGAGCACTTCACACAAGGCAAAGCAATGTGCCAGTAGGCCAGTTGTATACTTAAAATAAACTAAGACACAAAGTAAATATTGGAAGTACTTAGATGAAAGGCAACTAGAAGGAAGACTTACCAGAAGACAAGCATCTGCTGAGGCGCTCCTGGAAGAAGACTCCCGATATTCCGGGACTCCTCCTCGGGGAACTCCTCACTCTCTTCCCTCTATTCTTACACTTAGCTAAGAGTAGCTCTTCCTAAGATACATCATGCTTAACTAGGCTATCTAAGAGGGTATTTATAGGGGAGAGATGGAGTAGGGGCTACTCTAGCGCTGTTGGGTATTTTAAACGCAAACAGAAAAATCCGCAAGCGCACGGATACCGATGTAGCTTTCACCCGGGAGTATTCCAGAGTATCGATTTTCCACAGGGAACGTGAGTGTACTAATTAAGATTCAAGATCGCCCAAGGATAACTATATAATTATTTTTGGTGGGAAGAGAGGAAGTTTGCTCAGAGTTCTCTAGTTGATCTAAGAATCAAGAATTACTTCAAAGATTATTTATTTCGGGACATCAGAACACTAACCATAGAAAGAGATGAGAAGGGGGCTAGGAAGTTCTGACTACGGTCCTACAAACACCGATCCGAACGAGGTGGAATACATCGACCGTTAGGGCTGTCACTACCCTAGGGCTACCACAACAATCCACAGGATTGGGTGCAATTCCAAGTAATTGCAAGACTAAACACCACGTCTAATCTATTAATTACTACTCTAGCATTTCAAAGACTAGAGCACTTTATGCAAGTGGGAATCCAATAAATAACTTGAATGTAAATAATAGTAATTAAAGAACTCAGGAATTATGAATGAAGAACTTGGAGAACGATGAAGAACGAAACAGTTGATGCAAAAGTACAATGTTGAGGAAGATCCGACAGATCCGGCTCCTCCTCCGCTATCCTCTTCTCTCTCCCTATTTTCTATATTACAACTAGAACTGACTAGAACTAGAACTAGATGAACTAGAACTAGAACTAGATGAACTAGAGGGATCCTCTCTACTTGGATGAATAATTGAAACCCTAGCTTTGATTTTGTAGAAGAGATATGTCCTCCCTGGGCCAGGGGGCCTGCTTATATAGCCCTTCTAAATGAACGTGGGCCGTCGGATCAAACCGACCTTAATCGCACGGTTTTCCTTGATCCTCAAAGGCGGTGGAGCACAATCCGCGAGACAGAGCCTGATTGGCTGAGACTGCAGGGCGGGCGCCCATGGGGGGAGGGCGGGCGCCCTGCCCCCGGGCCCGCTCGGCCTCCCGTTCGTTCCCGTGGCTTCTGGAGTCTTCTAGATGATAGAAAATTGGCGCACACGTTAATATCTCTATGTAAACCCGACGTGTGGGCCTTTCCTCAATATTTCCTGATAACCCCCTGCAGAAATAGACAAACACCAAAACTCGTGGAATTCTGTCAGATGAAACCCTAAGTTTGGATGTTGGTTGCATATACGTCCTTTTCCATGATTAGTTGATGGTTAAATGTGAGCATTAAGGACCGTCAACAAGCTCCCCCAAGCTTAACCTTTGCTCGTCCCTAAGCAAAGCTAAAATCAGCAAGAAAACAGGTGTTACATTTATGCCTCTTCCTACAGGGTTTTTAAGTTATCACTAAGGTCTTAAGTGATTGAAAAACAGAACGATCAAGTCAAGCACTATGTCTCAAGTTCTTCTGTCTTACCTTTGTTCTGGAGTTTTTTTGTAAGTTTCCAAAATAAAACTGAGGCATTTGCCTTCTTCTCGAAAGATATATAAGTAGAGCTTTAAAGGTTTTAGTATACTTACTTTGCATTTTGCTCTGCCATTGCTCGGAGCAAGGGAGAGGAATGTCATACTCCTAGATCAAGACCTTTGACATTTTTGAAAAATTTGTCATCTCTTACTGGCATATTGCTTATTAGAGGGACCATGGGCTATAATTTTTTTCATTCTTTTTTTCAGTCTCTCTCTTTTTTTTTTATTTTTTTCTTCAAGTGGGCACCAAGTACCCCTAATTCTACTATCGGACACGTGTCCATTTTTTCCACTCAGGTGGGTATCTTTGTACCCCTAATTCTACTTTGGACATGTCAGAAAACCGACCAAATTATAAGAGTTCAAGTGTAGAAATGATCGACTCGCAATCAAGTTTCCAAACTTGAGCCCATATAATCCTGGTAGTCAACTGAAATCACGAAGGACTTCAAACCAACTTGCAACAAAACAAGATCGTAATAGTTCAACATAACACAGTGAGTGTTACATAGTCATTCATCGCCGTCGAAGCGGCACCACATCGGAGTCACTTAGTTCTTACAACACATGTTTGTAGTAGCGGAAGCAAAATAGTTACACACACTTTCCAAAGTTCATTTCACAAGTTCTTGTTCAACCAGGGTCTCATGCCATCCCTCAAAAAGCAACAGGTACGAAGTAGTTAGAGAACCGTGCACAAAGGTTTAGTCCTCATCCCCAGCGGGATGGAGACAGGTCTTGCAGAAGCCATCATAAAAGATATCATTTGCAACAGGTGGGAATAAACCCTAAGTACGAGGATGTACTCAGCTAGACTTACCCGTCTAGTAAAACATAAAAGACTCCAAGGATCATGCAAGGCTAAGTGTAGAGTGGAGCTAGCTTGACTTAACAGTTGCCAAAAAGCTTAACTAGTAACTATTTTAAAGTAAAAGTATCATATTAATCATCATTAGCCTACCACTAGATTAGCACCTGTACTAAAACACATCACTTGATTATTACAAACAATAATAACCATATCAAGTTCATCATATGCTCTTTCTTGCTATCATCATCATCACGAACCAAGTTCATTAGTGAATGCTACGTTTGCTGCTGCTCTGTCAAGTTCTCACTATCCGGAAGAGACGGCGATTTGAATTGATTCCTATCCAGCTGGAGGGTTACTCCTAGCACTCACCCAAGCATCCCCCGTCGGAGAGCCAACGGGTCACCTTTGGTACGACTCAGAAATCGCGGCTCCGATCAGCGCCGCACTCCCAGGGCTACCACTCTGCCAGGGAGGTCAGGAATTTTAACTCACTTGCCTTTGGTCTTAGGCCAATGGTCCCCCACACACCGCACTTCCTCCGGTAGTGCGCACTTTATACTTGCCGGTCTTCCGGCCTGAGTCATACTACTAGGCTTTGCGGTCGCAACGAGTTATCCGGCCAACTAAGTGTTAGGCTTGCGTTCAACATGACAAAAGGACGTACAACGGTCGGTCCTTAGCTGCCACAGACGGAGTTACTACAACCTTGCAAAACTCCGCCTGGCTTAAATCAATTTAATCAGGTTCCATCCACGATAGCACATATAGTCAATCGTGATCTGACACAACCCTATCTCGCGCAGGTGACAGGATATCACCCGACTTCTACCGATTAAAGCATGACTAAGCCACTACTCGATCCTAACTCTACAACTAGGTAGTGTAAGATATCTGGACAAGGATTGAGTAAAATGCAGCAAAGGTTTCATCACAACTCCTATACATAAATGCATCAATAGATATAACATACTCAAATAAGCTTTCGAAAGTAAAGTGAGAGACTTAAGATGCTCCGGAGCTTGCCTTTCATGAACGAGGCCGGCTCGTGATTCAGGCACTCAACTTCCTCTTCGGGCTCCTCGTGTCTGGCTTGCTGGACCTCCACCTCCGGACTGATCTCCTGACCTTCGTGAACCACTTGGAGCTCGAACGCAGTCGTTGTTTCCGGTGCACCTATTGCATGCATAAAGAATAAGAAATGTGTGCATACTAGATGAGGATGAATGCTTGCCAATGCAATGAGAACTTCACTGGACACTCATTTACTGAGTAACTTCTAAGATAAACTCACAAAGGATAACCAATTAACTTAGCAAAACTTAGCGAGTCAAACTATAAACAGCAAGCATCACATAACAGAACAGCTCAGTAAACAGGTCATAACTATTGCTATAAAGATCCCATACACATAAATGAGGACATTCTGGAAAGCTTATGAAATTGTCTACAATTCATCTTAAAACATCACAGCAAGATTCAAAAGTTAAACAAGTCATTTAACAAAGTTCCAGGTTCTGCCCCAGGAAAACAGAGAACACCTATTTCTGGAACCCAACTTGGAAAAGCTATAACTTTCAAATTATTGGACCAAATGATCCCAAAATTAATCCACAGCTAGATCATACAGTTTACAACAACTTTGATTTAGACAAGTCTTCCAGCAAACCAAGTTATCAACAAGTAAAGGTTAGATTACCCCCTTGCTGTCCAGGACAGCTCTTAACCCTCTAATTAATTATTTGATGACATAACCAAAACATATCTAGCACCAGCCAAATAGCTTACAAGCACAAGCATATCAGAAGACAAACAGAACATCATATGTTAACCTTGAAATGTTTAATAACAAGGCATTTATCAATTTAATTCTGTAAAAGAGCATTAATACAAGATACAAGCAAAAGCACTCAGAAAAATCCACAAAAATTACAGAAGCATAAGTATAGCATCTAAACATTACCATAAAATTTTCAGAGCAATTGCACATGCCAAAATTAAGATAAGCATTTAACATGTGACAAGGTGTTTATTTCATAAATTCAGAAACATGGCTTATATAGTGTCAAACAACAGATTTTAGATTATTTACATGCTATTAATACCATAAACCAGTTTGACACCAAAGTAGAGCACCAGCATAAACACCAATTATTTATTATGATTTAAATAAGAAAACAAGCCATATCTCAATCATAAATTACATATCACAGATGCAGTACTCCAAAAATCATGAAATATTTATCACAGCATTCTCATACCACACAAAGACTACCATCAACATTTCATAGAAAAAGGAGCAGTAAAATAAAAGTTATGAATTTACTCATGAATAACAAGATTAAATCCTAATAATTATTTTTCCCAGAAAACATGGTCCATTTTATATTTTTAATAAAAACTAGCCATCTCAAAGAATCTCACAAACTTGGTTTCACAATTTTTGGATCTCAGAAACTGGAGATATGATTTTTGCAAAGAAGCCAAAAATCTGGATTTGAATAAAAGAAAAGGAGGGAAACTAAGTGTCACTGACAGCGGACCCCACGCGTCAGGTTCTTCTTCCTCATGACCGAGACGACATTCCCCGGCGATTTCTCCGCGACGGTGAGGTCTCCGGTCAAACCAAGGGCACCAACGTGATCCCCAGACCATTGCGAACCGGTTGACCCCCTTTTCCCCACGGCGGAGCCACCGGAAGGGCCTCGCCGTCGATCATGGCGGCTCGGCGGAGGTGCTCGGCGTTACACCGGAGCTCTCAGGCCGGTAGAGCGTGACCTAGGGTTTCCTACAGCACCAGCAGACTACGGCGAAGCTTCCTAGGTAGGCGACTTGGCTTGAAACGGCGTGGAATGAGCTGGCCACGAGAGAGCCCAACTCCGGCGGAAACACGGCGGCGCTGCGCGTCGTGTCCGGCGACAGTGAGCGCGGTAGAGCGTCCACAAAGTGGCGCAAACGCTTGATAATAAGGACCTAAGCTACCTCTAGAACCTAACCAGAGAAGACGAGAGGCTCCGAGGAGCTCGGCATTGAGTTCGCCGGAGAAGAAGGTCACGGCGACCCAATTTGGGGGAAAGCGGAAATGTCGGCTCACCGGAGGGTTTCACGGCGAGATAGCGGGTGGAGAGTGGAGAGCGGTTCACGGCGGAGCTGTGAGCGAGGTTTGGTGGACAGCAACGCAGCGAGGAGCGCGTACGAGCTCGCCGGAGTGAGCTCGCGACGGTGAGCTTGCTGCGGCCGCGTTTCTGGCGAGAGAGAGCGAGGCAGAAGGAAATGGACGCGTCCACTTCGCCCGGGGTCTCGCCGTGGAGGTCATGCGCGTGCTGGGAGCTGACGACCGGGGCCAAGAGCGATGTACGGGCGCCAAATGTCGACGGAGCTCTGTCACCGGTCGGCCACGTCGACGAGCTCGGCCTCGATTCAGTTAAGGTGATAACTGTGTGACAGAGCGACTTTGACGGTGATTAACTCCCAAACCAAAGCAAGTTAGGAGATGGTGTAGTTGACAAAGTTGGAGAACTAGCTGAGTTCTACAACATTGTCAACTGGAGCAAGAGCCAGATCGGCCTAGTTTGAAAGATATGAAGTTTTGAAAATCGATCAAGCAAACTGCTGCGTCCCCGGACTTCGAAAAATTTTCTAAGTGTTGGAAACAGCCCCAAATCTGCCTTGTGGGTCACTTTTGAGCTAGATGTTTTCATTTTCATGAGATGGACATAAAACAACTTTTGTTCCTTATAAAATTTTCTACAACTTTGATGAAGAAAGTTTTGACATGCAAACATTTTATGAAACACTTTTTAAAAGCCTAAGCAAAAGAGGTTTCTAGGGCTTATACAAGGAAGGATGACTTAAGTGATTATTTTGGATAAGTGATCCACATGAACATTGTTCCTAAGGTTGAATTAAGCATAGATAAACTATTTAGCAAGGCATAGAACACAAGCATGAGCATGGTTCACACAACATAAGCATAGGAAGCATGATTAAACAAGTTAGAGCACACTTAAGCATAAAATGACATGGCTCAAGGTAGATGATGATCATGATATGCTTGAGTAGATGATAATGCTCATGTTATGCATGTGATTGATGCAACCATAACACTGGGGTGTTACAGGACACTTGTCCATTTTTACCTCTTGTCTCACTCTTTTTTTCGAATCAAATTTTTGCATAGTCCCATGCCTCTAATGCAATAATACTTCGGAAGAGTGAATCTTTTATATTTTTAAAACAAAAAGATCTTGATCTTTGGAGCATGATAATTCTCTCAACCAAAACTACAAGAATTAACAATGCCTTGAACAAAGCAAGTGCCCATAGTTTTAATATTTATATCTTATAAGACTCTAGGTATTATGTCAAACATGATCTCTTTTTTTGAATATTTAGATTTTAAAAAGATAAAATCTCCAGAACTCTAGTGAAACTTGGAACAAGTTAAATAGTAGCTCAGACCTTCTCATATCATGTTTGTCAATTACCTAGACTTGGATCAAACTTTCTTTTTAACTTATTTAAAACTTAGGATTACACAAAACTATTGTATATTACTCAAAAGAAAAACTTTGTTTGGTTTTATGGTTATGCATTTTTTTTATTTATTTCCGAATACTAGTAAATAAAACCAAGAAAGAAAAGTAATACTTATCTAGATACAGTGGGGGTGCCTCCCCCAAGCTAGATGTTGACATAGTCGTTCACTCTTGTGGACTGCTTGTTCGGTCTCACTCTTCTTAAGCCTCAAAATCCTGCACAACCCAAATAGACAACAAAACTCATGGTGTTTGTACTACCACGGGCGTCTCAACTTGTTCTGCTACGTTAGCATCGCTCGTAGAGTCATTCCCAACTGGTTCATCTTGAACTTCATCAAGATAAACATTTTGTCCATTTGTCTCCCTTTTGAGAAACTCTTTCTCTAAGAAAACACTGTTTCGAGTAACAAACTCTTTGCCCTCTGTCCGGTTATAGACATAATACCCTAAAGTTTCCTTTGGGTATCCCACGAAAAAGCACTTGTCTGATTTGAGTGTTAGTTTATCTGATATAAGTCGTTTGACATAAACTTCACACCCCCAAATTTTCAGAAAAGACAAACTGGGACACTTACCGGTCCACATCTCATATGGTGTCTTAACTACAGACTTAGACGGTACCCTGTTTAAAGTGAAAGCGGCTGTTTCTAGAGCGTATCCCCAAAATTGTAATGGTAGGTTTGACTAGCTCATCATAGATCGAACCATGTCCAACAAAGTTCGATTACGTCGCTCGGACACACCGTTCCTCTAAGGCGTTCCAGGTGGCGTAAGTTGTGGAACGATTCCACAACTCTTTACACTGCTGCATGTTGGGGCATTAGCACCGGTCGGGAAGGGCCTGTTGCCCCAGTTCCCGAGCCGGTGGTGCCCTTCCAGGACTAAAGGCCCACCTTTAGTCCCGGTCCAGGGAACCAGGGCTAAAGCCCCCCCTTTAACACTGGTTGGTAATACCAACCGGTTTTAAAGGGTCCTGCCAGGGTTGCCACGTTGCAGGACCCTTTAAAACTGGTTGGTATTACCAACCGGTGTTAAAGGGTTTTTTTTTTTTGGTTCACTTCTTCGGTTCTGTTTATTGTTTTTATATAATAATAATAATAGGTTTTTCAATACATATTTTTTGCTGATACAATAATATATTTATATTACACGCATATTAAGCATATATAAATGAAAATTATAGGCTTAGCTTTATAATTAAGCTTTGCCTATAATAAAATGAATAGGCCACATAAAAAATTAAATAGATACGTAAAAAACTTTATATATAGTTTTATAAGTACAAAATTTGTAACACATATATACATAGAGTTTTTTCTCCCAATGTCTAAAACCGATATAAATGATCATCGTTGTTTCGAATAAGAGTTTCGGTGCTATTGAAGTGAAACTCGCCGTTTGGATTGATCACTTGCTCGTGGAGAAATCCTGCTATCGTCTCTTGGATAGCTTTGATTCGGTCTTTTTGCATGACCTTTTCCCTCAACCATTCCGTCTGTAATTTGAAATAAATAAAAAGGTATTAGTTATCTAAGTTATTCAATATAATTCAGGAGATAATGAAAAGAGACTGTTGACGGTCTTTAATGCTCATATTTAACAATCAATCAATCATGGAAAAGGATCCAAATGCAACCAACACCTAGACTTAGGGTTTTATCTGACAGAATTCCACGAGTTTTGGTGTTTGTCTATTTCTGCAGGGGGTTATCAGGAAATACGGAGAAAATGCCCACACGTCGGGTTTACATAGAGATATTAACATGCTACGCAATTTTCTATCATCTAGAAGACTCTAGAAGCCACGAGACCGAAGCGGAGGCCGAGAGGGCTCAGGGACAGGGCGCCCGCCCTAGTCCTAAGGGCGCCCGCCCACCTGTGTTGCCCAAGCAGAGTCCAATTCAGGGATTACGCTCCACCGACCTAAAGGATCAACAATAACTGTTCAATCAATGTCGGTTTGATCCAACGGCCCAGATTCATCTGAAAAGACTATATAAGCAAGGCCCCCGGCCCCTGGAGATCATACCTCTTCTACAGAATCAAAGTTAGGGTTTCAATTCTTCATCCAAGTTGAGAGGATCCCTCTAGTTCTTCTAGTTCTACCTCTAGTTCATCTAGATCTAGTTCTAGTTCATCTAGTTCTAGTTCTAGTTCCTCTAGTTCTAGTTCTAGTTAGTTCTAGTAGTAATCTAGAAAATAGGGAGAGAGAAGAGGAGAGCGGAGGAGGAGGAGCCGGATCTGTCGGATCTTCCTCAACATTGTACTTTTGCAGCAACTGGTTCGTTCTTCATCATTCTCCAGGTTCTTCAATTCATAATTCCTGAGTTCTTTAATTACTTTTATTTACATTCAAGTTATTTATTGGATTCCCGCTTGCATCAAGTGCTCTAAACTTTGAAACATTAGAGTAGTAATTAATAGATTAGACGTGGTGTTTAGTCTTGCAATTACCTGGAATTGCACCCAATCGTGCGGATTGTTGTGGTAGCCCTAGGGTAGTGACAGCCCTAACGGTCGACGTATTCCACCTCGTTCGGATCGGTGTTTGTAGGACCGTAGTCAGACCTTCCTAGCCCCCTTCTCATCTCTTTTTGTGGTTAGTGCTCTGATGTCCCGATATAGATAATCTTGAAGTAATTCTTGATTCTTAGATCAACTAGAGAACTCTCAGGAAACTTCCTCTCTTCCCACCAAAAAAATAATTATATAGTTATCCTTGGGCGATTTTGGATCTTAATTAGTACACTCACGTTCTCTGTGGAAAATCGATACTCTGGAATACTCCTGGGTGAAAGCTACATCGGTATCCGTGCGCTTGCGGATTTTTCTGTTTGCGTTTAAAATACCCAACAAGCTTTCTGGCGCCGTTGCCGGGGAACGGTAGATGTGCTAGTTTCGAACCAAGTCGTCTGTGTATCCTTTTTCTTTTCCTTTTTCACCACACTCACCTTATCATTTTCACCATACCACATGTATTTCACTCTTAGCATTAATGAGCATGGAATTTCTTTCATAGCCACTTCATTTACTCCATGCTCATATGCAACATCTTCCAATCCATTGGTCTCTCCAACATCACCACATTCGAGATCCCCAACCCCCTCTTCCTTTCTATTTATAAAAACTTTAAAAGGGCGGTTGTCGATGCATATGTTTATAATAAATATTGCAGATCTCGTTGAGTTGATCTTGATATAGGTCAGTGTTGGAGGGGAAACCACCTCGCCGACATAAATTGATGGTTTCCCAAGGACAAGCTTAGTGTCCTAAAACATGCACTGATCAGATTGTAACATGAGCTTTTAATTATTTGCAACATTACCTTGTGTGTTGAGCATATAAGGATAATTGTAAAATAAATTCCTTCGGGTATTATTGTCACTAACCTTTCCAGGATTGGAGCAAGAAGATCGGATGAATGACAAGCACAAGGTATGTCCAACCAATCATCATACAACATTGAATTAAATTCATTCAAACTTGAATTTTACAAAATTCAAGCTTGGGGGAGTACTTTACATAAAAACATCCTTTGCCATGTTGCTATGTTGGTTGTCCCTACCTTTGAGACATGCTCAATTTTTTTAAATACTAATCACACTACTTCATCTCCACTTGAGTAGATCTCTATAAATACTCTCATGCTACCTTTATTTGCTTTAGTATATGTCTAGGTTTGGAGTAGTTTCTTTTATCTCATAATTAAGCCTGGTGCTTAGTTTAGGGCTGATGATCTTACTTCCAAGGGAGTTTAAATTAAGCATGATGCTTAGGTGAAAATACCCTCCTAAATCAAATTAGACATGGTGTCTAGGTTGATCTTTGAGCCGATAGTATGCTATAGTAGATATTGGATATTTTGTTGGACTAACCCCTACAGGAAAACTTTGAATATCGACCTGGGAAGTCCTGAGATAAACTCACATTGGAGACAAAGAGAGAGACGCATGAAGGTTAACAATTTACACAAGGAAGGCATAGCTCACAAGAGATGATCCATGGAGGGTGCCACAAACACGATGCACAACCGATAAGAAAGGAAAGCTTCCACAAGGTGATACAGTATCATCACTCTTCATGTAAGGTAACATCTTAAGGTAATTGACTATGACTTTTTATAAGCTTCTCCTTGGTTCTGGCATTCACATGGATAAAAGAGACAAAAATGTATGATTTACAACTCTAGATTAACCAACCCAATTAAGTCAGCATGTTTAGTCCTTTAATCTTTGTTTATAGTACTACGTACGTGATCCCACACTCCTAATCATATAAGCTAAAATGTTGCACATTCAATCTCTGGAAGATATAAACAAAACTTAAGTATAGATAGATTATCTTTCCATTAGGTTGAGTGATCTAATGTGACAAATGTTTTAAATGCTACACTCATGATCTTATTATCTATCAACTTTGTCTTGCTCACTATGCTTAAGGTTAGAGAAGAACAAATACACTTTTGGTTCTGTTGGTGTTTTCCACCAACAGGGCCCATGCACTTGATCTCTGCCTTGTCTCTATGAGCAGGTACACTTCGAGCAATATATGAAGGACTTTTACAACTCTGAGACTCCACCAAGTGAAGAACCTAGATCTACAAGCTCAAACACACTGGAGATACGGGACACTCAGGCAATCACTGCCCCGAGATGCTTAAGTACGTAACGTCTGGAGTAACCCTGTTGTGGGAGTAATTACTGACCCTCTGCCAGTCAAGAGAGGCGATCCAGGACGCCCCGTCATCCCGATCTCCATCGGCATGGTGGACTTCCCAGAAGCACTCTGCGACTTTGGCTCCAGCGTCAACATTATGCCCAGGGGAATATTGAAGAACCTCTACGTCCGAGTTGGTACCTTGTACGCCCCAGCAGACTTCGTGGTGATAGAGACTGGTACTGATGAGAGGGCACCCATCCTAGGGAGGCCATTCCTGAAATACCTCAGGAGATGTCATCTACGCTAGTGCTGCCAAGATCTGTTTCTACATCAAGGGGAGGAAGGAGATGTTCTCCTTCAAGAATAAGACTACACAAATCTCAAAGCAATCCCGACATGAACCAAGGAAGAGGACCAACAGGAGGAACAGAAACAAGCAAATGTGGACCGAGTAAGCTAAGATGGTCACTGCAGTTCAAGGAGGTCAAGATCGTTGACTTAAGTCACCGTTCCTGACCAGAAAGGACGACCGAGTCACCTATCAGCTCCTATTCGGAACCATGCCCCTAAAACCGACATACATTCAGTTCCAGATGGCAGATCAGACATTCTGAAAGGTTGAAGGAGAAGACGAGTACGATCCACCCATCATCCTTATGAGTCCTTTCCTCAGCATCGTTAAAGCAATCATCTACATTGGAACCGGAGAAGTCCACATACACTTCCCCTCTGAGAAGGTACGCCGCTATTTTACTGACCCTAACTATATAGTTGAAGACTCTAAGCAGGTTAGGATAAGAAGAAGACGACGCAACCACAACCAGAGGAGGCAAATCATCAAGGACAGATGGGCAGACTACGAAGGAGAAGTGATAAGGTCTGAAGACATACAGCTTGAACAGAACTGTCCTAAGGAGACCGTAGCACCGAGTTAGGTGTGGAGAGAGAAGATAGTTATACACGAAGAGGAGGCGCCGCCAGAACCACTGACTACGCCATCCAGCGAATCCCACGACGACTGAGGAAACGGAGAGTCCCGTTCGGAGGACTTAAAAACACCGAATGCCTTGCCAAGAGGTAAACTTGGTAGTTATCCTTTTTCCTTTCAATTATTTTAAAATAGTTTGCTTAGTTAATCAGGTTCATATCATCTTGAAAAGAAAATAAAAATGTTAAAAATAGTAAGCCCCATGTGAGTATGCTCATGGCATAAAACCCATAAGTACATTCACTGTGGTGGCATAAAAATGAAATAAATATATTTATGTGCTATAAAAATGAAAATATAAAAATAAAATTATGATCCTATTAAACAGAGTAACATTTATTGAGGAGGCTCAACATGATAAAGGCTATATATTTATGCTAACACTTAACCAGTTCCACAAAGCTTTGTTGTCTATTTGAGCTCCACTGAATTCAAGGATCAAAGAAGACTAGCAGACGGAGGACATCCTAATCGCTGTCAGGGTGCTGCCGACATTCAAATACACCTCCGCCACCTGCTAGCTACATCAGAAGAAATTACGTCAAAATTCAGCTTGGGGGAGAGCACCCCATTTATCCAGCTAAGTGTTCTACTCATGTTTATACTTTACTCAAATAATAAAAAGATGCATAATCATAAAAACCCAAATAAAGATTTTGTGCTTATATATATATATATATATCTTTGCTTAGTTTCCTAAATAAATAAATAAATAAAGTTTGCTATGAACCATCATGATAAGCTCTCACATGGAAATGATGAATAGTTGCTCTACCATGACTAGTTCTTAAAATTGAAATCTTTCTCAAGTTTAGGCATGACTGGTATTAATTAACATTTGCTCTAAACCTAAACTTGTGGGGAGAGTACTTGATCTAAAGTCTAAGTCGTTAACGGATACGATATGGTAATGTTGAGCTGTTGTTTATCTGTTCCTAGAGATGCTAGAATTCTGGAGAACTTTATCTTTGAAAATTTTTAAAATGTTGCATGATGAGTTCCTGTATGATGAGAGTTCAAATTCCTACCACAGCCATATATACATGCTTGCTAGACTTTGAGCCACACATTTTTTTACTGCTTATGAGCATTGAGTGTGGTCAAACTGTGTAGACCCTTAGGAGCTTGTCATGTGGTTAAGTCAAGATTCACTTGCACGTTCACTCACACATGCTGCTTCTACTCCGGAAGTACGCATCCACATATATCCACCCATTTCCATCTCTAGAACCACCCAAAAATATTCTACTCCTAATCCGGGAGAGAATAGCCAAAAACATTCTCCTATTCCTGTTTTTCCCTGTGAAATAAATGCTCAAGATATTTTGGTTACTACCACTTGCTACATTATTCTAGGAGGATGAGTGCTCTGAAAAAAAAGTGAATATGAGGAAATAAAAAGGGGCAAGTGCCCGGAACCTCGAAGAAAAGAAAAAGTGAGACGAGAGGTAAAAATGGACAAGTGTCCGACAGTAGAATTAGGGGTACAAGATACCCACCTGAGAGAAAAGAAAAAAAAGAAAATATGGAGCATCTCATTCCCCTCAAAAAGCTTCAAAGTGCAAGAAAGGTATGTATCCCCTCAAAAGAGCAAACGTAGAATTAGACTTTCAACATTGTTATCACCATCATCACCATTGTTATCACCATTCATTCGCCACACATGCACATCTTGATTTGACTTATTGACTTGATCTTCTGGATCCATGGTTTGACTATGCAATAAATGTCTTGTAAGTATGTATTAGCTGTCTCCCACCTATGAGCTCCAGATATCAAAACCTTATTAGGGTAGGGTGAGAGAGAAGCCAATACCACTATGCCTCATACTAAAAATACGACATACTTTGAGAGTAGGCATACACCATTATTGCCTTGGTAAGGATCCAGAAATACCACAAAAGAGAGACTAGAGAGAGTCATACAAGGAATCTCTGAGTTTTATTTCAAAATCTGCAAAAACTCCAGAGCTATAGTTGATCAAGAACAAGAGACATGGCGCTTGACTAGACCGTTCTATCTTTTAACTACTCAAGACATAGGTGACGGTTGCCAGCCCCATGGTGAAAGGTAAAATGAGTAAGTTTTAAATCTTAACAGTTTATCCTAACTCAGAGATGAGATCTTGTTTGAACGCATGTATATCTTTAAGGCATAAAACCATTGCAGAAACTCTTGAGTTCATCTTTGCTCAGGGACGAGCAAAGGTTAATCTTGGGGGAGCTTGTTGACGGTCCTTAATGCTCATATTTAACCATCAATTAATCATGGAAAAGGATCCAAATGCAACCAACACCCAGACTTAGGGTTTTATTTGACAGAATTCCACGAGTTTTGGTGTTTGTCTATTTCTACAGGGGGTTATCAGGAAATACGGAGGAAAGGCCCACACGTCGGGTTTACATAGAGATATTAACATGCCGCGCAATTTTCTATCATCTAGAAGACTCCAGAAGCCACAAGACCGAAGCGGAGGCCGAGAGGGCTCAGGGACAGGGCGCCCGCCCTAGTCCTGAGGGCGCCCGCCCACCTGTGTTGCCCAATCAGAGTCCAATTTGGGGATTACGCTCCACCGACCTAAAGGATCAACAATAACCGTTCAATCAATGTCAGTTTGATCCAACGGCCCAGACTCATCTGAAAAGACTATATAAGCAAGGCCCCCTAGCCCCTGGAGATCATACCTCTTCTACAGAATCAAAGTTAGGGTTTCAATTCTTCATCAAAGTAGAGAGGATCCCTCTAGTTCTTCTAGTTCTACCTCTAGTTCATCTAGTTCTAGTTCTAGTTCCTCTAGTTCTAGTTCTAGTTAGTTCTAGTTGTAATCTAGAAAATAAGGAGAGAGAAGAGGAGAGCGGAGGAGGAGGAGCCGAATCTGTCGGATCTTCCTCAACATTGTACTTTTGTAGCAACTGGTTCATTCTTCATCGTTCTCCAGGTTCTTCAATTCATAATTCCTGAGTTCTTTAATTACTTTTATTTACATTCAGGTTATTTATTGGATTCCTGCTTGCATCAAGTGCTCTAATCTTTGAAACATTAGAGTAGTAATTAATAGATTAGACATGGTGTTTAGTCTTGCAATTACCTGGAATTGCACCCAATACTGCGGATTGTTGTGGTAGCCCTAGGGTAGTGACAGCCCTAACGGTCGACGTATTCCACCTCGTTCGGATCGGTGTTTGTAGGACCGTAGTGAGACCTTCCTAGCCCTCTTCTCATCTCTTTCTATGGTTAGTGCTCTGATGTCCCGATATAGATAATCTTGAAGTAATTCTTGATTCTTAGATCAACTAGAGAACTCTCAGGAAACATTCTCTCTTCCCACCAAAAAAAATAATTATATAGTTATCCTTGGGCGATCTTGGATCTTAATTAGTACACTCACGTTCTCTGTGGAAAATCGATACTCTGGAATACTCCCAGGTGAAAGCTACATCGGTATCCGTGCGCTTTCGGATTTTTCTGTTTGCGTTTAAAATACCCAACAGAGACATGTAATGTACTCTGTGCGTCTCTGTGGGTGTTTGATTGACTTGTGCCATCATGAATTTGCACCTGTAGTATGCATATAGGTTGTTCCCCCTTCTTGTCTTAAACACCACTGTACGATATATATATATATATAATATTCACGACCACGACAATAAGAAGGATCCTAAACCATCAATACCCCAAAATTCTTCAAGGGAGGAAGGAATTCCAACCTTAAATCTTTCAGATACTGATGGTTTAGACTTCTGGTTCCATAAGAGACCTTCAAGCAGGGATAATTCAAATCCTTGCAATAATGGTTCTCTTAGAGAATTTCCTGGTTCCTATTATAAAGAAGTCGAGGATGACATATCAAGTGAAGGAGAGCTAAACCATATAGAAGATTCTATCTGCTCCCCTTCCATGTTCACAAATTCTAAATCCATCCTTGACCTTAGAGACCCCTCTTATCCCTCTCCTTTTAAGTCTCATGATGATCCTAGCAATCCATCAAAACGACCAAACCATAGGAGTCATGAAGACCATAAGGATGGCATGTCAAGTAATGCCATAGAAGGAGAGCTAAGCCATAGAGAAGATTCTATCAGCTCCCCTTTCCTGATCACAAGTTCTAAATGGCTAGAATGTGTAGAATGGATGGATAAGGAAGAAGCCTTAACGGATTCTGACTTTGGTTCAATTTCAAATGGTGAGTTCTTGACTCCCTTTGAAGATGAGATTCATCCAACTACAGCAGAGGACATAGGTGAGACCAATCCACGAGAAACTCCGAACATTTAGATTGGAGTCGAAGATAACATTAATGAGCATGGAATTTATTTCATAACCACTTCATTTACTCCATGCTTATATGCAACATCTTCCCAATCTATTGGTCTCTCCAACATCACCACATTTGAGATCTCCAACCCCCTCTTCCTTCCTATTTATAAAAACTTTAAAAGGGCGGTTATCGATGCATATGTCTATAATAAATATTGCAGATCTCGTTGAGTTAATCTTGATATAGGTCAGCGTTGGAAGGGAAACCACTTCGCCAACATAAATTGATGGTTTCCCAAGGACAAGCTTAGTGTCCTAAAATAAGCACTGATCAGAGCGTAACATGAGCTTTTAATTATTTGTAACATTACCTGGTGTATTGAGCATATAAGGATAATTGTAAAAATATTTCTTCGGGTATTCTTGTCACTGACCTTTCTAGGATTGGAGCAAGAAGATCGGATGAACGACAAGCAAGTACAAGGTATGTCCAACCAATCATCATGCAACACTAAATTAAATTCATCCAAACTTGAATTTTGCAAAATTCAAACTTGGGAGAGTACTTTACATAAAAACATCCTTTGCCATGTCGCTATTGTTGACGGTCCTTAATTATCAAATTTAATTATCAAATAAACAAAGAAAAGGATCCAAATGAAATCAACATCTAGACTTAGGGTTTTATCTGACAGAATTCCACGAGTTTTGGTGTTTGTCTATTTCTGCAGGGGGTTATCAGGAAATACAAAAGAAAGGCCCACACGTCGGGATTACTTAGAGATATTAACGTACCGTGCAATTATCTTACATCTAGAAGACTCTAGAAGCTACGAGACCGAAGCAGAGACGAAATGTGGCTAGAGGCAGGGCGCCCGCCCTGTTCCCCTAGGCGCCCGCCCCCTCCCTGAGTCCAAGCAGGACTCTGCTTCGTGGGAGATCTCTACCGACCTAAAGGATGAATCTAAACCATACAATCTATGTCGGTTTGATCCAACGGCCCATATTCACTTGAAGGGACTATAAAACCAGACCCCCTGGCCCCTGGAGGAGAGAGCCTCTCAACCCTAATTCTTCCTCAAGGGAGAAGAAGCCTCTGATCAAGATTAGAGCCACCACATCAATTAGATATATAGATTAGCATAGCTACATAGGATTAGAACTAGAAGGAGTCAATCTTCGATTGGTTTCCGGATCTGTCAAGAGGATTCTTAGTAATTCTATAAATTGTGCTTCTAATTGCTTTCTAATTATCTTTGTTCTTCAATATTATGAATATGACTTTGTTCTACTTCAATATATTGCTTATGACTTTGCTCTACTTGCTTATATTCAAGATTATATTGTTCTTAGTTTATCATAGTTATGTACTTGGCTTAGTTAGATTGGATCTATATACATGCTTAGGATCGTATAGCGTTTATCCATCGGATCCATGGGTAAATGATAGATATTGTGTAGGCGTGGTGCTTATACCGTATTTATCTGCGATTGTACCCAATATGCCAGATCGTGGGGTAGTTCGTGATAGTGACAGCTTCATTGATTCTTATATAGTCCCCCTCTCGTGTATTGGGCTGGCAGAGCAATATTATTACAGGAGAGTGATTGCTATGTTTCTCATATTCCTTGCTAATATCACTATGCATGGGCGTAGTCTTGTCTCACAATGATTGCTAAGTATGCTTGCACTAACTATGATAATGCTAGACTATATAGTTGAGAATAACTTAGAAAATATTCTTGTAGTTCGTTCTAATACCATGCTAATGACTTTCTAGAGTATCTAATTGAGGTGCTTATCATATTTATATGTGGCTGATCAGATTAATTATCTTTGTCACTATTCATTATTTCATATATCCTTTATGTGACACTTACCCCTGTATGAAAGAGTTAGATAAATGTTCTCAATTATACATGCAATGATAGATACTCAATCTCATATTCTATTCTGTAATCATTATTGATGATTGCTAATCCCTTCCCAGTGGTCAAAATATAAATAACGATACCTGGAATACTTCCCGGTTAAAATGCTACATCGGTATTAATCTGTGCGCTTGCAGATCCCATTCATTATTTATTTAGAAGAGAAATTGCATATTTCAATACCGCGTCTCTCATATCATGCTGGGGATGACGACTTGGCTTAAGTGGTGTGAGGGATAGGTTTGGCATTTTTGGCACCGTTACTAGATTTAGAGAACTTAGTCTACTTTTGGTAATGATGTTAGGAATACCCAACAAGCATTTTTGGCGCCGTTGCCGGGAAGGTTGATTAATAATCAGGAATGGAATAAAGGATTTTGAGTTATCATTCGCATCACTAATTTGATTGAGCTTATCTATTCTATCATACAGTTTTACCCCGATATTTTTCTATTTTATCTTATGCAGGGGAATGTATGAATAGAAGACATCTTCCAGGAAATTTTGTTGATAATCCCGAAGCATTATTCAAGAAGACAAGAGCCAAGCTCAAGAAGAGATCATCAACATTTCAGCAAGAAGCTTCATCCAATCAAGAAGATCACCAGAATTTGTCTTCAGAGTTCGAAGCCATGGCGAACAAATCAATCCGCGAGTTCTCAGCTCCCACTACGGACAACATCCGCACTGGACCTGCGGCAGAGATCGATGGCAACTTTGAGCTCAAACCTGGACTTATCAACATGGTGCAATCCAACCAGTTCTGTGGGAAGGCACACGAAGATGCTAGTGCTCATCTACAACACTTCCTGGAGATTTGCAACACATTTACCATATCAGGAGTTTCCAAAGATACTATACTACTTCGCCTCTTCCCATTCTCACTGTTAGAAAAAGCGAAGCAGTGGTTCTACGCTACAAAGGAGAAGAATACTACGTGGGCACTCTGCTCAACAAACTTCCTAGCTAAGTTCTTTCCCATGGGCAAGACCAATACTCTCCGTGGGAAAATTACAAGTTTTCAGCAACAACATGATGAATCTGTTCTAGAAGCATGGGAGCGCTTTCAAGACTACATCCTAGAATGTCCCCATCATGGAATGGAGAGTTGGCTATTGATGTAGACGTTTTATCATGGGCTCGGCAACAGTGCCCGAGAGACCATGGATGCTGCAGCTGGAGGAGCATTCTTATCACTTACCATACCACAAGCCACAGCTCTTGTGGAGAAGATGGCGTCCAATCAAGGCTGGAATGAAGAGAGGACCCAGACACGCAAGAGAGGTGGAGGTATGCATCAGCTGAAGGAGGTAGACATGCTATCTGCAAAGCTAGACCTGCTCATGAAGAAGCTCGATGATAGAGCTGGAGATAAGAAGGAAGTTATGCACATCTACGACTCTCACATAACTTGTGAGGAGTGTGGAGACACTAGACACTCAGGCAACCACTGCCCTGAGATACTTGAGGATGTGAACTACATCAACAACAACAACTACTACTACTACAACCGTCCTCAACAAAATCAAGGTTGGAATCAACAGAGGCCTAACTACTTAGGTAATTATCAAGGTAATAATTCTTACAACAATACTAACAATTTTCCACCTTTGAGAGAGTTAGTGTCTAATCAAGGAAAGCTAATGGATAACCTATCTAAGAAATTGGCATCTAATGATAAAATGCTAGAAAGTATAAATAATAGAATGGATAATTGTTGATGCAAAACTGATCTGCAAACACAAAGGGCTAATACCCGATTCAAACGTTAAGGCGTGCCAGCCGATTTGACCTTACTATCGGCAAAGGTGATAACTCGAATACTTTAGTCCTGACAACAGCGATGCGCCCGGATGTCACGGCTAAGAGGTACTCACGCGGAACTTGAGAACACGCCGAGCTTAAGTCGACGAATTCCTAAGAACTCGTAATAAAAGGGAAAAAGTATGACGAAGTCGTCGAAAAGTAGATGCTGGAATATGAGTAAAAACGTGTGTTTGATTGATTGATAGATAGATCATTACAAGGCCCTAGGGTCTATATTTATACCCTGCTCAAAGAGCTACAACCAGACACGATTAGAATTCGAATTCCAAATTACACGGAATCCGTATACAAAACGATGTAAATAATTAAGGAAATAACAAAACTATCCCTCGTGACAAACCGCAACTCCTCCACACAACGACCGGCAGCTTCCGGACTCCCTCCTCGCATCATCGGCAGACCCTTTGCCATAGTCATCGGCAGACTTTCTTATCTAGCCATCGGCACAATATCACTGCCTGTAGACTTAGTTACGTTCAACTTCTCCTTCATCGGCAACCATCCTCATCGGCAACTTACCTTGTAAACATCGTACTGCCATCTTATCCTGCCATCCTAGACACGTGCCCAAAAACTGTGTCAACACATGCCCCCCAGTTTCGGAGTATAAAACTATTAATGCTCCAAAATTCTATGCAGTAATGATGCCCTTTTCCCGCAATTAATGCTCCTAATCTGGTAACCGACAACCTCAATCTGAACAACTCTGATCCTATTCCTCCGCAGATTCCTCGAAATCCCCAACTTCCTAAACGGGCATTTCTTCTCAGCCGTATATCGGCAATAATACCGTTACAAAGGTCTGCCGATGTTCTGACCAGGATATTCGCACAAACGGTTATTTCCCCTCCATCCGCCCATCGGCAATATGACCGTTATAGAATGCTGCCGATGGACCGACCAGTAGATCTCGCACAGTAAAATATCTTCAGATAATGACCGCTTTCTGTCAAATCACCTGCACAATCCCTGGATTACCGTGCGAACAGTTACCATATCCACCTGAGTACCCTCGGATTTCGCGGATGCGGCAAAGAGATAAGTCGGATTTGCCCTTGCCCATTTTGTCCTATAAATAGTTCCTTCTCGGGTACTCCTTCCCCATCACACCATTCTACTACCCAACTTTACTTTTCCAGCGGCGGCGCCATCAAAAACTCCCAAGGTCTCCGACAAGTACTCCTCTTCATTGACTCCGGCGCCCTCAAACGCTTCCTTCGCAGCAAGATGGCTGTCGGCTTCGTCGTCCCCGAGGTCAAATCTCCACCCCGTCTCCTGTATTTTTCTTCATATCCCTGTTCACTCGCAATTCATTTTACTGAATATCTTCCTTTTCTTTTCTCTTTGTATTTCTTTTTATTCCCAAAAAATCACTAGGAATTGTCCAATAAAATTGTCATCCCCACTGATCAACCACACCTCCAATGTCTCGGTCCCCTAGGAGATCCAGATCCAACCGACCTCATTAATGCAGAAACCAACAGGATCCCCTTCAGAACTGAAATTTTTTCTTTAGATCTGTGGAAAGATACCTTCCGCTCTTGGCCTAGCCCTACCGTAGGGTGGAAAGACTGGTTCTTGAGAGTCAGCAATTCTTATGAAGTCCAGTGGGGCGAAAGGAAGCTAGCCCAATGCATTAGATTGTCCATTGCCGATATGCATAGGAACGAGTCACTGCTGATAGCTGCATCCTACTTTTGGTCAAACACCCTCAATGCTTTTGCCTTTGGCCACGGCCCTGCTTCTCCTACTCTTGCCGATGTAGCCATGCTTACTGGTCTAGATATATCTTCTGCCGATAGCACCCACTTTTTTGATACTGCCCCTAGTGCCAAAGTGGAGACTCGCGCTATCGGTGGTTGGTCATGGTACATTCAGAAGTACCGTGGGAAAGGATCTGTCACCCTAAAGGAACAAACCACCTTTCTGAACATGTGGCTGGACAAATTTGTATTCTATGGTCGATCGGCAGGATCGACTTCCGTTTATCTATCGGCAGCGGAGAGACTGGCTAACGGTGGCCAATTTCCTCTCGGCCGATACTTGCTTGGCGCCGTTTACCACCTTCTCCATCAGGTAGCCCAGAAACTCCTGCTTGGCCAGTCCATCGGCAACTTGGGAGGCCCCTAGTGGTTTATTAATATGTG
The DNA here is from genome assembly GCF_000003195.3 of Sorghum bicolor. Classification (NCBI taxonomy): domain Eukaryota; kingdom Viridiplantae; phylum Streptophyta; class Magnoliopsida; order Poales; family Poaceae; genus Sorghum; species Sorghum bicolor. The sequence goes on from NC_012875.2 coordinate 30,173,255, forward strand.
GCTCAATCTGCACCTGCATAAGCGCCTTGATTTCAACTTGTTCACACAGCACTTCCCAAGAGATATAGCCGAAAACCATGTGTTGGGTGAAGAGGAATCGGCAACGCGTGCCCCCTTGAACTTTGGTGAAGCTATCATCGTTCTACCTGGTTCAGGGAGTAATCCGGATCAGATCGGCCGATTCTTCCAGACTCTGTATGAGGGTTTGGCCAGAGACGAACGACCATGGTTAGCTTATGATGACCCAGATAGCATGCTCCCTCTGACCTTCAATCCATTTGATGAAGCTCTCGACAGAGACAATGAGGCGATGATGGCAATTGTGACTCCCAGAATCATTCCAGTGAATTTCTTTGGTAGCACAAAAACCTCTCCTCAGACTTATGAATTTTATAATCCATCGGCATTAGCTCGCCAGTTAGCTTTCGGCCAGTTGCCGATTGCACTTCCTTATGCCGATGTGATAAAACCCAGAGAAACCATCAACAACCTTCTTGAGTGGATTCGAGTGGCCCAACTACCACCAAACGCCGATACAGATGTAGATCTGTCAGAATGGGTTCCGGCTGCTTTTATCACTCACGCATACAAGTTATGGTGGGCAGAGTGGAAAGAGCATCTATTCTGCAGATCGGCCCTTTCATATCGCGGCATGATCGACTCCGAATACGAAGTTCCCGATGACACTGTAAGTATCTTATACCGATGCTCTATTTTCTCAATATTACTTCCATCGATAGCTTACCCTTATGTTCCTTTTGCAGGTTGACAACATCCCTCCATCGGTTAGCAGGAGTGGCAAGCCGATTGACTTGTTTCCATCAGGCCCGATTTCCTCCATCGGCCACAATGCTCCCACCCTGGCTTCCATCGTGCATCGGGGTGTGCGTCTCAGGAAAGTCACCACCAGGAGAACCCAGACATCACCAACGGTAGCTGCTCCCACTCTGGCGTGGGCTTTCAAGGCAATTTGTTAAATCTTTTCCTTTATGCTGACTATCTTTATATCGGCTATATTTATGCTTATAAACTCTTGTTCGTTATTGCAGCAAACCGGCGTATCGGCGAAAGCCAGGCGTGAAAGTGCCGATGCCCCCTAGTCTAGCCAACCAAAGAGAAAGGGCACCACAGGTGCTAAGACTGGAACAAAGCGCCAGAAGGTAGCAACTCCCCCTCCTCCTCCGGTGTCTCCAATTCCGGTGGAGTCTTCTCCTTCTTCTCCAGAAGCCCAGCCACAGCAAGCACCGTCTCCCCAACCTATGCAGGAAGCACCACAGATAGAAGAACCCCAGCAGGAAGGACCTCAAACAGAAGGTACATCAGCTGATGTGGGTGAACAAACAACTGGCCCGGTGGGTCCAGTTATACCATCGGCAGTTCTCCCGATTCAGACAACCGTTGTTCCTCCTCCAGGTAACATACTTTAACAATATCGCTACCGATGAACTTATTCTCATTTAGTCTCATAACTCCTCTTGTCTTCTTTCAGTTGATATCGTTCCATCGGCAATCTCAGCCGATCAACCTGTAGTTCCATCGGCATCTTTGGCCGATCAGCCTGCAGCTCCGTCAGCACTTCTCAGTCAAAGACAAGAGATCGCCTTGAAGCAAGTAAGTCACCGTTTACCGTTAGCATTATTTGCCGATTCTCTGAATATGAGCTAATTCTGCTTTCCCTCCCACGAACAAGATTCTCCCGATAGCCTGTTCTCCTTCGCCATCGATCTCTCTGAAGAAGAAGGTGAAGAAGCAAGCTCTTCTCAGACAGTCGGCATCACATCGGCAGAGATCAGGGTCAGGCTGGAAGAATTGTCAGCTCTCCTTCACCAGGACACAGCGCAATTGGTTGATGATTCCGACCCTACCAAGACCCTGTTCAGAACTCTCAGAGGCCAAATCCCAGCCGATGTTGAAGAAATCCTATTCCAAGCCGCTCATCTGGAGAGTCGCCAGCTGCAGTACCAGAGAGCTTCTCGGCGTCTTGCCGATAGAGCCGCTCAGACTCAACTCTCCGATGAAATGAGGAAAGAGAAGCTTTTGACCGATGAGAAGCACAAGAACATCGGTATCCTGAGATCTTCTGGAGACGCACTGAAGCAGAAGATATCCGATCTATCGGCAAGAAAAGAATCCCTGTTGGCGGAGCTCAAGGAAGTGGAGAATGCTCTGTCCCAAGCCCAACAGGAAGAGAGCCAATTGCCAGAGACCATCAGGCTTCTTGAGCACGAGCGAAATGCTCATGGTCGCAAGGCACTTCAACTGAAGAAGAAGCTGAAGCCGATAGAAGGTTCTGCCGATGATGACATCAAGGAGATAGAAGCAGCCAACCAAATTCGGCTACGCGCTATATCGGCAATCCAGACGCTGCTTAACACATAGAGTTTCCATCGGCATTATATCTGCGCTTTCCTGCTTCCTCAGCTTTTAGTCTAGCCGATAGGACTGTTATCGGCACCTAAACTTTTGAAACACCAAGTCTTGTCCCCAAACATTTGGATCCAGCCGATAGGAGTGTTATCGGCACCTAAACTTCTATGCATCGACCCATATACTGGGGTAGTACTTCTTTAAATATTTGCCATTTAACGCTCTAGGAAATTCAATTCCTTCGAGGGTTTCTAGAATGTAGGCATTACCAGGAGCCGATCGACTTATCCGATAAGGACCCTCCCAATTAGGAGACCACTTTCCAAACTTCGAACTTTTGGTCCCAATTGGTAAAATTAATTTCCATACCAAATCCCCATCCGCAAACTCTTTAGCCTTCACTTTCTTATCATACCATCTAGCAACTCTCTTCTTATTTTCTTCTATACTCATTAAAGCTTTTAACCGATGCCCTGCTAGATCATCCAATTCATCGGTCATCAAAGTGGCATAATCGTCGGCAGTTAATCGATCTTGAAAAGATAATCGCCTAGATCCAGCCTTAATTTCCCAAGGCAACACCGCATCATGTCCATACACCAATTGATAGGGTGACACCTTAGTTGATCCATGACAAGCCATCCGATAAGACCACAATGCTTCATTTAATAATGTATGCCACCGCTTAGGATTTTCTTCGATCTTTCGTTTAATAAGCTTGATAATTCCTTTGTTAGATGCTTCGGCCTGCCCATTGGCTTGAGCATAATAAGGAGAAGAATTCAACACTTTGATCCCCATACCGATTGTGAATTCATCGAACTCCCCCGATGTGAACATAGTGCCCTGATCGGTAGTAATTGTTTGAGGGATCCCAAATCGGTAAATAATATGTTCCTTCACAAAATCAATCATATTGGCCGATGTGACTTTCTTCAAAGGAATAGCTTCAACCCACTTGGTGAAATAATCAGTGGCAACTAGAATGAACTTATGCCCATTGCTAGATGGTGGATAAATCTGGCCGATCAGATCGATAGCCCATCCCCGGAACGGCCAAGGCTTTATTATAGGATTCATAGCCGATGCGGGTGCTCTCTGAATATTACCAAACTTTTGACAACCTTGACATCCCTTGAAATATTTAAAACAATCCTCAAGTATGGTCGGCCAAAAATATCCATTCCTTCGAATCATCCATTTCATCTTAAAAGCCGACTGATGCGCTCCACACACTCCTTCATGGATTTCCCCCATCAAACTTCTAGCTTCATAATCACCCAAGCATCGGAGAAGAATTCCGTCGATAGTTCGATAATACAATTCATTTTCAAGGAGCACATACTTGGTTGCTTGAAATCGAACCCGTCTTTCAACTTTTTTGGATGGATCTTTTAGATAATCAATAATTTCTTTCCTCCAATAACCGGCACCGACTGCCGATATTGCATTAATCATTGGCTGATGTCCCGAGGCATGCTGAGCTAACCGATTGGCGTCTTCATTATGCAATCGGGGAACATGCTCTAATTGGAAATCCTTGAATTCCTTTAACAGTTGCATACTTCTCTCGAAATAAGTTATGAGAACTTCACTTCGGCATTCATAGCTTCCGGCCAATTGATTTATAACCAACATAGAATCCCCGAATATTTCAACAGCATCAGCACGAACTTCTCTTAACAACTCCAATCCCTTGATCAGAGCCTGATACTCAGCCTGATTATTTGTTGATGTGGCAACAATCGGCAAGGAAAACACATACTTCCTCCCCTTAGGGGAAACTAATACAATGCCGATTCCTGCCCCCCGGTCACAGGTAGATCCATCAAAGAAGAGCGTCCAGGGTACAATTTCCAAGGTTTCCACTATACCGCAATGCTGAGTCACAAAATCGGCCATAATCTGCCCTTTGACTGCCTTAGCCGATTCGTAACGCAAATCGAACTCCGACAGCGCTAAAATCCATTTACCGATCCTACCACTCATAATCGGCATAGATAGCATGTATCGGACCACGTCATCTTTGCAAACAACAGTGCATTCGGCCGATAACAGGTAATGTCTCAGCTTGATACATGAAAAATATAAGCATAAGCATAGTTTCTCAATGGCCGAATACCTGGTTTCAGCATCAATCAACCTCCTACTCAAATAATAAATTACCCTTTCTTTCCCTTCAAATTCTTGAACTAAAGCTGAACCGATAACCGATCCATCGGTAGATAAATACAATCTGAAGGGCTTCCCTTGTTGAGGTGGAACTAGAACTGGAGGATTTACTAGATACTTCTTGATTTCATCCAGAGCCAACTGCTGTTCTTCTCCCCAAATAAACTCTTGATCAGCTTTCAATTTAAGAAGAGGACTGAAAGCACGAATCTTACCAGACAGATTAGATATAAATCTCCTGATAAAATTTACCTTGCCGATAAAGGATTGGAGCTCGGTTTTGTTGGTAGGGGCCACTATTTTATTGATGGCATCAATGGATCTTCGACTAATTTCAATACCCCTTTGATGTACCATGAAACCAAGAAACTGCCCTGCCGATACACCAAATGCACACTTGTTGGGATTCATCTTCAATCCATGCTTCCTTGTGCACTCTAACACTTTTTGTAAATCGGCAAGATGCTTTGAGAAATCTCTGGACTTAACCACCATATCATCAATATAAATCTCCACGAGCTTGCCGATGAACTCATGAAATATAAAATTCATAGCCCTTTGATAAGTAGCACCAGCATTCTTCAACCCAAAAGTCATGACTATCCATTCAAATAGCCCAACATGACCAGGACCCTGAATGCGGTTTTTGGAATATCCTCCTCCGCCATGAATATTTAATTGTAACCTGCATTACCATCCATGAAGCTGATGACCCGATGACCAGCCGCAGCATCAACCAGTAGATCGGCGACAGGCATTGGGTATCCATCCATCGGCGTAGCTTTATTGAGATTCCTGAAATCAATGCACACCCGAAGCTTCCCGTTCTTCTTGTAAACCGAAACAACATTGGAAATCCACTCGGCATACCGACACTGCCGAATAAACTTAGCTTCAATAAGTTTGGTGATTTCGGCCTTAATATCAGGTAGAATGTTAGGATTACATCGGCGAGCTGGTTGCTGATGTGGCCGAAATCCAGACTTGATGGGTAACCGATGTTCAACAATTGATCGGTCTAAACCAGGCATCTCGGTATAATCCCAAGCAAAGCAATCTTTATATTCCTTTAACAAACTAGTCAATTGTTGCTTACACTCAGGATCTAATTTAGCACTAATAAAAGTAGGCCTAGGCTTATCACCACTACCTATATCTACTTCTACCAAATCATCGGCCGATGTGAATCCCTGGCCTAATTTTCCATCATCGGCGAATCTATCCATTAAAAACCGTCGTCAGAACCGACTGCTTGGATCGGTGGAATCTCGTAATCGGCAACTTTGAGAAAATCTTTCTCCCAAACTTCTCCTGAAATGCACCTGGTCCTTTCGTAAGTATCCGCTTCTGCCGATGCGATAACATAAGAAGAATCTCCTGGGACAATCTCAATCTTGTCACCTACCCACTGAACCAAGCATTGATGCATTGTAGATGGGACACAACAATTGGCATGAATCCAATCTCTTCCCAATAATAAGTTGTAAGCACCTTTTCCACTGATCACGAAGAAAGTTGTCGGCAAGGTTTTGCTGCCGATGGTCAACTCCACACATATTGCCCCCTTGACTGGAGACACGTTTCCTTCAAAGTCTTTGAGCATCATATCGGTCTTGGTCAAATCTTGATCCCCTTTCCCAAGCTTCCGATATACTGCATACGGCATAATATTAATAGCAGCTCCACCATCAACTAGGATCTTGGTCATTGGCTGCCCATCAACCCTTCCTTTAACGAACAGAGCTTTTAGATGCTGCCTCTCGTCATCGGCAGGTTTCAAAAAGATAGCCGTCATCGGATCTAGAGCCAGCTGAGCTATCTGATCAGAAAATTCCAACTCATCATCACTGGCTGGTGCAAGAAACTCCATCGGCAACATAAAGACCATGTTGACTCCTGCCGATGGACCTTCCCTCTTAGTGTCTGACGGCTGCTGACTTCCAGAGTTCTCTCCCTTGTTTATCTCCTCTTGCCTTTCACGTTGCAATCTCCTTTTCTGTGTCTTGGTTAATCCTTCAGGACACCATGGAGGAAGTGGCTTCTGCCTCGCTGTCGGGCGTCGGTTCTCCCTTGACTCCATACGATGCGTGTTAGCATCTCTGCAAAATATGAACTCATCGGGAACCCGCGCATTAGCCATTTCCTCGAGCTCTTCTTGGTTCCTGGGAAAATACTGGACATGGTCACCAAGCCTATCGTGCACGCTAAGCCTGCCCCCAGCCGGTCATGAACTGACGCCCTTCCTCTGATTGGCCCATTAAATCGCCGATCATCATCATGATAACGCCGATCGGTCCTATCGTACCGATCATAACCGTTGCACTCAGGGCAGTCTCTGACAGTAGGAAGCTCGATATTTTCCTCCCAACAATGGATGAAGAACGGACAATTCCAATGATCTCTGTGCCGATTCCACTCCTGTCGGCGTCTTTCTTCTTCCCGTCGATAATCTTCCTGCTGGCGCCGATACCGATCCTCCCGTTGTTGCCAATTTTCTCGAGGCCTTCTATGAGTTATGACGATACCAGACCGAGGAGGCCTTCCTGAGCTAGTTCCTTCCTGGACCAAACCCTTACTCCTTGCATCGGCAGTAGTAACTTGATGCTGAGGATCTACCGATGCACTCTTCTCAGCTGTCTCTGATGTTAAGACCTTAGCCTTCCCCTTAGCATCCAACATGTTTGTCGGGAAATGATGTTGGTCTATCTTCATCGGCTTCTGGGCCTTGGAACTGTCAAACTTGATTCTCCCAGACTCTATAGCCGATTGCAGCTGCTGTCTGAATACTTTGCACTCGTTGGTGTCATGGGAAGTTGCATTATGCCACTTGCAATATCTCATCCTCTTCAACTCTTCTGCCGATGGGATCACATGATTAGGTGACAGTTTGATCTGACCTTCCTGAAGTAGAAAGTCAAATATCCTATCGGCTTTAGCGGTGTCAAAAGCAAACTTCTCTGGTTCCTTCTGCCCAAAAGGGCAAGACATCGGCTTCTTGTTTTTTACCCACTCTGCCAAGCCGATGACTGGTTCCTCATCGGAATCTGAGCTTGTTGCCTCATCAACAAATGACACCATCTTGTTCCATGCTCTATTGGGCTCGAAAGGCTTGATGTCTTGATCAGAAATCCTCTGCACCAAATGACTTAAACTTTCGAACTCCTGAGAGGCATACTTATCCCTGATATGTGGCAACAAACCCTGGAAAGCCAAATCGGCTAGCTGCCGATCATCCAGAACCAAGCTATAGCATTTATTCTTAACCTCTCGTATCCTCTGCACAAAACCCTCAACCGACTCATCATTACGTTGCCTCAACTTGACCAAGTCGGTGATCTTCTTCTCATGAACCCCCGAAAAGAAGTATTTGTGGAATTGTTTCTCCAAATCGGCCCAAGTAATTACTGAGTTGGGAGGTAATGATATGAACCAAGTAAAGGCCGATCCAGACAATGATGATGAAAATAGACGAACCCTCAATTCGTCCCTGCTACCAGCCTCTCCACATTGAATGATGAACCTGTTGACATGCTCCATGGTTGACGTGTCGTCCTGCCCGGAAAACTTGGTAAAATCCGGTACCTTGTACCGATGTGGAAGCGGGATCAAATCATATGCGGGAGGATACGGTGTCCGATAAGAGTAAGTGTTGACTTTGGGTTTTATCCCAAATTGCTCCCTCATTACTTCAGCGATCTTATCGGCCCAATACGCATCGGCATCCTGCCGATGGGGCGGTTGCGGTTCTGGTGCTTGGTGGCGAACCTCCACGTGTCTGTTCGGGACGTGATCTGCACGGAATATCGGATTGATCACCTGCCCTCCAATCTGCGGACCACCAAGCTGCTGTCCACCGATTTGCTGCCCTCCGAGTTGCTGTCCCCCGAGTTGCTGTCCCCCGAGTTGCTGTCCGAAATTCATTGGCTGGTTGGGAATCCCCTAACCTTGGAACCCGGGATAGACATGTCCTTGCTGGAACCCTGTAGTTTGATAACTCTGCTGGGGCGATTGTGGAAAGACTTGCTGTCCAAGCCATCCATTATTAGCGTTCATCGGCATAGGCGCTGCCGATGACTGGTAATTGGGTATCATCATTGAATTGACATACCCCGACTGTGCCATAGACCTCTGTTGCATCAGCATTGATTCTGCCGATGCATTAGGCATCTGGAACGTTGAATCTTGAGGATTTCCAGTGTGAGGCCTTGCAGTAGTGGTTGTGGTATACCGGGGACTCTGGTTCAACAGCACATTGGGAGGCGCCGATGTCATAGGAGTCTTGCCCCTCATATCGGTTATCTGCGATGTACCTGGCGTCAATTCTAGAGGCATACCATAACCCCACCAGTTGGGAGGAAGAGTCAACCCTGACATTGCCGATGCCAACATATCTGTAGTCAGCTTATTCTGCCCACCTGAAGTCTGCGGGTTAGTTGTCATCGGTACAGATAGAGCACCAGAAGCTCCCGATGTACTTGGAGGGACAGCAGATTGTGCACTTGCAGCCGTCACAGCAGCCGATAGAGCCGTGACTTCTGGTGCCGTGGGCTGGTGATGAGAGGGGCCCACATAATCTGGTGGGATTTGTCCTTCCTTGAAAGTTCTTGCCACGGCATTGAAAACCGTATTAGACAGTACACCAGCTTGGTTGATCAAAGCTCGGTTGATAGCATTGTCAACCATATCTTGAAGCTTGCCAGGATTGGCGTCGGAGGTAACCTGCCGTGGCGCCGGCAGTGCGTCTTTCTGGATCACTTCGCCGCTCCTGTTTATACTGAAAGACCTCAGGCATTGCTGCTTGAACTCTTCCATGGCTTGGGCAATAGCTTGCTTCTGCTCATCCTTGAGATTGGCCTCCGTCACGGGGATGACGTTCTCTTGATCGAGGTCAGAGATCGACATGTTGATCTTGATCTTGAATCTGGTCCCACTAGGCGTGCCAAAAGATGTGTTGATGCAAAACTGATCTGCAAACACAAAGGGCTAATACCCGATTCAAACGTTAAGGCGTGCGAGCCGATTTGACCTTACTATCGGCAAAGGTGATAACTCGAATACTTTAGTCCTGACAACAGCGATGCGCCCGGATGTCACGGCTAAGAGGTACTCACGCGGAACTTGAGAACACGTCGAGCTTAAGTCGACGAATTCCTAAGAACTCGTAATAAAAGGGAAAAAGTATGACGAAGTCGTCGAAAAGTAGATGCTGGAATATGAGTAAAAACGTGTGTTTGATTGATTGATAGATAGATCATTACAAGGCCCTAGGGTCTATATTTATACCCTGCTCAAAGAGCTACAACCAGACACGATTAGAATTCGAATTCCAAATTACACGGAATCCGTATACAAAACGATGTAAATAATTAAGGAAATAACAAAACTATCCCTCGTGACAAACCGAAACTCCTCCACACAACGACCGGCAGCTTCCGGACTCCCTCCTCGCATCATCGGCAGACCCTTTGCCATAGTCATCGGCAGACTTTCTTATCTAGCCATCGGCACAATATCACTGCCTGTAGACTTAGTTACGTTCAACTTCTCCTTCATCGGCAACCATCCTCATCGGCAACTTACCTTGTAAACAACGTACTGCCATCTTATCCTGCCATCCTAGACACGTGCCCAAAAACGGTGTCAACAATAATTTCTCTACTGCCATCAAGAATCAAATTAGCTTTAATAAAATGATTGAATCTCAGTTAAATCAAATAACTGCTGCTGTTCCTACTACTAACCCCGGTATACCATCACAACCGGAAGGATTAGAATCTGCAAATCTTGTAGACATGTTTGATGCAGGAAATTGGAGTAACCCTGTCACTGAATTCACTACTGACCTTCTGCCGGTCAAGAAAGGCGATCCAGGACGCCCCGTCATCCCGATCTCCATCGGCATGGTGGATGTACCAGAAGCACTCTGTGACTTTGGCTCCAGTGTCAACATTATACCCAGGGTACTCTATGAAAAATTCTTTACATATCCTTTATTAGAAACAACCATGTGTTTGCAGTTTGCAGATCAGACGATAACTTTTCCAAAGGGAATAGTAAAGAACCTTGTGTCCGAGTTGGTAACTTATATGCCCCAGCAGACTTCGTAGTGGTAGAGACCGGAAATGATGAGAGGGCACCCATCATCTTAGGGAGGCCATTCTTAAACACCACGGGAGCTATCATCTACGCTAGTGCTGCCAAGATCAGTTTCTACATCAAAGGAAGGAAGGAGACGTTTTTCTTCAAGAACAAGACTACACAAATTCCAGATCAACGCAGACGTGAATCAAGGAAGAGGACCAACAGGAGGAACAAGAACAAGCAAGTGTGGACCGAGTCAGCTAAGATGGTCACTGTAGTTCATGGAGGCCAAGATCATCAACTTAAGTCACCGTTTTTGACCAAGAAGGACGACCCAGGAATGCCAAGCATCTACTGCTCCATAAATGGATACAGCTTCTACAAGACGTTTTGCGACACCGGATCGGGCGTCAACATAATGGCCGCAATCACCTATCGGCTCTTGTTCGGAACCATGCCCCTAAGACCAACATACATTCAGCTCTAGATGGCAGATCAGACATTTCGAGAAGTTAAAGGAATAGTAACTGATGTCCCAGTCAAAATAGACGATCATTTTGTCTACACAGACTTTCAAGTTGTTGACATGGCAGAAGACGAATACGATCCACCCATCATCCTTGGAAGACCGTTCCTCAGTACCGTTAAAGCAATTATCTACATTGGAATCGGAGAAGTCCCTATGCACTTCCCCTCAGAGAAGGTACGCCGTTATTTTATTGACCCTAACTATATCGTTGAAGAATCTAAGCAGGTGAGGAAACGACGCAACCGCAACCAGAGGAGGCAGATCATCAAGGACGGATGGGCAGACTATGAAGGAGAAGTTGTAAGATCAGAAGACGTAGAGTTTAAACAGAACTATCCTGAGGAGACCGTAGTACCAAGTCAGGTACGGAAAGAGAAGACAACTATACATGAAGAGGAGGCGCCGCCAGAAGTACCGACTCCGCCAACCAACGAACCTCAGGACAATTGAGAAAATGGAGAGTCCCGTTCGGAGGACTTAAAAACACCGAACGCCTTGCCAAGAGGTAAACTTGGTATTTATCCTTTCTCTTTCAATTATTTCAAATAGTTTACTTAGTTAATCATGTTCGTACTATCCTAAAAAGAAAATAAAAATGTGAAAAAAACAGTAAGCCCCATGTGAGTATACGAGTGGCATAAAACCCATAAGTACATTCACTGTGGTGGCATAAAAAATAAAATAAATATTTCTTTTCTGCTTTATAGAATAAAAAAATATATAAAAACAGGGAATAATAATTATTAAGGAGTCTCAACATGATAAAGGCTAGATATTTATGCTAACACTTAATCAGTTCCACAAGCTTTGTTGTCTATTTGAGCTCCACAGGATTTAAGAATCAAGAAGACTAGCAGACGGAGGACATTCTAATCGCTGTCAGAATGCTGCTGACTTTCAAATACACCCCTGCCACCTGCTAGCTACATCAAGGGAAATTACTTCAAAATTCAGCTTGGGGGAGAGCACCCCCATTTACCTCGATAAGTATTTTTATCTATCTATCCTTATATTTATATTATATTTTAAATATATATAACTATAAAAAAACAAAATAAAGATTTTGTGCTTATATATACATCTTTTGCTTAGTGTGTTTAATAAATAAATAAAGTGGCTATACTAATCTGTATCTAAATAAAACTCAAGCATGGATATGATGAATAGTTGCTCTGCTTAATTTTAAGTTCTCTCTCAAGTTTAGATATAACTGTTATAATTTAAAGCTTGCTCTAGAACTAAACTTGTGGGATGAAAACTTGATCTGATCAAGTCTAAGTTGTTAACGGATATGATATGGGAAGGTTGAGCTGCTGTTTATCTGTTCCTAGAGATGCTAGAATTCTGGAGAATTTTATCTTTGAAAATCTTTAAAATGTTGCATGATGTGTTCCTGTATGATGAGAGTTTAAATTCCTACCACAGCCATATATACATGCTTGCTAAACTTTGAGCCACACATTTAATATTTACTGCTTATGAGCATTGATTGTGGTCAAGCTGTGTAGACCCTTAGGAGCTTGTCATGTGGTTAAATCAAGATTTCACTTGCACGTTCACTCATACATGCTACTTCTACTCCAGAAGTACCATCCACATATATCCATCCATTTCCATCTCCAGAACCACCTAAAAATATTCTACTCCTAATCCGAGAGAGAATAGCCAAAAATATTTCTGTGAAATAAATGCTCAAGTTATCTTGTTACTACCACTTGCTATATTATCTCAAGAGATGTGTGCTCTGAAAAAAAAGAGAAAAACGATACGAGGAAATAAAAAGGAGCAAGTGCTCGGAACCTCGAAAGAAAAGAAAAAGTGAGACGAGAGGTAAAAATGGACAAGTGTCCGACAGTAGAATTAGGGGTACAAGATACCCACCGGAGAGAAAAGAAAAAGAAGAGCATCTCATTCTCCTCACTATTCAAAAAGCAAGGAAGGTATGTATCCCCTCAAAAGAGCAAAAGTAGAATTAGACTTCCACCATTGTTATCACCATCATCACCATACACCATTCATTCACCACACATGCACATCTTGATTAAACTTATTGACTTGTTTCTTTGGATCCATGGTTTGACTATGCAATACATGTCTTGTAAGTATGTATACTTTATCTCCCACCTATGAGCTCCAGATATTAAAGCCTTATTAGAGTAGGGTGAGAGAGAAGGCAATGTCACTATGCCTTATACCACAAATACTACATATTTTGAGAGAAGGCATATACCATCACTGCCTTGGTAAGGATCCAAAAATACCACAAAATAGAGATCTGAGAGAATCATACAAGGAATCTCTGAGTTTTATTTGAAAATCTGCAAAAACTCCAGAGCTATAGCTGATCAAGAATGAGAGACATGGCACTTGGCTAGACTGTTCTATCTTTTAACTACTCAAGACAGAAGTGACGGTTACAAGTCCCATGGTGAAAGGTAAAGTAAGTAAGTTTTAAAGTCTTGACAGTTTAGTCTAACTCAGAGATGAGATCTTATTTAAAAAGCATGTGTACTGCCAAATTTTTAAAAAGATATTGCAACAACTTATGATCCATCGCTGAGTCTATCCTTGCTCAGGGACGAGCAAGAGGTAAGCTTGGGGGAGTTTGTTGACGGTCCTTAAGTATCAAATTTAATTATCAAATGAACAAAGAAAAGGATCCAAATGAAATCAACATCTAGACTTAGGGTTTTATCTGACAGAATTCCACGAGTTTTGGTGTTTGTCTATTTCTGCAGGGGGTTATGAGGAAATACGGAAGAAAGGCCCACACGTCGGGATTACTTAGAGATATTAACGTACTGTGCAATTATCTTACATCTAGAAGACTCCAGAAGCCACGAGACCGAAGCGGAGACGAAATGGGGCCAGAGGCAGGGCGCCCGCCCTGTTCCCCTAGGCGCCCGCCCCCTCCCTGAGTCCAATAAGGACTCTGCTTCGTGGGAGATCTCCACCGACCTAAAGGATGAATCTAAACCATACAATCTATGTCGGTTTGATCCAACGGCCCATATTCACTTGAAGGGACTACAAAACCAGACCCCCTGGCCCCTGGAGGAGAGAGCCTCTCAACCCTAATTCATTATTCCTCAATGGAGAAGAAGCCTCTGATCAAGATTAGAGCCACCACATCAATTAGATATCTAGATTAGCATAGCTACATAGGATTAGAACTAGAAGGAGTCAATCTTCGATTGGTTTCCGGATCTGTCAAGAGTATTCGTGGTAATTCTCTAATTGTGCTTCTAATTGCTTTCTAATTATCTTTGTTCTTCAATATTATGAATATGACTTTGTTCTACTTCAATATATTGCTTATGACTTTGCTCTACTTGCTTATATTCAAGATTATATTGTTCTTAGTTTATCATAGTTATGTACTTGGCTCAGTTAGATTGGATTTATGTACATGCTTAGGATCGTATAGCGTTTATCCATCGGATCCATGGGTAAATGATAGATATTGTGTAGGCGTGGTGCTTATACCGTATTTTTCTGCGATTGTACCAAATATGCCAGATCGTGGGGTAGTTCGTGATAGTGACAGCTTCATTGATTCTTATATAGTCCCCCTCTCGTGTATTGGGCGGGCAGAGCAATATTATTACAGGGGAGCGAGTGCTATGTTTCTCATATTCCTTGCTAATATCATTATGCATGGGCGTAGTCTTGTCTCACAATGATTGCTAAGTATACTTGCACTAACTATGATAATGCTAGACTATATAGTTGAGAATAACTTAGGGAATATTCTTGTAGTTCGTTCTAATACCATGCTAATGACTTTCTAGAGTATCTAATTGAGGTGCTTATCATATTTATATGTGGCTGATCAGATTAATTATCTTTGTCACTATTCATTATTTCATATATCCTTTATGTGACACTTACCCCTGTATGAAAGAGTTAGATAAATATTCTCAATTATACATGCAATGATAGATACTCAATCTCGTATTCTATTCTGTAATCAATATTGATGATTGCTAATCCCTTCCTAGTGGTAAAAATATAAATAACGATACCTGGAATACTTCTCGGTTAAAATGCTACATCGGTATTAATCTGTGCGCTTGCAGATCCCATTCATTATTTATTTAGAAGAGCAATTGCATATTTCAATACCGCGTCTCTCATATCATGCTCGGGATGACAACTTGGCTTAAGTGGTGTGAGGGATAGGTTTGGCATTTTTGGCACCGTTACTAGATTTAGAGAACTTAGTCTACTTTTGGTAATGATGTTAAGAATACCCAACAGCTATGTTAGTTGTCCCTACCTTTGAGGCATGCTCAATTTGTTAAATACTAATCACACTACTTCATCTCCACTTGAGTAGATCTCTATAAATGCCATCACGCTACCTTTGTTTATCCTAGTAAGTGTTAGTTTGGAAGTACTGCACATACTTCTATTGGCTTTTAAATTAAGCATGGTGCTTAGGTTAAACAGCCTTCCTTAATCTGATTATACATGGAGTCTAGTTCGGTTATTGAACTAAAAACTGCTTGTGTAGACATTGGTATATTTTTGTCGGACTAACCCCTGCAGAAAAACTTTCAATATCAATTTGGGAAGTCCTGAGATAAACTCACATCAGAGACGAAGAGAGTGACACATGAAGTTTAACAACTTACACAAGGAAGACGTAGCTCATTCATCATAGAGAGATGATCCATGGAGGGTGCCACAAACAAGATGCACAACCGCTAAGATCCAGGTCCTTCACTTGGTGGAATCTAGGAGTTGTAAAACTCCACCATGTTTTGTTCCATGTGTACCTACTCATAGAGACAAGGCAGAGATCAAGTGTATGGGTCCTGTTGGTGGAAAACACCAACAGAACCAAGAGTATTTTTGTTCTTCTCTATTCTTAAGCATCGTGTTTGTGGCACCCTCCATGGATCATCTCTCTATGATGAATGAGCTATGTCCTTCTTGTGCAAATTGCTAAACTTCATGTGTCACTCTCTTCGTCTCTGATGTGAGTTTATCTCAGGACTTCCCAAATCGATATTGAAAGTTTTTCTGCCGGGGTTAGTCCGACAAAAATATACCAATGTCTACACAAGCAGTTTTTAGTTCAATAACCGAACTAGACTCCATGTCTAATCAGATTAAGGAAGGATATTTAACCTAAGCACCATGCTTAATTTAAAAGCTAATAGAAGTATGTGCAGTACTTCCAAACTAACACTTACTAGTAAATAGACAAAGGTAGCATGACAGCATTTATAGAGATCTACTCAAGTGGAGATGAAGTAGTGTGATTAGTATTTAACAAATTGAGCATGTCTTAAAGGTAGGGACAACCAACATAGCAACATGGCAAAGGATGTTTTTATGTAAAGTACTCCCCCAAGCTTGAATTTTGCAGAATTCAAGTTTGGATGAATTTAATTCAATGTTGTATGATGATTAGTTGGACATACCTTGTGCTTGTCATTCATCCGATGTTCTTGCTCCAATCCTGTAAAGGTTAGTGACAAGAATACCCAAAGGAATATTTTTACAATTATCCTTATATGCTCAATACACAAGGTAATGTTGCAAATAATTAAAAACTCATGTTACGATCTGATCAGTGCTTATTTTAGGACACTAAGCTTGTCCTTGGGAAACCATCAATTTATGTCGGCGAAGTGGTTTCCCTTCCAACGCTGACCTAAATCAAGATCAACTCAACGAGATCTGCAATATTTATTATAGACATATGCATCGACAACCACCCTTTTAAAGTTTTTATAAATAGAAAGGAAGAGGGGGTTGGAGATCTCAAATGTGGTGATGTTGGAGAGACCAATAGATTGGGAAGATGTTGCATTTGAGCATGGAGTAAACAAAGTGGCTATGAAATAAATTCCATGCTCATTAATGTTATCTTCGTCTCCAATCTGAATGTTTGGAGTTTTGCCTTGATTGGTCTCACCTATGTCCTCTTCTGTATTTGGATGAATCTCATCTTCAAAGGGAGTCAAGAACTCACCATTTGAAATTGAGCCAAAGTCAGAATCCATTAAGGCTTCTTCCTTATCCATCCATTCTACACATTCTAGCCATTTAGAACTTGTGATCAGGAAAGGGGTGGTGTTAGAATTTTCAATATGGCTTAGCTCTCCTTTACTTGATGTGTCATTCTCGACTTCTTCATAACAGGAACCAGGACATTCTCTAAGAGAACCATTATTGCGAGGATTTGAATTATCCCTGCTTGAAGGTCTCTTATGGAACCAGAAGTCTAAACCATCAGCATCTGAAAGATTTAAGGTCGGAATTCCTTCCTCCCTTGGAGAATTTTGGGGTATTGATGGTTTAGGATCGATAGCTAAAGTTTGGAATTGAAGTGGTTGTGATCTGGCTATCGAAACTTCTTCTTCTTGTCTAGGAACAGGTTCTGTCTCTTTCTCAGGGATATAAAAGCTAGGAGACTTTCCACTTAATAAATCAATCAAATTCCAAGCTTCACTAGCAGGTTGGTGATAGAAGGATCCTCTAGAGGCTGTATTCAAGGTTTGCTTATTTTCCCCACTAAGGCCCTCAAAAAAGTGAATTAGAAGAACTTCTTCTGGAATAGAAAGCTTTGGGCCAGTGAGAGTGTCGAGGCTATCAATAAGGGGTACCCTCCCCGATGCATATAACGAGATTATCCGTACGCTGGTCGAGGCCCTCAACTCGACACTCTGGTCATACATATGCGCAGCCATCGACGACCGCAGCCTCGAAGACGGAAATGGCGTCGAGCGAATCGGGAAGCGTTGAGCGCCAGCTATCGTCGAATACGGAAACGGGCCCGAGCGAATCGGGAAGCGTCGAGCGCAAGGACACTGTCCGCCGCCTGACGCGCGCACGAGAGCCAGGGCATTTAATGCGCCTGCCGCTTTCCCACCTAACACACTGGTCACAGGAAGCGTGATAGGAAACAGGCAACCGTCCCATCGTTCTTTTTGCAGCCTTCCCCACCAAACGACCCAGGACGTGTCAGGATGCGGGAAATAAGGATGGAACGTCTAATCGGAACCCCCTCGAGACAACCAAGGTCAGCGCTCTGGATATCAGGGCATTGCACGACGTCTGACCCTCGACCAGATGTAGTTCCGTCCTGGGGAAGAGCTGGGCGTCGACTGACAACACCGCAACCACCCCGCCGGATCTGCCGCCATACCGTACGAGCATGCGACCATTGAACCGGCCCGAGACGGCGCGCATAACAGATTGCTGGGGCACGCGTAATCATCACCAGGCTATCAAGACGGGACGGCTCGAGGCCATGCCGGTACGGAGACCTCGAGTAGGTCAGCGCTCCATGCTTCTATCGACCACTACTCTGACACCTACACATGTACCCTGGGCCTCTCCTTGGAGCTAAAAAAGGAAGGACCCGGGAATAGATAGACAACACACAACACTATGTCCATACGCAGTAGAACTCTCACACTCCACACCACGCTTGTATTCACCCCTGTACAAGCACTTAGGTGCAAGATAATATAGACTCCCATCCCCCGCTGGATGTAGGGCCTTCTCTTGCCCGAACCAGGATAAATCTCTGTGTCTTCTTGCATCACCATCTGGGAAAGGGAGCACGCATACAAATTTACTCATTGGTGTGACCCCCGTGGGAAAAACACCGACAGTTGGCGCGCCAGGTAGGGGTCCTGCGTGTTTTTCATCGATTTCCCACTCCTTTCCAGATGGCTGCTCTCGCCTCGCCGATTCCGCGCTCCACGGTGATTTGGTTTGGGAGTCTTGTGTTCATGTCTACGGGCTCCGGCTACGACATGATCTTGCTCTCAGTCAAAGGACCAGGAGGAGCCCGCGTTGCACCAGCACGGTTGAGGGCCCCGAGACACCCTCGCCACCACGCCTCCCCGCCCAAGAAGAGGCGCGGACAGCACCATAGCCACCCCTCTGCCTCATCACGACCGGCAACTTGTGCGAGGCAGGAGGTGGGCCACGAGCCGGCAGCACCATGTGCCGGAACCACGGGCACGATGGCTCAACACCGCACGACGACGGGAGGGGACGTGTCTCGCGCACCCCCCCCCCACCGCTTCAAAGCTACTTCCACACGGGTTGTTCACTCCAAGAAGGGCACTGCCATTCGGACTAGACAACGCCGTGGCGTCGCTCGCCAGAGCAATATGCCCAAACGCCCAGACGTACGTGGAGAGACCAATGGTCCTCCCACGTGACTCTGAAGCACTACGGCCGACGTCCGAACTGCCGGATTTCTCCCAGGTGCGAGGCCTCCGCCGCCTAGGCCTTGGGCGATACACGATCACCTCACTCAGGCAACGGCTGCTGGAGGAGGGACGTGGATGTTTCTACGCCGCCGAGCCGGACTCCGACTCCGAGACTGATAGCTACGACCCTACAAGGGAATGCTATCACGTCGACGGGGCGGTAGAAACTACCGACGAGACGCAGGATGCTGCTGCGGGCGGTCGAGCCCCTGCAGCATGGGAAGACCCCAGGACGCCTGGGAACAACGGACAGGTCGACCCCCCCTCCACAGGAAGACAGGGCTGCACAGCTTGCATAGCTACGGGAGCTCAAGATGAAGCTCGACGAAGACCGTGAGCGCCTCGTCCTGCTCGAGCAAACCCTTGAGCAAGACTTGCCCTACCCGCCGGGCGGAAGTGTCCGCAGACGCGCTCGGGAGGTACATCGACAGATCGTCGGAGACGCAGAGCCAGAGCAGCCTGTCAG
This sequence comes from Sorghum bicolor, assembly GCF_000003195.3. Taxonomy (NCBI): domain Eukaryota; kingdom Viridiplantae; phylum Streptophyta; class Magnoliopsida; order Poales; family Poaceae; genus Sorghum; species Sorghum bicolor. Next base: position 30,193,113 of record NC_012875.2, read on the forward strand.
CCGTTTCCCTCGAGCGGGCCAGAATGTAGTGGCGGCGACGATGCTACTGCGCAACATGCCAGAACCATCGAACTCCCTGGCTCGGCGCATTCGAGATGAGGTATAGACTCTGCTCCAGGTGGCGGCAGTTCAACAAGCCGAAAGCTTAGCTTCTCGACGACGAGGAGCTGCCACGGAAAAGCGCGACGAGCCGCTTCAAAATGAAAAGGAAGTGTCAGTCCATCAACAGCCGCCCCCTCAAGGAAGAAAGACCACTCTCGTCCTCCCCGTCAACAATCAGCGTCGACACGACGCGCGGCATGACATCGAAGAGAATCGACGCCGCCGGCACGGAGACGCGGAAGAGCGCGGTTACAGCGCACATCACGGTGGGAGGTACGACAGCGTTGAGGACCGAATGGTCCCCGTGCAACCAGGCCCACGGGTGTTCAGCAGGGCAATCCACAGCACGCCCCTGCCCAGTCCGTTCCGACCCCCGACCAGCATCGCGAAATACAATGGCGAGACCAAACCAGAGTTGTGGCTGGCCGATTTCAGGCTGGCCTGTCAGCTAGGAGGCGCTCGAGGGGATGATCGAGCCATCATCAGACAGCTACCCCTCTTCCTCTCCGACACCGCCCGTCGATGGCTCGAGGAACTTCCGGCAAATCAGATCCACGACTGGGTCGATTTGGTTAAAGTCTTCGAGGGTAATTTCAAAGGGACCTACATACGGCCCGGGAACTCGTGGGACCTCAGCAAATGCAAGCAGAAGTCAGGAGAAACTCTTCGAGAGTATGCTCGACGCTTCTCGAAGCAGCGCACTGAGCTGCCACATATCCCTGACCGTGACGTCATCCTGGCTTTTGTCTCTGGTACCACCAGTCGAGACTTAGTGCGGGAATTGGGTCGGATCGACCTCAGACCATCGATGAGCTGATGGACGTAGTAGCAAACTACGCAGCAGGGGAGGAGGCAGTCGGCGCCTTCTTCAGTTGTGAAGGAAGGAAAGGCAAGCAGCCCGTCGATGAAGATGGAACCCCCAGTCGAGGGCTCAAGAAGAACAAAAAGAAGCAGAAAGCACGGCAGTTCCAGCGGGAAGATTCTGACGACAATCTTGTCGTCGCCATGGAACGGAAGAAACCTCGAGGCCCTCCGGATGGAGGCATTTTCGATAAAATGCTAAAAGAGCCATGCCCTTACCATAAGGGAGGCGCCAACCACAAGCTCAAGGACTGTCGTATGCTGAAAAAGCATTTCGACGGTCTAGGATTCAAAAGGGATGCGCGTGACGATTCGAAAAAGGAGAAGGGCGACGACAAAGAGGGCAACAAGGACAACAATGTTTTCCCTACCGTCCACGACTGCTACATGATCTATGGTGGGCCTTCGACACAGTTGACCACGAGGCAGCGCAAAAGGGAACGCCGTGAGGTCTTCGCGGCAAGAATGGCGGTGCCCCAGTACCTCAGCTGGTCGAGCACTCCCATCACCTTCGATCGAGAGGACCACCCCGACAAGGTAGTCGCCCCAGGCGTCTACCCGCTCGTCGTCGACCCCGTCATCGTCAACACCCGGCTGTCAAAGGTGCTAATGGACGGATGTAGCAGCCTCAACATCATCTACCTCGAGACCCTCGACCTCCTTGGCATCGATAGGGGACGGCTCCAGCCAAGTGCCGGCGGTTTCCAGGGCGTCGTGCTAGGGAAAAAGGCGCTGCCAGTGGGTCGAATCGACCTACCGGTCTGCTTCCGCACGGCGGCCAACTTCAGGAAGGAGACCCTCACCTTTGAGGTGGTCGGGTTCCGGGGCACGTACCACGCCATCATCGGGCGCCCGGGCTACGCCAAGTTCATGGCCATACCCAACTACACCTACTTGAAGCTGAAGATGCCCGGTCCCAAAGGCGTCATCACTGTTAGCTCCTCCTTCGAGCACGCATATGAGTGCGACGTCGAGTGCGTCGAGTATGGGGAGGCGGTCGAGGACTCCACCGAGCTCGTCGCAAAGCTCGAAGCCCTGGCCGCTGAGGCTCCAGAGCCCAAGCGCCATGCAGGCAGCTTCGAGCCAGCAGAGGGAACCAAGAAGATCCCGCTCGACCCCAACAACTCCGACGGCAAGGTGCTGACGATCAGCGCTGACCTCGACCCCAAATAGGAAGCTGTGCTCGTCGACTTTCTCCGTGCGAACGCCGACATATTTGCATGGAGTCCCTCGGACATGCCAGGCATACCGAGGGAAGTTGCCGAGCACTCCTTGGAGATTCGAGCCGGTTCCAGGCCAGTGAAGCAGCGGTTGCGCCGATTCGACGAGGAGAAGCGCAAGATCATTAGCGAGGAAATCCACAAGCTTTTGGCGGCCGGATTCATCAAGGAGGTTCATCATCCCGACTGGTTAGCAAACCCTGTATTAGTTAAGAAAAAGAATGGGAAAATGAGGATGTGTGTCGATTATACAAGTCTAAATAAAGCATGTCCGAAAGTTCCTTTTCCATTACCACGTATTGATCAGATTATCGATTCTACTGCGGGATGTGAAACCCTTTCTTTCCTTGATGCATATTTTGGTTACCATCAAATAAAACTGAAAGAGTCCGACCAGCTCGCGACCTCTTTCATCACACCTTTTGGGATGTATTGCTATGTAACCATGCCGTTTGGGCTTCGAAACACGGGAGCCACGTACCAACGCTGCATGCTCCACGTATTTGGCAAACACATAGGGTCGACGGTCGAGGCCTATGTCGACGACATTGTCATCAAATCAAAGCGGCGAGGGGACTTGATCCAGGACCTCGAGATCGCTTTCAGCTGCTTACGCACTAACCAAATCAAGCTCAATCCCGAGAAATGCGTCTTCGACGTGCCTCGAGGCATGCTCTTGGGTTACATTGTTTCCCAGCGCGGCATCGAGGCCAACCCCGAGAAAGTCTCGGCCATCACAAGAATGGGGCCGATCCGAGACATCAAGGGTGTGCAAAGAGTCACGAGATGCCTGGCGGCTCTGAGCCGTTTCATCTCGAAACTAGGAGAAAAGGCGTTACCATTGTATCGACTTCTGAAGAAGGTCGAGCATTTTTCTTGGACCTCCGAGGCCGAGGAAGCTCTCGAAAAGCTGAAGAAAACACTGACCTCAGCACCAGTCCTGGTCCCACCTCAACCTGCAAAACCACTGCTCCTTTACGGTGCGTCGACGACCCACGTCGTCAGCGCAGCGGTGGTGGTCGAGAGGCAGGAGGAGGGGCATGCGCTGCCAGTCCAGAGGCCAGTCTATTTCGTCAGCGAGGTGCTTTCGGAGACCAAGGTACGTTACCCCCAAATCCAGAAGCTGATCTACGCCGTAATCCTTGCCCGCCGCAAGCTGCAGCACTACTTTCTCGACAACCCCATCACGGTGGTCTCGTCTTTCCCCTTGGGCGAGATAATCCAGAACAAGGAGGCCACGGGAAGAATAGCTAAATGGTCGGTCGAGCTCATGAGTGAGACTCTCAATTACGCGCCTCGCAAGGCCATCAAATCGCAAGCCCTGGTGGACTTCATCGCGGAATGGACAGACTCCCAGCTTCCCCCGACTCAGGTCCAGGCGGAGCTGTGGACGATGTATTTTGATGGGTCACTCATGAAAACGGGGGCCGGGGCCGGCCTGCTGTTCATCTCACCCTTGGGCGTCCATATGAGGTATGTCATCAGGATTCACTTTGTCGCATCTAACAACGTCGCAGAATACGAGGCCCTCGTCAACGGTCTCAAGATTGCCATCGAGCTAGGAGTCCGACGCCTCGACGTCCGAGGCGACTCCCAACTCGTCATTGATCAAGTAATGAAGACTTCAAGCTGCCACGACCCAAAAATAGAGGCGTACTACAAAGAAGTCTGTCGACTTGAGGACAAATTCCATGGACTCGAGCTCGTCCATATCGCCCGACGCTACAACGAGGCAGCCGACGAACTCGCAAAGATCGCATCGACCCGAGGCACGGTACCACCTGATGCATTTTCAAGAGATCTTCACGAGCCATCCGTCGACTTAGGCTCGGCGGCTGGCGTCGATGCCGCTCCTGCCCAGCCAACCGACACCGTCGACACACTCTTGATGGCGGCTGAAGTGATGGAGGTAGAACGGCGGCCTGGTCGACCGTTCGACTGCCGCGCACCGTTCCTCGACTGCCTAATCCGCTGCGAGCTGCCAGAAGATCGGTCAGAGGCCCGTCGTGTCGCTCGACGGGCCAAGTCATATGTGATCTATGGCGAGGGCAACGAGCTATATCGACGAAGCCCGACGGGGGTCTTACAGCGTTGCATCACCGTGGAAGAAGGCCGAAAACTCCTCGAGGACCTACACTCGGGGGCTTGCGGCCACCATGCTGCTCCACGGACCCTCATAGGGAACGCCTTTCGACAAGGTTTCTACTGGCCAACGGCCGTGGCCGATGCCATCGAGCTCGTACGCTCATGTCGCGGGTGCTAGTTCTACGCCAAACAGACGCATCTGCCCGCCCATGCTCTTCAGATGATCCCCATCACCTGGCCGTTTGTGGTGTGGGGGCTCGATTTAGTAGGACCTCTACAAAAGGTGAATGGGGGATAGGTCATGTGGTGTGAACAACCGGAATCAACGAGCCATGTGTTCTCCAGGCCTCTGATATGCATCAATAGAAAGACATGGGGGTGAGCAAATGGCGCAACACTGGGGTTAGTAAACTGTGAAGGATACCAGTGTTGGGTCATTTGCCCTGGATAAGTGTTAGGAAAAACACCAAGCATGCCATGTCCCATTTGAGTAAAGCGATCACCACAAAAGGGAAAATGTGGTCCGCTAGAGCTGTGGGACTGAGAAGCAAAGCCACCACAACGAGGTTCAAAGTCATATTGATCATGACCTGAACCACGTCGGGCACGACACCACGTGGTCTCGCAAGCTGAGGCCTAGCACCACTACAAGAGGTGGGTGGCTTTTTGACGTATTTAGCATGACAATAGTCTATAATGTCATTATATTATCCGTTTTATGACATTATATTTTAGACACCTTGACTTAGTGACAAAAATAAATTATATGTCACAACAAATGTCATATAACTAGTCCAATTTCATCTAGTGACGATATCTCATATGTCATAAGGTCTATTTACATGTCACAACATCTAGTGATGATACTTGATATGTCATAAGATCTATTTATATGTCACAAAATATTTATTGAATTATTTTTAGATAATTTGCAAAGGACATTGTCATGTCACCTCATGTTTTTTTAATTTACGTCAGCTCACCTTTTTGTTCATCTAATTGGAACATTTATAAATTAAATGAATGCCTAAACAAATCTGGTCGAGCCCCTAAATGGGCCAACCTACCCACCAGCGCCCAGCGGCTCACAAGAAAAATTGTCGTAGGCCCAATCCTCGTCCAGTGCCCCAACCTAAAAAATCTCCAAAATTGCCAAAAAAGTTGTGGGGGCTGAGCTTCAGACCAAAGACCTTGCCTTTGCATTTATGTACCAACCACTTAGCTATGCAGGTTTGAAAAAAGAAAACTAATTTGAAAATACCATTGAAAAAACCTTAAAGAAGTTGTGCAGCTGGGCCTAGGCCTAAAATACTCCAACAAGTCGCTTCATTCCGCCAGCCCTGCTTAGGTCGAGCGCTCCTGGCCGTCCATCGCGATGAGACGGTCAGAACTGCTTCGCGACCAAACAAAACCTATCCATCCACCGCCCCTGTCTCCTCCGTATCCATCCGCCGCCCTGTCCCCTCTCTCCTGCCCCGACCTCCGCTCGTAGCCACCTCCTTCCCCGTCTGCGATGCCCATCGATCTCGTGGTCGCCTCCCTATTGACCTCATCATCCATGCATGACGACCACCACCCCCACAGCTCCTCCCGCATCCACAACGACGCTCCAGATCTATGGCCTCTGGATCTCCTCCCCTTGCTCGACGATAGCCTAGATCTGCCTGTTGCTGCAGCTCTGAGGGTGGAGTTGCATCTCCTAGGTGAGCGGTGGGTGGACCGTCTCTCCCTCTTCCTATCTCTCCCTCACCCTCATCCTCTCCCTCACAGGCTGATCCCGATGGGGCTCTTCCATAGAGGTAGCGGTGGTGAATCGTGTCTGTCGCCTTGACGGCCTCCTCCGTGCCGTACGACAAGGTTGCGTGGTCCAAACATGGCCCCTGATGTCGTGCCCACTCCGAGTCTGCAGTATTCCACTTTTTACTCTACCACAATGCTACTTAGCTATCTGGGTTCTATTAATAGCCTGTTGAATGCTACTTAGCTAGTCCTGCACTAGAAGATCAGGGGGAGTTGTACCGTACGTGTACAGGCAAGTTGATGCCGGTGTACAGGCAAGTTCTATTTTCCCTTGCATTTAATAGCTTTTCCTTTTAAATAGCTATTTTCCCATACATTGAAATAGCTATTTTCACAATTATAGGAAACTCCAAAGTTTTGATCTACTGCCTGAAGAAGAGTATGGAGGTAAGACAGTGCTGCATTCTCCATTTTTAAATTTACTAATCCTACATTCTCCTTATTTTTTTGAATCTTTCAAAATGAGAACATTGACAAGAATTATGTAGTCACCTTAATTTTTGAACACTATTATAGGCACATATAGCTCAGCTCAACTGCAGGTATACGTCATATAGATAACTATTGCTGAAACTATGTACTTATTTATCTAATTTAATTCGAACATCCTTTTTGCCAGATATCCTTTGTCGCTCACTAGTACATTGGTGTCGAGGGTATCAACAAGGGGTACCCTCACCGATGCGTATAACGAGACCATCCGTACATAAAACTAGTTCCTCGATTCGACGCTCCGTCTGCACGTACGCGCGGCCATCGACGGCCGTAGCCTCGAAGACGGAAATAGCGTCGAGCGAATCAATCGGGCGTCGAGCTCTGGTTACCGTCGAATACGGAACAGGCTCATGCGAATCGGGAGGCGTCGAGCGCAAGGACGCCGCCGCCGCCGCCTGACACGCGCATGCGAGCCGGGGCATTAAATGCGCCTGGTGCTCCCCCACCTAACACATGGGTCACGGGAGGCGTGATAGGGAACACGCATCCGTCCCATCGATCTTTTTGCAGCCTTCCCCACCAAACGGCGCAGGGCGTGTCAGGACGTGGGAAACAGAGAGGGCGCGTCTAATCAAGACCCCCTCGAGGTAGCCAAGGTCAGCGCTTCAACATCAGGACGCCGTACGACATCCGACCCTCGACCAGACAAGGATCCTTCCAGGGGACGAGTCGGGTGTCGACTGACTACATCCCAACCACTCCACCGGATTTGCCGCCAAAACGTACAAGCATACATCCGTCGAACCAATCCAAGACGGCGCGCAGAGCAGAATGCAGGGGCACGCGTAATCATCACCAGGCTATTAGGACGGGACGGCTCGAGGCCATGCCGGTACGGAAGCCTCGAGTAGGTCAGCGCACCATACTGCTATCGACTCCTATTCTGACGCCTATATGTGTACCCTGGATCTCTCCTTGGAACTATAAAAGGAGGGACTCAGGAATAGAAGAGGACACCACGCTCACACGTAGTAGAGCTCCACACTTCATACCGCACTTGTATTCACCCCTGTACAAGCACTTAGGTGCAAGATAATACAAACTCTCTCCCCCCCCGCTGGACGTAGGGCCTTCTCTTGCCCGAACCAGGATAAATCTTTGTGTCTTCTTGCATCACCATCTGGGAAAGGGAGCACTCATACAAATTTACTCGTTGGTGTGACCCCCCGAGGGGAAAACACCGACAGTTGGCGCGCCAGGTAGGGGTCCTGCGTGTTTTTCATCGATTTCCCACTCCTTTCCGGATGGCCACTCTTGTCTCGCCGTTTCCGCGCTCCACGGTGATTTGGTTTGGGAGTCTCGAGTTCATGTCTACGGGCTCCGGCTACGACATGATCTTACTCTCAGTCAAAGGACCAGGAGGAGCCCGCGTTACGCCAGCACGGTTGAAGGCCCCGAGACGATCTCACCACCACGCCTCCCCGCCTAAGAAGAGGCGCGGACAGCACCACCGCGGCCCCTCTGCTTCAGCACGACCAACAACTCGTGCGAGGCAGGACGTGGGCCACAAGTCGGCAGCACCGTGTGGCGGAGTAACAAGCGCGACGACTCAGCACCGCGCAACGACGGGAGGAGACGCGTCTCGCGCGCTCTCCCCCACCGCTGCTAGGCTACTTCCACACGGGTTGTTCACTCCAAGAGCGGCACTGCCGTTCGGATTGGACAACGCCGCGGCGTCGCTCGCCAGGGCGATATGCCCAAGCGCCCAGACGTACGTAGAAAGACCAATGGTCCTCCCACGTGGCTCTGAAGCGCGACGGCCGGCGTCCGAGCTGCCGGACCTTTCCCGGGTACGAGGCCTCCGTCGTCTAGGCCCCAGACGATACACGATCACCTCCCTCAGGCAGCGATTGCTAGAGGAGGGACGTGGGTGTTTCCACGCCGCCAAACCAGACTCCGACTCCGAGACTGATAGCTATGACCTAACGAGGGAATGCTATCACATCGACGGGGCGGTAGAAACTACCGACGAGACACGGGATGCTGCTGCGGGCGGTCGAGCCCCAGCGGCACGAGAAGCCCCCAGGACGCCTGGGAACGACGGACAGGTCGACCCCCCCCCCCACAGGAAGACAGAACCGCGCAGCTCGCGCAGCTGCGGGAGCTCAAGATGAAGCTCGACGAAGACCGCGAGCGCCTCGTCCTGCTCGAGCAAATCCTCGAGCAAGACCTACCCTACCCGCCGGGCAGAAGTGTCCGCAGACGCGCTCGAGAGGTACATCGTCAGATCGTCGGCGACGCAGAGCCAGAGCAACCTGTCAGCCGTTTCCCTCGAGCAGGCCAGAATGTAGTGGCAGCGACGATGTTGCTGCGTAACATGCCAGAGCCGTCGAATTCCCAGGCCTGACGCATTTGAGATGAGGTACAGACATTGCTCCAGGTGGCGGCGCTTCAACAAGCCGAAAGTTCGGAATCTCGACGACGAGGAGCTGCCACAGAGAAGCGCGACGAACAGCCTCAAAACGAAAAGGAGGTGTCAGTCCATCAACAACCTCCCCCTCGAGGCAGAAAGACCGCTCTCATCCTCCCCGTCGACAATCAGCGTCGACACGATGCGCGGCACGACATCGAAGAAAATCGACGCCGCCGGCACGGAGACGCGGAAGAGCGCGGTTACAGCGCGCATCGCGGCGGGAGATACGACAGCGACGAGGACCGGGTGGCCCCCGAGCCACCGGGCCCACGGGTGTTCAGCAGGGCGATCCGCAGCACGCCCCTGCCCAATCCATTTCGACCCCCGACCAGCATCGCGAAGTACAATGGAGAGACCAAGCCAGAGTTATGGCTGGCCGATTTCAGGCTGGCCTGTCAGCTAGGTGGCGCTCGAGGTGATGATCGAGCCATCATCAGACAGCTACCCCTTTTCCTCTCCGACACCACCCGTCGATGGCTCGAGGAACTCCCTGCCGATCAGATCCACAACTAGGTTGATCTGGTCAGAGTCTTCGAGGGTAACTTCAAAGGGACCTACATACAGCCAGGGAACTCGTGGGACCTTAGCAAATGCAAGCAGAAGTCAGGAGAAACTCTTTGGGAGTATGCTCGACGCTTCTCGAAGCAGCGCACTGAGCTGCCGCACATCCCTGACCACGACGTCATCTTGGCGTTTGTCTCGGGCACCACCAGTCGAGACTTGGTGCGGGAATTAGGTCGCAATCGACCTCAGACCGTCGACGAGCTGATGGACGTAGTAGCCAACTACGCGGCAGGGGAGGAGGCAGTCGGCGCCTTCTTCAGCTCAGAAGGAAGAAAAGGCAAGCAGCCCATCGATGAAGATGGGACCCCCAGTCGAGGCCTCAAGAAAAATAAAAAGAAGCAGAAAGTGTGGCAGTTCCACCAGGAGGATTCCGATGACAACCTTGTCGCCGCCATGGATCGAAAGAAACCTCGAGGCCCTCCGGATGGAGGCATCTTTGACAAGATGTTGGAGGAGCCGTGCCCTTACCATAAGGGAGGCGCCAACCATAAGCTCAAGGACTGTCGTATGCTGAGAAAGCATTTCGACGGTCTGGGGTTCAAAAAAGATGCGCGTGACGACTCCAAGAAAGAGAAGGGTGGCAGCAAGGAGGACAACAAAGATGACGACGGCTTCCCCGCCGTCCACGATTGCTACATGATCTATGGCGGGCCCTCGACTCAATTGACCACGAGGCAGCGCAAAAGGGAGCGTCGCAAAGTCTTTGCAGCAAGAATGGCGGTGCCCCAATACCTTAGCTGGTCAAGCACTCCTATCACTTTCAACCGAGAAGACCACCCCGACAAGGTAGTCGCCCCAGGTGTCTACCCGCTCGTCGTCGACCCCATCATCGTCAACACCCGGCTCTCGAAAGTGCTGATGGATGGCGGCAGCAGCCTCAACATCATCTACCTCAAGACCCTCGACCTCCTCGGCATAGATAGAGGGAAGCTCCAACCAAGTGCCGGCGGTTTCCATAGCGTCGTGCCAGGAAAAAAGGCGCTGCCAGTAGGTCGAATTGACTTACCCGTCTGCTTCGGCACGGCGGCCAACTTCAGGAAGGAGACCCTCACCTTTGAGGTAGTTGGGTTCCGAGGCACATACCACGCCATCATCGGGCGCCCGGGCTACGCCAAGTTCATGGCTATACCCAACTACACCTACTTGAAGCTGAAGATGCCCGGTCCCAAAGGCGTCATCACTGTCAGTTCCTCCTTCGAGCACGCGTACGAGTGCGACGTCGAGTGCGTCGAGTACGGGGAGGCGGTCGAGAGCTCCACCGAGCTCGTCGCGAAGCTCGAAGCCCTGGCCGCTGAGGCTCCGGAGCCTAAGCGCCACGCGGGCAGCTTCGAGGCGGCGGAAGGAACCAAGAAGATCCCGCTCGACCCCAACAACTCCGACGGCAAAGTGCTGACGATCAGCACCGACCTCGACCCCAAATAGGAAGCTGTGCTCGTCGACTTTCTCCGTGCAAATGCCGACATGTTTGCATGGAGTCCCTCGGACATGCCAGGCATACCGAGGGAAGTCGCCGAGCACTCCTTGGAGATTCGAGCCGGTTCCAAGCCAGTGAAGCAGCGGTTGCACCGATTCGATGAGGAGAAGCGCAAGATCATTGGCGAGGAAATCCACAAGCTTTTGACGGCCGGATTCATCAAGGAGGTTCATCATCCCGACTGGTTAGCAAACCCTGTATTAGTTAAGAAAAAGAATGGGAAAATGAGGATGTGTGTCGATTATACTAGTCTGAATAAAGCATGTCCAAAAGTTCCTTTTCCATTGCCACGTATTGATCAGATTGTCGATTCTACCGCGGGATGTGAAACCCTTTCTTTCCTCGATGCATATTCTGGTTACCACCAAATAAAAATGAAGGAGTCCGACCAGCTCGCGACCTCTTTCATCACACCTTTTGGGATGTATTGCTACGTGACCATTCCATTTGGGCTTCGAAAGGCGGGAGCCACGTACCAACGTTGCATGCTCCACGTATTTGGCGAACATATAGGGTCAACGGTCGAGGCCTACGTCAATGACATTGTCGTCAAGTCAAAGCGACGAGGAGACCTGATCCAGGACCTCGAGATTGCCTTTAGCTGTCTACGCGCCAACCGGATCAAGCTCAATCCCGAGAAGTGCGTTTTCGGTGTGCCTCGAGGCATGCTCCTAGCCTACATCGTTTCGCAGCGCGGCATCGAGGCCAACCCCGAGAAAGTCTCGGCCATCACGAGAATGGGGCCGATCCGAGACATCAAGGGTGTGCAGAGAGTCACGGGATGCCTGGCGGCTCTGAGCCGTTTCATCTCGAGACTAGGAGAAAAGGCATTACCATTATATCGACTCCTGAAGAAGGTCGAGCGCTTTTCTTGGACCCCCGAGGCCGAGGAAGCACTCGAAAGGCTGAAGAAGATGCTGACCTCGGCACCAGTCCTGGTTCCACCTCAACCTGTAGAGCCGCTGCTCCTCTACGTCGCGTCGACGACCCAGGTCGTCAGCGCGGCGGTGGTGGTCGAGAGGCAGGAGGAGGGACATGCGCTACCAGTTCAGAGGTCAGTATATTTCGTCAGCGAGGTGCTTTCGGAGACCAAAGCACGTTATCCCCAAATCCAGAAGCTGATTTATGCCGTAATCCTTGCCCGTCGTAAGCTGCAGCACTACTTCCTTGGCCACCCCATCACGGTGGTCTCGTCTTTTCCTTTAGGCGAAATAATCCAGAGCAAAGAGGCCACGGGAAGAATAGCAAAATGGTCGGTCGAGCTCATGAGTGAGACTCTCACTTATGCGCCTCGCAAGGCCATCAAATCGCAGGCCCTGGTAGACTTCGTCGCAGAATGGACGGACACCCAGCTCCCCCCGACCTAGGTCCAGGCGGAACTATGGACGATGTATTTCGATGGGTCGCTCATGAAAACTGGGGCCGGAGCCGGCCTGCTGTTCATCTCACCCTTGGGCGTCCACATGAGGTACGTAATCAGGATTCATTTTGCCGCATCTAACAATGTCGCAGAATATGAGGCCCTCGTCAACGGTCTCAAGATCGCTATCGAGTTAGGAGTCCGACGCCTCGACGTCCGAGGTGACTCCCAACTCGTCATCGACCAAGTAATGAAAACCTCGAGCTGCCATGACCCAAAAATGGAAGCGTACTGCAAAGAAGTCCGTCGACTCGAGGACAGGTTCCACGGTCTCGAGCTTGTCCATATCGCTCGACGCTACAATGAGGCAGCCGACGAACTCGCCAAGATCGCATCGACCAGAGGCACGGTGCCGCCTGATGCATTCTCAAAAGATCTTCACGAGCCATCCGTCGACCTAGGCACGGGGGCTGGCATCGACGCCACCACCGCCCAACCAACCAATGCTGTCGATACGCTCTTGATGGTGGAAGAGGTGATGGAGATAGAACGACGACCAGGTCGACCGTTCGATTGGCGCACGCCGTTCCTCGACTGCCTCATCCGCGGCGAGTTGCCAGAAGACCGGTCAGAGGCTCGTCGTATCGCTCGACGGGCCAAATCATATGTGATCTATGGCGAAGACAATGAGCTATATCGACGGAGCCCGACGGGGGTCTTACAACGTTGCATCACCGTGGAAGAAGGCCGAAAACTCCTCGATGACCTGCACTCGGGGGCTTGCGGTCACCACGCCGCTCCACGGACCCTTGTAGGGAATGCTTTTCGACAAGGCTTCTACTGGCCAACGGCCGTGGCGGACGCCATCGAGCTCGTACGCTCGTGTCATGGGTGCCAGTTCTACGCCAAGCAGACGCATCTGCCCACCCACGCTCTTCAGATGATACCCATCACCTGGCCGTTTGCGGTGTGGGGGCTCGATTTAGTAGGACCTCTACAAAAGGCGAAAGGAGGATACACCCATTTGCTGGTGGCCATTGACAAGTTCTCCAAATGGATCGAGGCTCGACCCATCACCAACATCCGCTCTGAGCAGGCCGTCCTCTTCTTCACCGACATCATCCATCGGTTTGGGATCCCCAATGTCATCATCACCGACAACGGCACCCAGTTCACCGGCAAAAAGTTCTTGGACTTCTGCGATCAGCATCACATCCGTGTGAACTGGTCTGCAGTAGCCCACCCTCGAACTAACGGCCAGGTCGAGCGTGCCAACGGCATTATTTTGCAAGGACTCAAGCCAAGGATCTACAATCGATTGAAGAAATTCGGCAAGAAATGGGTCGAGGAGCTTTCCTCAGTCCTATGGAGCCTTAGGACAACACCGAGCAGGGCCACAAAATACACCCCGTTCTTCATGGTCTACGGCTCTGAGGCTATCCTCCCCACAGACCTCGAGTATGGGTCACCTCGACTCAAGGCCTACAACGAGCAATCGAACAAAGAGACTCAAGAAAACGCGGTCGACCAACTTGAGGAGGCTCGAGACATGGCCCTCCTCAACTCTGCCAGATATCAGCAAAAGCTTCGACGCTACCACGACAAGCATGTGCGCAAGAGGGACCTCAACGTGGGCGACCTAGTCCTATGACGCCGGCAAAGCAATCAAGGACGCCACAAGCTGACTCCGCCTTGGGAAGGCCCGTACGTGGTGGCCGAGGTCCTGAAGCCGGGAACGTACAAGCTGGCGGACGAAAAGGGGGCAATCTTCACCAACGCATGGAACATCGAACAGCTACGTCGATTCTACCCCTAGAAGTTCTAAACTTATGTTCCTGCTTACGTTTTGTACCAAGACTTTGTAAACGAACGAATGAATAAATAAAGTCCTTCCCTCGAAGCAATTCTTTTTTGTGCCGAGAAGATTCATAAGTCACGATCTCGACGTTAAAAGGGGGCGCCGACTATGACCAATCATAGTCAGCACCCCCTCGGGGGCTACCAGGGGGACGACCCCCCCCAAACGTCGAAAAAACCTTGCACGGTTCAAGTAGCTAAGGCACCTTGAGCCCCTCAAAGGCCGAGGGACAACGAGCTGAAGAACTCCTACGCCCCCGGGCTACGGAAACTCTACTCACTTCCTCACCATTGAAGTGGTCGACGTGGTTTTTCACAAAAGATCGAGCGAGGGATACAAACGTAAGCGCAAAGAGAAACAAAAGCATCGAGCGGAAAGACAAAATAAGCATTTAACAATTACGAAAAAGATACTATACCAGTTAGCCACAGAATTAACGAAGTATCATACAAGGGGCCTCAGGCGCCCTGAGCAGGCTCGCAGGCCTCAGTCCGTGGCACGATCCTCATCGCCCTCGCCTCCGCCCAAGCTAACCTCAGGAGGGAGCACCTCAGGCTCAAAAAGTTTAGCCAACCTTTCCCCAGGAGCCTCCGCGTCGTCGATCAAGGCATGGAGCCTCTCCTCGTTCTCCGCGTCGGTCTTGGAGATGTCGGTGACAAAGCCATGAGACACCACCTCCATGTCGTAGGAGAAGCCCGAACAGACAACCGCCATCGCCCGCTTCACCCCGATGTGGAGGGCATCCCGCACCCGATTTCGCAGCGTCGCGCCTATGTAGCACAGCTGGTCGACCAGGGCGTCGCCTCGAGCGTCCTCCCTCGACTCATCCATAGGCTCGACCTCCCAAGAGGTCGAGAGATCACTTATCGCCGTCCGAACTCGACGGTTCAAAGCAACCTCCGCCTCGAGTTGAGCCTTGGCGTCGCGAGCCTCGGTTTGGACGGCCAAAAGTTCGCCCTTGAGCCCTGCAAAGGCCAATACAAAGAAAACCTTAGGAAAAACCAAGCACACCTCGGAAAAAGAAGTCTGATAGAGGAAACATACCGCGTATAGTCTCCTCGAGGGTCGTGTTCTCGCCGACCAGCCTGGTGTTGGCCCCCTCGATCTCTTTGTTGGAGCGTGCCAGCTCGGTGTTGGCAACATGGAGATCCTCGATCGCCTTGCCAGCCTGAACAATGGCCCCACTCTTCTCCAGCAATTCTCCCTTCAAACGCTCGACGTCGTTAGAAAGACTGCGGGATCGAGCCCGCTCCGCCTCGAGATCTTCAAGGGCCTTCTTCTTGGCTTCCTCTGCGGCGCCCCTGGCGACCTCGCCGTTCACATGCTCCACCTTCATCTTACGGAAGGACTCTCGGACAGAGTCCAGGTCAGATTTAAGGAGGCCCTTCTCCTTGTCCAGATCCGAGACAACGCTCTTGTAGGACAGGGCCTCCTCCCGGGCTCTGGACGCGGCCTCCTCGACCGTAAGAGCCCGCTCCCGTAGCTGCATCATCTCCTCCTCCGCCTTCTTCGAGGCCTCTCGGGCCTCGGCCAAGGCAGCCTCCCTCGCCTTCTTCTCCTCCTCGAGTGCTATGAGATCTTTGTAAGCTTTAAGGAGCTTTTCCTGCGACTCGAGGAGTTGATCCTTGAGGAGGGGGAGCTGCCCCAAACCGCCCCTCGTGGCGTGTATGAAACTGGACTTGATGCGGGAGGTCTCTTTCATATCCTGCGAATCAAGGGTCGGGTGGATTAGAATACAGAAACCAGAAAGCACCATGAGGATTGAAGTTCGAGAAACACTTACGAAATAAGCCGGGCCGAGCCCGTTGTTGATAACGTCCGAGAGGAGCCCCACCACATGCTTCATCCAAAGGCAGAGCTCCTCAACGTGTTCCCACTTCTCTGCCTCCTTCCGATCGTCGAGGAAGATGTCGGGCTCAGACGGGTCGTGGGAGGCCCGGATACGGATGCGATCGGGGCACTAGTGCTCCATCTCCCGGTCAGCCCGCGCCTTAACGCCGCGGATGAGGTCCTCGACGGTCTCGAGGGAGCCCCCATGGCGCAGGAACAGGTCGACGAGGCATGGGAACCGTCCGTCGTCGTCCACCGTCTTCCAGGTTCCGTCCTTTGTCCCCGATGCCCCAATTTCATCCTCCTCGGAAGGAAAGCGGTCTTCCCACGCCCGACGTTCCCGGAGGAACCCTGGGGCGATCCCGTCCATGCCGTAAATTGTCCTCTTGATCTCGGACTCGGGGTCGGGGGGGTGCGCTTCAGGCAGGTGAGCGCCACCACTCCATCCGCTCACCCCGGCTCTGCCCGGATCACGGCAGGTGCCCCCGGGAGGAGCCACGCCGGGGTTGGGGGGCCGTACACCGGCAGGTCCTCCTCCTGCTCGCCGAGCTCTTGCGGCTCTGGTGGCACTGGCTGGGCCGGACCTTGGGGCGGAGGCTCGAGCGGTCCCTCCTCTTGGCCCCCCTGCTGCTGCTGCTGTTGCTGCTGCGGGGGTTGCTGCTGCGGTTGCTGCTGCGGTTGTTGCTGTTGCTGATGCTGCGGTGGTTGCTGTTGCTGCTGCTGCTGTTGTTGTTGCTGCTGTTGCTGTGCCTCGTGCTCCTGTGGCTGGCGCGCCGCCTCGCGCGCCCGCTGTTCATCCTCCCCCCTCTTCTTTTTCTGCTCCTCGAGGGTGCGGAGGCCGGCGGGCCAGGGAGTTGATCCCTCGACATGAGGGGTCGACGTTTCCTCCTCCATGGTGCGGGCACCCCCAGACGCTCTGTCACCATCAGACGTGTCGCTGATGGTGATGGGTTCCCCCTCGACCCCCAATAAAGGAGGCTCGGGGGCTCCCTCTGACGTTTGCGTCTGGGGCGCCTCACCAACAGTCGACGGTGACGGAGTAGGAACGGGACGAGCCGGAGCCCTCTCGACGTCGGCTGGAGGTTGAGAGTCGGAGGAGCCTACAAAGCGAAGGGTAAGGGCCAGACGATACAGTAACCGACACAAGGACGTCACAAGGCCCAGAAGTAAACTACGAACCCGGTTCCTTGGAGGCGGCTCCCGTTTTGAGCCTCTTTGCCATAGATGGCTGGGCCTGCTCGAGGGTCCGCTTCAGCCTGAGAAAAGATCGGTATATGAGAAAAGATCGGCAGAAGAACAGGAAGACAGAGGCCACAACATTGAAAGGGCTTACCCCACAGGAAGAATAGCTCGCCTCCCGCCGTCCCGACCGGTGGGCCTCGAGCCTCCCCGCGTCAGGGCTCCAGGCCCCTCGAGGGCAGGCGCTAGCCTAGGCGCATCCGTTCCCGCTTGGCGGGCGCCGGGACTGGCACTCCTGCGGCCGGCCTCTCCTTTCTCGGAGGCCGCGGCACGACCGCGGGTCAGTGGCCCCGTCGCCTGGGGCCTAGCATGATCGCTCTCCCTGGGCGCCGGGGGAGGGCGCGGCGCAACTTGACTAACCTTGGGCGCGGGAGGGGTATCGGCGCGAGGACGGAGGGATCCGCCTGGGCCCCCCGTCGAAGCTTCCGCCCGAGGAGCGTCGACATCGCCTTGAGATGGACCCCCGAGGATCCGGTCAAGACGAGACGCCATCCCCTCGGAGTCCTCACTATCCTCATCGTCGTCGTCGTCCTTCTCGCTGGGGGATTCTTCCTCAGGCTCTCCCCTCTGCCTGGATTTGGACCGGCGCGCTTCTAAGGCTTGACGGTCAAGGTTTTTCTTCTTCTCCCCCTTCTTCTTAGAGTCCTTGACGGACTTCAATTTCTCGGCGGAACGGCGCCGCGCGTCGCGGTCGACTTCATCCTCCCTCACCGGGGGCCTCGAGGATCGAACGTCGATCCGCCCCTGCCGCAGTAAAAGTAGAATCAGGAAAAAGGGGTGGAAAAAGAACCCAGAGTCAAGGTTACCAAGAGGAAGAAAACATACCAGATCGACCGAGCCTTCATCAGGCCTCATAGGGAAGCCGTTGACGTGCAGCGACTTGAAATCGCCGGCGATGGCCGCCCTGACCCGGGCGGCGACCTCATCGTCCGCCAAAGCCATGTTGGACATCCGGCAAGCCTCGAGATCCCGGGACGAGACGCCCGGCCCCATTTCGTCCATCCTCAGCGGCCGAGACATCAGGGGAAGGACTCTCCGACGATGGACGGCCGAGAGGACAAGAGCGGCGGACAGGCCCTCCAGGCGCAGCTTCTTCATAGCGTCGAGGAGGGGGTCGAGCCGCGACTGGTGCTCCTGGACGACGCCGTACGTCCAGTTGTCTGGGCGCTCCGAGATCAGACGGCCCGTGTAGGCGGGGAAGAGACTGTCATCGTTTCTCAGATAGAACCACTGGGAGTCCCACCCAGCATGGTTCGACGACAGCCCCACCGGGATGTACTCACGCGGCCTCTCCGTCTTCTTCGTCTTCAACACCAGGTTGAGGCACCCGGCCCGCACGGGTTTCCTCACGCCGGTGGTTCCGGTGGGGGCGTTGAAAAGTTCGCCCCTGTAGAGGTGGAGCCATAGATCCCAATGGGGCATCATCCCCAGATAGCCCTCACACACCGCGGCGAAGACCGCCGCGACGGTGATGGCGTTCGGGGAAAAATGCTGGAGCTCCACCCCATAGTGGAAGCAGAGGGCCCGCATAAAGCGACTCGGGGGAGCGCCCAGGCCATGGCGGTGGAATTTGGCGAATGACACCACATAGCCCTCGGGTGGCTGGGGCTCCCTGTGACTCGCCGGCGGCGCGATCCATTCCGGCGAAGACTGCGAGGTGCGGCGGCGCAAGAGCCCTTCATTCTCGAGCTCTAGCAGACGGCGGTCCGACATCAACGACGGACGCCAGTCGTCGGCGGCAACAAGCCTCACAGGCATCTTGGTTGGAAGGATGGTGGATTCGCTACCGCTCGAGGGGATGCACGCGCGCATGAAGAAAGCAAGAGAGCAAAGGCAGCAAGAAGATGAAGGCGAGAAGACGGAAGAGGAGAGAAAGAATGGAGCAACGCCACGGCGTATTTATAGATAGCGGCCAACCAACGGATGGATCTGATAAATGAGGTAACTCCCCCCATAAATGCGCCGTCTAACGGTCCTTTCTCTCCTCACAGGCCGGACGCTCCGAATTCCCCGCCGATACAGTGTCGCAACGTCACTTACCTCAAAAGGTGCGCCCAACGGGCAGAAAGACGAACCGGCACAGCAGCTTCCTTGCTTCGTAAGCCAAGGTACGTGCCCTCAACAGTCTCGAGAGGTCGATGGCTGGCCCGTCGAAAGGGTTCGACAGCCGATCTCGAGCACCAAGAGTCAGGGATCCCCAGCGAGCGGTCGAAAATCGAGGCCCGCCTCGAAGACTCGCTGGCGATGTCCAAGGTAGGGTCGAGACAGTCGAGAGGAATCCCCCCGGCGGGAGGCATCGAGCCGCTGGACTCTATCGAATGAGACCGGTACCCCCGACCACGTCGACCCTGCTTTATGAGGACGCCTCCGGGCTACAGCTGACCCCCTCGAAAGGGGCACAGGTTCTCACTTGGACTACCCGATAGGAACTCAATCTGGGGTGGAAGACGCTCGCTCTATCGAGAGTACGTCGAAACCTCCTCGCAAGGCAAAGCCGATCAGAACCTTCCACCACTGGTGTCGACAATGTCTATGCAAATTAGGCAAAAATAACCCTCGAAGGAGTTAAATACTCCCTCGAGGGCTCGGGGGCTACCCCCGCGGGGTCGCTCGCGCGCCCCCACGGAACCTCGACTGTAAAAATAAAAGTCTCCACCCGAGCGCCAGCGCTCAAATGGAAACTCGGGGGCTACTGTCGAGGGTATCAACAAGGGGTACCCTCACCGATGCGTATAACGAGACCATCCGTACATAAAACTAGTTCCTCGATTCGACGCTCTGTCTGCACGTACGCGCGGCCATCGACGGCCGTAGCCTCGAAGATGGAAATAGCGTCGAGCGAATCAATCGGGCGTCGAGCTCTGGTTACCGTCGAATACGGAACAGGCTCATGCGAATCGGGAGGCGTCGAGCGCAAGGACGCCGCCGCCGCCTGACGCGCGCACGCGAGCCGGGGCATTAAATGCGCCTGGTGCTCCCCCACCTAACACATGGGTCACGGGAGGCGTGATAGGGAACAGGCATCCGTCCCATCGATCTTTTTGCAGCCTTCCCCACCAAACGGCGCAGGGCGTGTCAGGACGTGGGAAACAGAGAGGGCGCGTCTAATCAAGACCCCCTCGAGGTAGCCAAGGTCAGCGCTTCAACATCAGGACGCCGTACGACATCCGACCCTCGACCAGACAAGGATCCTTCCAGGGGACGAGTCGGGTGTCGACTGACTACATCCCAACCACTCCGCCGGATTTGCCGCCAAAACGTACAAGCATACATCCGTCGAACCAATCCAAGACGGCGCGCAGAGCAGAATGCAGGGGCACGCGTAATCATCACCAGGCTATTAGGACGGGACGGCTCGAGGCCATGCCGGTACAGAAGCCTCGAGTAGGTCAGCGCACCATACTGCTATCGACTCCTATTCTGACGCCTATACGTGTACCCTGGATCTCTCCTTGGAACTATAAAAGGAGGGACTCAGGAATAGAAGAGGACACCACGCTCACACGTAGTAGAGCTCCACACTTCATACCGCACTTGTATTCACCCCTGTACAAGCACTTAGGTGCAAGATAATACAAACTCTCTCCCCCCCGCTGGACGTAGGGCCTTCTCTTGCTCGAACCAGGATAAATCTTTGTGTCTTCTTGCATCACCATCTGGGAAAGGGAGCACGCATACAAATTTACTCGTTGGTGTGACCCCCCGAGGGGAAAACACCGACAATTGGCACACTATACAGGCGGTTGGTAACATATTTCTACAGGCGTTTTTCGGATCCGCCTGCGCTGGAGGTCAGTAGAAATCGTCAATTTCCACAGGCGGTCGCTTGAGAGCCGCCAGTAGAAATATTTTACATAGGTGGCTCTCTTATGGAACCGCCTGTGTAAATGTTCATTTACACAGGCGGTTCCCTAAGAGAGCCGCATGTGTAAACCTATTAAAATATGTATTATTTATTTATTTTTTAATTAATTTATTTATTTATTTATTACTTTATTGTTATTATTTAAATATATTGATATTGGTTGGTCTTCTAACATAGCAACATGTAATTTAAATACTTCATCTCATACATACATTTGTATACATCAAAGTTTGGTGCTCAAAGACATAAAGTTAATTACAAGAGTATATCCATCATCACACATCATATATATATACATCAAAGTTTGTTTCTGTCCTCTAATAACCCTCTTTAGTAAGTTTGAGCTTACTAATCTCTGTTAGCACTCGGAACTGTGGCCTGGATAATTGACTTTCATCATCATGATATTTGCCTTCACGTGGAATGACATGCTTCATGATGAACGAGCAGATGTCCTCAACTATGTTTTCTAAAGCACGTTCGTCCATGCGCTCCGCCGTCCCTTGCTTATATACCTGCAAAGAAAGTTTATAAACATTATATATTTTATGACTTCCAACTTTAATAGACTATTACTTATATTACCTTGTCAGGGTTCCTTGCATATCGTCCGTTTTCTCTCATGTTCTCGCACACGTAGTAGCCACAGAGGACAGATAACGGTGGTTGCTTCATGCACTGTATAACAGGAGAGTGGCTATTTAATTATAGTTGCAACTGTGGTCGTATGTGTATGATTTGTATTCATAATAGTAAACTTTTATACGTACCGGCCAGTTATGTATAACCTCCAATGGTTGCCCTGGTCTCTTAGACTCGCACTTTCCATGATTTATCTTATAGAACCTGTATGCCCTATGATCTCAAATAGAATCACCATGTTATTGTCAAATTCTCACTATGCTTAAGTATGCATGCATAGCTTGACTTACAGCTCTAGCAGTTTGATGAATGGAGCATAGCTTTCTTTTGGGTAATCTGCGGAGTCTAGTACCAACACCCTTCCCTCCTTGGGATAAATGATGAAGCATATCCAGTGCCTCCTGCTCGAATTAAATCCATGATGCATTTATGCATTGGAATAATTTAGATAGATATTTGTAAACTCACACTTACCCAAAGTGGTACGGGGCCACCACCTCTTTCCTGTCTTGAAACTTTATTAGTGAATGTCCAATGTAAAAGGCATATTTGGCTTCAAAATCAAGTTTCAACTTTCGGAGTTTCTCATCCCGTTCTACACCTTCCAAACCCTGTACCTCTGTGCTGTCATTCCCGATCCAGAATGTGTGCCGATCTTCGGCTATATCTATTGGGCAGAGATAGGTATTCCTTTCTTCGGCACAATAATTTAGGTCCGAACCAAAATACATATCTTGTTGATCATATAACATTCTGCAAGACAGAAGCATGTCAGATATTGAAATTTGATGCAACTACAATGTGTGTAACTATGTAACACTTATAATGCAAATGGCGTTACGATCTGTACATCTAGCATCTCGTGGTTCATCAGTGCCCACATGTCATCAAATGTAAGCATGCATTTGTTAGTACTCTGGCTGAGAAATGCTATTTGTGGTATGCGCATGCTTATGGTGTCGATGCCAGTAGTAGAGGCTCTCATGTACCAGTCATGAAACCTTTTTATACCACTTGGTTTCTTCATAAGTTTGGTCCGACTGAGTAGAGGCTTTCCCCACACATACTTTTTGGGGATAGTCTTGTAGTCTTCTGCAGTTGGCATGTTGAAATTTATAGGAGTTATGACCTTAGGCGCCGGCACCTCTGACTTTGCTAGCTCAGAAATCTCATGCTCTTGTATTGTGCGTTTCGAAGCAATGCCTGACAAAAATCTCACTTGCCCAGCTGATTTTTTCTTTGGCTCGAATGGTGAAATCAACTTAGGTATCAGAAATACTTTCTTCTTTAGCACCTTTGGTGGCTCACTTACTGGTTCTGGATCTTTGAGTTGTGGGGAAGGGGTGGAATTGAATGGTGGTGCAGATTGTGTTGACTGTGGGGTAGAAAGATCATGGAGAGGAGATGGTTGATGGACAGGGAAAACATGGAGAGGTGATTCTGGTGGGTCAGGAAGAGACTGGGGAGGTGAAGGCGGTGGGTTAGGAAGAGGATCGACATGAGCTGATGACTCTTGGGTTAGTGGCATCTCTTGAGAGGGTGGTGGTGGCTCCCTTAGTTGCACGTCCCTCCGAGGCCATAGGATGAAATTGTTTATCGCCTGTCCCAGTTTCACAATGTCCTCGGGACCAGGGATGTCTAGAATCTCGTCCTCATATCCTTGGACCACGGTTGATACCTCTACTCTACAGTAGTCTTTAGGGATGTCAGCACCATGGTATTTAGGTCCTCCTGGGATCCCTTTGCCCGTGGCTACTTCCCTTGTACGATGATTGTTAATCCCATATCTTATGACAAGGGAGCAAGGTGTAGAACTAACAATGTCGTCAACTGGATAGTGATCCTTATTTGCCGTAGATGCGACACTGCTTGGAATGATTGTTTCACTTGATGCCACCAATGGTTGCGACACCACTGGGACTAGCTGCATTTGGGGAGCTTGAGTGCTCATTTGGGTAGCTGCATTTGACATGGTACTCGCTAGTTTCTGCATCAACTCAGGAGGAGGATTTTCTAGCAACTTCCCCATCATCTCTTGGAAGTCTTAGCCTCTTCCTGAAAATAATTTGCCATTTGTTCCTTGTACCGATCACGTTTCTTATACTCATTTGCCCATTGAGGGCCGAATCCATCCTTCTTTGGATGAGATGCCTCAAACATGGCCAGGATGCTCGGGGTTACCGATGCCAACACTAAGGATGTCCCTCTCCCTTCGTGGCGTAAACTTGCCTTCCTGCTGCATGCCTGCCACAGCAAAGACGCTCTTCATTGCTTCATCAAGCATTGGGTCTTCAAAGGACACACCCGTCTCGGTTTCCTTTGGTTTCCGAGCACGGATCCAATTCGCGGACCTTTCACCGATCTTCTCGGACAACACTGGTGTTGACACTTGCTAACACCACTCGAATACTAGGTTGTCATCCCCAGCATGGCACTAGAGTGTACTATGGTATTTATACGCACACAGATAATCCGCAAGCGCACGGATACCGTTGAAGCTTTTTACCCGGTTAAAGGTTTTATCGTATCCACAGGGAAACGGGAGAACTGATCTACGCTCTAACTTAACCAAGATAAGTAAATAGGTGTAAATAGGAAAGATGGTAGAATCGAATAAGACAATATTAAAGGTAAGATAACAGTGAGTGATAATATGGGAATAGAGAGTAGAGCAATTCTAGTATATGGGCGATGGTAGCAGAATGGAGAGGATAACTATGGTTTCTCTACTTCAAAGGGGTATGTCTATGTCTGGGACGAACCACGTGATAAGAGTACACCACAAAGGATGCTTATCCATAGGCCAATAAACCCTACCCGTCCTGCTAACGAGAGGTGGACTACAGAGGACCAACGTAACTGTCAATTACGCGGCCTACCACACGATCCAGCTAGACAGGGGATATCCACAAGTAATCTAGGTCTAAGCACCACGCTTACACCTATACTACAACTCTAAGCTATAGGGTCCTATAGATTTGAAGTACTCAAAAGAGTTGTGAACCAGAACATACATGATTAGTAATTGCATAACGAATTAGAAGTAGATTACCAGAGTTATCCCATGAGCAAGCTTGATTAGAGCTTGATCATGACGAAGTACAACCTGAGGAAGAACCAACAGGCCGGCCTCTCCTCTAATCCTCCTTCGCTCTCCATCTCGCTACTATCTAGATCTACTCTAGTTTAGAGAAGAGAGGAGAGCTTTCATCTCTAAACCCTAGCTTTTGCTCTATCTAGGAATACTGAATAATGATCAAGGGGTGCCTCCTCCAGGGGCCAGGGGGTCTGGTTTTATAGTCCCCTCAAGTGAACCTACGCCGTTGGATCAAACCGACATTGATTGAACGGTTATCCTTGATCCTTTAGGTCGGTGGAACATCATCCCGAAAGAGAGTCCTGATCCAACTCTGTAGCTAGGCGGGCGCCCAAGGGGGGAGGGCGGGCGCCCTGCCCCCGAGCCCGCTCGGCCTCCCGTTCGTTCCCGTGGCTTCTGGAGTCTTCTAGATGATAGAAAATTGCGCGGCACGTTAATATCTCTATGTAAACCCGACGTGTGGGCCTTTCTTCCGTATTTCCTGATAACCCCCTGCAGAAATAGACAAACACCAAAACTCATGGAATTCTGTCAGATAAAACCCTAAGTTTAGATGTTGGTTGTATTTGGATCCTTTTCTTTGTTTATTTGCTGATTATATTTGGTACTTAAGGACCGTCAACAACTCCCCCAAGCTTACCTCTTGCTCGTCCCTGAGCAACGATGGACTCAAGTGTTTCTGCAGTGGTTTTATGCCTTAAAGGTACTCATGCGTTCAAACAAGATCTCATCTCTAGGTTAAGGTAAACTGTTAAGATTTAAACTCACTCATATTACCTTTCACCATGGGGCTTGCAACCGTCACTTGTGTCTTGAGCAGTTAAAAGATAGAACGGTCAAGTCAAGCACCATATCTCTTGTTCTTTGATCAACTATAACTCTGAAGTTTTTTTTGCAGATTTTCAAATAAAACTCAGAGATTCCTTGTATGACTCTCTCAATTCTCTCTTTTGTGGTATTTCTGGATCCTTACCAAGGCAGTGATAATATAGGCCTTCTCTAAAAGTATGTAGTATTTGTGGTATGTGGCATAGTGATATTGCCTTCTCTCTCACCCTACTCTAATAAGGTTTGATATCTAGAGCTCATAGGTGGGAGACAGCTAATATATACTTACAAGACATTTATTGCATAGTCAAACCATGGATCCAGAGAAACAAGTCAATAATTCAAATCAAGATGTGCATGTGTGGCGAATGAATGGTGTATGGTGATAATGGTGATAATGATGAAAATAATGGTGAAAGTCTAATTCTACGTTTGCTCTTTTGAGGGGATACATACCTTTCTTGCACTTTGAAGGTTTTTGAGAGGAATGAGATGCTCTATATTTTCTTTTTCTTTTCTCTCAGGTGGGTATCTTGTACCCCTAATTCTACTATCGGACACTTGTCCATTTTTACCTCTCGTCTGACTTTTTCTTTTCTTTCGAGGTTCCGGGCACTTGCCCCTTTTTATTTCCTCGTATTCACTTTTTTTTTCAGAGCACTCACCCTCCTAGAATAATGTAGCAAGTGGTAGTAACCAAAATATCTCGAGCATTTATTACACGGAGAATAACAGGGATAGGATAATGTTTTTGGCTATTCTCTCCTGGATAGGAGTAGAATAATTTTAGGTGAATCTGGAGATGGAAAGGAGTGGATGTATGTGGATGCGTACTTCTGGAGTAGAAGCAGCATGTATAAGTGAACGTGCAAGTGAATCTTGATTTTATCCGCATGACAAGCTCCTAAGGGCCTACACAGCTTGACCACACTCAATGCTCATAAGCAGTAAAAAGTAAATGTATGGTTCATAGTCTAATAAGCATGTATATACGGCTGTGGTAGGATTTTAAACTCTCATCATACAGGAACTCATCATGCAACATTTTAAAGATTTTCAAAGATAAAATTCTCCAGAATTCTAGCATCTCTAGGAACAGATAAACAGCAACTCAACCTTCCCATATCATATCCGTTAACGACTTAGACTTTAGATCAAGTACTCTTCCCACAAGTTCAGGTTTAGAGCAAATCTTAATTCATAACAGTCATGCCTAAACTTGAGAGAGATTTCAATTTTGAGAACTAGTCATGGCAGAGCAACTATTCATCATTCCTATGTGAGAGCTTATCATGAGGGTTCATAGCAAACTTTATTTATTTATTTATTTAGCAAACTAAGCATAGATATATATATATATATATAAGTAAGCATAAAATCTTTATTTGGGTTTTTATGATTATGCATCTTTTTATTATTTGAGTAAAGTATAAATGCGAGTAGAAACACTTAGCTGGATAAATGGGGTGCTCTCCCCCAAACTGGATTTTGACGTAATTTCTTCTAATGTAGCTAGCAGGTGATGGAGGTGTATTTGAATGTCGGCAGCACCCTCACAGCGATTAGGATGTCCTCCGTCTGCTAGTCTTCTTTGATCCTTGAATTCTGTGGAGCTCAAATAGACAACAAAGCTTTGTGGAACTAGTTAAGTGTTAGTATAAATATCTAGCATTTATCATATTGAGCCTCCTTAATAAATGTTACTCTCTTTGGTAGGATCATAAATTTATTTTTATATTTTCATTTTTATAGGACAGGAATATATTTATTTTATTTTTACACCACCACAGTGAATGTACTTATGGGTTTTATGCCACGAGCATACTCATATGGGGGCTTAGTATTTTTTAACATTTTTATTTTCTTTTCAAGATAGCAGGATTAACTAATAATCTATTTAAGGATAGTAAATAATTAAAGGGAAAAGGGAATGCAGAAAGGATAAATATGGATAACTACCGATTTTACCTTTCGGCGAGGATTCAATGTTTTAAGTCTTCTGAACAAGACTTCTCACCGTGTTCATTGTTCAGGTGCGTCATTTGATCACTACACCACAACCTTCAAACAACGATGGACAATCTGTTGCTGAAAGGGCTTCTACCAACTTTTGTAGGGCTCGAAGGTCATCACTAGGCTGCACATCAGGACTGTCATCTTCAAAATCCCCTCCATCATCTAGACCACCAGCTAGGTCCCTAAGCAATTCAGATATTTCATCATCTTCAACCTCTTCAATAGGGACAACACCATCACTATTCCCAGGATTCACATCAGATGAACTAGCTTCTCCATGGAAGTTCCATGTTGTGTACCCCTTTAAAAACCCATCACATATCAAGTGTTCACGTATATCACATGCCTCTCTCCAAAATGAGTTAGCACACTTTTTGCAAGGGCATAATATCTTGTTTCCTATCGTTGAATTTTTAAATGCATAAGCTATAAAACCATTGACACCTTGTATATATGCCTTTGTGTGCCTACATGGGATTCATTATGTTAAATTCTATGTCAACTAATTAAATCTAAGCAGTTAAGAAATAGTTCTTGTGTGTACCTAGGCTCATTCTCAATCCATGTTTTATCCATAGACCTTTGTGGGGGGAGCAAGAGGCTTTCTTTATATATATATTTCCACACTAAAACATCACACATCAATACAAAACCACAAGACAGATGTAGCTTAGAACAAGGCAATCAGGCAGTCATGAACGAGAACTAGATAAATAAAACCTTACCGTTTCACAGAAGCTCCCACAACCAACAACTTCGCAGCAATGAAGGCCAGCTGCTATGATTGTTCAAGAAAATTAGAAATCCTTGCAAGATATTCACCACCTCCTTTACTCAAAAAAAAGTAAGGCAAAATAAAATGCCAATTTATAGCAATATTCAAAGTGTAGGACACAAGTAAATGATCAGAGAAGTCATGCTGATGTTTACCTCTTCAATAATCCCTTCAATATATGTTGCTGATGCACAAACAGGATAACCCTACAAGGTACGTTATTAGTTATTAGTACGTAACAAAATAATAATAATTCTTCTGTACAGACTACTAACTTGAGCATATATTCATTAAGATTAAACAAGCTGCTTCAACAAAGAACAATCAACAATAGAACTTAATAAGATTAAAGGGATTATTAACCATTCTTGACTGTTAGCCTAAGTTGGACTTCATAATCAAAATCAAATCCCAAAATCCCTCTCATCCCTCTCTTGAGCATATATTCTTGACTGTTAGCCTAAGTTGGACCCCATCTCCCTCTCTTCGTCCTCGTCCTTCTAATCATCTCCACTCCAATCCCA
This sequence comes from Sorghum bicolor, assembly GCF_000003195.3. NCBI lineage: Eukaryota > Viridiplantae > Streptophyta > Magnoliopsida > Poales > Poaceae > Sorghum > Sorghum bicolor. Next base: position 30,222,161 of record NC_012875.2, read on the forward strand.
CGCGCTTCGGCGCTCCGCGTCCCGCTCCGCCAGGCAGCCACCCTCGTCTCCCTCTCCCATTCGCTCCTCTCCCGTGTCGCCGCCACACATGCCGCCCGTGGGGACGCCGCAGCGGCCGCACGCGCCCGGCGAATCGCTTCCCTGCTGTCGTCTCGTGGCGCGTGGGGGCTCGGCTGGGATGCGGCCTCTCTGCGCGGCCTCTCCTACGCGGCCGCGGCCTCTCGTCTCATCGCCGCTGCCGCGGAGGCCTCGCCCCTACGTATGTTCCGCCGCTGACGCTGTGCAGTGAGAGCTAAGGACTTACAGGGTTGACGCAGAGGAGTAGACGCAGGGATGGGCGTTGGGGGCGCAGTGGATGGGGCGTCTCCCGCGGTGGAGCGCAGCCTCTCCTGCGCGGCCTCTCCCGCGGTGGAGCGCAGCCTCTCCGGCCAAACGAGCAGGGGCGGCGTGGTGGATGGGGCGTCGGTAGGGGCGTTGAGGGCGCGGTGGATGCGGGCGGCGGTGGGGGCGCGTTGGCGCGGTTGAGACCGTCAAGCGTCGGTGGATCGATGCGGACCGCAGCAGACGCAGGGGCGGTGGGTGGATGGGTGGGCGAGAGGGTTTGCATTAGGGTTTAGGTCATTATGGGCCAAAATTTTCGCGGGACGGGCCGAAAACTTTGCACCACTGGATATTTTATTTCGCGACGGACGGTCCGATTCAGTTGATGACATATAGCGACAGACGATCCAACGTAAATTTAGAATAATTATAGCAACAGACCGTCCATTGAAGTATTGAAATTTAGCAACGGATGCTCTGTGGGGATCCTTTAGCAACAGACCGTTCAATGCTAATATTTATCTTTAGCAACACACTTCTGATGCTATTTAAGTGTTGTGGTGTAGTGGATTCAGGTGTGGACCTTGACGTCTGCACCTCTTAATACGGTGTCACCCATGTTCTTCGTTTGCCCAGTAGTTCGAAGTGCGGTGTTGGCAGTATCTTGCTCAGTGTGTTTGTGCTCGTAGTGTACCTACTCATAGAGACAAGGCAGAGATCAAGTGTATGGGCCCTGTTGGTGGAAAACACCAACAGAACCAAAAGTGTATTTGTTCTTCTCTAACCTTAAGCATGGTGAGCAAGACAAAGTTGATGAATGATAAGTTCATGAGTGTAGCATTTAAAACATTTGTCGGATCAGATCGCTCAACCTAATGGAAAGATAATCTATCTATATATATGCCTTTTTCTTTATATCTTCCCAAAGATTAAATGTGCAACATTTTAGCTCATATGGTTAGGAGTGTGGGATCATGGAGGTAGTACTAGGAACAAAGATTAAAGGACTAAACATGCTGAATCAGTTGGGTTGGTTAATTTGGAGTTATAAATCATACATGTTTGTCTGTTTTATTCATATGAACGTCAGAACCAAGGAAAAGCTTATAAAAGTGATAGTCAAGTACCTTAAGTGTTGCCTTAATTTAAGAGTGATGGTACAGTCTCACCTTGTGGAAGCTTCCCATTCGTAGTGGTTGTGTATCTTGTTTATGTACTTTGTCTCCTTCCATGGATCATCTTTGTATGATGAATGAGCTATGTCCTTCTTGTGCAAATTGTTAAACTTCATGTGTCACTCTCTTCATCTCCGATGTGAGTTTATCTCAGGACTTCCCAGGTTGATATTGAAAGTTTTCCTGTAGGGGTTAGTCCGATAAAATATACCAATATCTACTCAAGCAGTTTTTAGTTCAGTAACCAAACTAGACTCCATGTCTAATCAGATTAAGGAAGGCTATTTAACCTAAGCACCATGCTCAATTTAAATGCCAATGGAAGTATGTCGAGTACTTCCAAACCAACACTTGCAAGAAAATAGACAAAGGTAGCATGACAGCATTTATAGAGATCTACTCAAGTGGAGATAGAGTAGTGTGATTAGTATTTAACAAATTGAGCATGTCTCAAAGGTAGGGACAACCAACATAGCAACATGGCAAAGGATGTTAAGTACTCCCCCAAGCTTGAATTTTGCAAAATTCAAGTTTGGATGAATTTAATTCAATGTTGTATGATGATTGGTTGGACATACCTTGTGCTTGTCATTCATCCGATCTTCTTGCTCCAATTCTGGAAAGGTTAGTGACAAGAATACCCAAAGGAATATTTTTACAATTATCCTTATATGCTCAATACACAAGGTAATGTTGCAAATAATTAAAAGCTCATGTTATGATCTGATCAGTGCTTCTTTTAGGACACTAAGCTTGTCCTTGGGAAACCATCAATTTATGTCGGCGAAGTGGTTTCCCTTCCAATGCTGACCTATATCAAGATCAACTCAACGAGATCTACAATATTTATTATAGACATATGCATCGACAACCGCCCTTTTAAAGTTTTTATAAATAGAAAGGAAGAGGGGGTTGGAGATCTCAAATGTGGTGATGTTGGAGAGACCAATAGATTGGGAAGATGTTGCATTTGAGCATGGAGTAAATGAAGTGGCTATGAAATAAATTCCATACTCATTAATGTCATCTTCGTCTCTAATCTGAATGTCCAGAGTTTCTCCTAGATTGGTCTCATTTATGTCCTCTTCTATAGTTGGATGAATCCCATTTTCAAAGGGAGTCAAGAACTAACCATTTGAAATTGAGCCAAAGTCAGAATCCATTAAGGCTTCTTCCTTATCCATCCATTCTACACATTCTAGCCATTTGGAACTTGTGATCAGGAAAGGGGAGCTGATAGAATCTTCTATATAGCTTAGCTCTCCTTCTATGGCATTACTTGACATGCCATCCTTATGGTCTTCATGACTCCTATGGTTTGGTCGTCTTGGTGAATTGCTAGGATCATCATGAGACTTAAAAGTAGAGGGATAAGAGGGGTCTCTAAGGTCAAGGATGGATTTAGAACTTGTGAACATGGAAGGGGAGCAGATAGAGTCTTCTATATGGTTTAGCTCTCCTTCACTTGATATTTCATCCTCCACTTCTTCATAATAGGAACCCGGACATTCTCTAAGAGAAATATTATTGCAAGGATTTGAATTATCCTTGCTTGAAGGTCTCTTATGGAACCAGAAGTCTAAACCATCAGCATTTGAAAGATTTAAGGTCGGAATTCCTTCCTCCCTTGGAGAATTTTGGGATATTGATGGTTTAGGATCGATAGCTAAAGTTTGGGATTGAAGTGGTTGTGATCTGGCTATCGAAACTTCTTCTTCTTGTCTAGGAACTGGTTCTTTCTCTTTTTCAGGGATATAAAAGCTAGGAGACTTTCTGCTCATTAAATCAATCAAATTCCAAGCTTCACTAGCGGATAGGTGGTGGAAATATCCTCCACAGGCCGCATGAAGGGTTCGCTTATTTTCCCTACTAAGGCCCTCAAAAAAGTGAATTAGAAGAACTTCTTCTGGAATAGAAAGCTTTGGGCCAGTGAGAGTAAGGTTAATGAAGCGGTCCCATGATTTGCCAAGAGATTCTTCTTCTAGTTGTCTAAAAGAAATAATCTCACGCCGAAGTTCAGCCACTTTGGAGATTGGAAAATATTTAGAAAGAAAACTACTATATAACTCCTTCCAATCTCCATGAACACTCCTTACTTTGAGTTTGTACCAATGTCTAGCTTTTCCTGTTAAAGAGAACGGAAAGAGCTACCATTTAAGGGTCTCATCGGACATGCCTTCTATGCGAAGGAGGTCATAGACTCGATAAAACTCTCTTAGGTGTGTATATGGGTTTTCCTCACCTTCTCCTGAGAAAGGTTGTTTTTGAACAAATTCTATGTATTCGGGGTCTATCTCAAAACTAGATGCTATGATAGGCTTTGAAGATTTTGGTGGTTCGAGACGTGTGCCCGTAGGTCTATGAAATTCATAGATAGACATGTTTGAATTCATGATAGACCAGAGATCAAGGATTAGATAAGAAGAAAGAATAGCAGAGATAAGGCAAAAGATAAAAGGAAAAGTATATTTTTTTTATTTTTTTATTTTTTTAGAAAATGATTAAGCTAGTTCGTAGTCAACTCAGCAACCGTTTCCCCGGCAACGGCGCCAAAAATGCTTGTTGACACTTGCTAGCACCACTTGAATACTAGGTTGTCATCCCCAGCATGGCACTAGAGTGTACTATGGTATTTATACGCACACAGATAATCCGCAAGCGCACGGATACCGTTGAAGCTTTTTACCCGGTTAAAGGTTTTATCGTATCCACAGGGAAACGGGAGAACTGATCTACGCTCTAACTTAACCTAGATAAGTAAATAGGTGTAAATAGGAAAGATGGTAGAATCGAATAAGACAATATTAAAGGTAAGATAACAATGAGTGATAATATGGGAATAGAGAGTAGAGCAATTCTAGTATATGGGCGATGGTAGCAGAATAGAGAGGATAACTATGGTTTCTCTACTTCAAAGGGGTATGTCTATGTCTGGGACGAACCACATGATAAGAGTACACCACAAAGGATGCTTATCCATAGGCGATAAACCCTACCCGTCCTGCTAACGAGAAGTGGACTACAGAGGACCAACGTAACTTTCACCTACGCGGCCTACCACACGATCCAGCTAGACAGGGGATATCCACAAGTAATCTAGGTCTAAGCACCACGCTTACACCTATACTACAACTCTAAGCTATAGGGTCCTATAGATTAGAAGTACTCAAAAGAGTTGTGAACCAGAACATACATGATTAGTAATTGCATAATGAATTAGAAGTAGATTACCAGAGTCATCCCATGAGCAAGCTTGATTAGAGCTTGATCATGATGAAGTACAACCGGAGGAAGAACCGACAGGCCGGCCTCTCCTCTAATCCTCCTTCGCTCTCCATCTCGCTACTATCTAGATCTACTCTAGTTTAGAGAACAGAGGAGAGCTCGCATATCTAAACCCTAGCTTTTGCTCTGTCTATGAATAATGAATAATGATCAAGGGGTGCCTCCTCCAAGGGCCAGGGGGTCTGGTTTTATAGTCCCCTCAAGTGAACCTGGGCCGTTGGATCAAACCGACATTGATTGAACGGTTATCCTTGATCCTTTAGGTCGGTGGAACATCATCCCGAAAGAGAGTCCTGATCCAACTCTGTAGCTGGGCGGGCGCCCTACCCCCGAGCCCGCTCGGCCTCCCGTTCGTTCCCGTGGCTTCTAGAGTCTTCTAGATGATAGAAAATTGCGCGGCACGTTAATATCTCTATGTAAACCCGACGTGTGGGCCTTTCTTCTGTATTTCCTGATAACCCCCTGCAGAAATAGACAAACACCAAAACTCATGGAATTCTGTCAGATAAAACCCTAAGTTTAGATGTTGGTTGTATTTGGATCTTTTTCTTTGTTTATTTGCTGATTATATTTGGTACTTAAGGACCGTCAACAACTGGCAACCCTACTGCCTTCTTCGCAGCCTCTTCTTGCATCCATTTAGGAACTTGGTGCCGGTAACCACCTGTGCCTAGATGGTGGTGGTACTTGTTCCTCTTTGCGAGGTGGGAGTTGGCTTCGCTCCGAGCTAAGAAGTTAGGGTCATTCCTCTGCTCTAGAAAAACAGCCCACTGCCCTTTAGTAATATTGTATTTAGATGTCGGATCCATCCCTGTCTTTGCATACTTGACATTCATCTCCGACCTCCAATTTTGGAAACTAACCGCACATTGCTTCATTGTATATGCCTTCACTAAATCTTCTGGCACATTCCTAGGAAACTAGAACCTGGTCTTAATCTTATCCCAAATTTTGATCTTGTGATTATTCGACACACCGGCCCAGTTCTTAACTGTGATATCAAGAAAGTCCCTCACACAGAAACCAATTGCGTTCCTGTATTTGGGTAGGGCCTCCTCTGGAGCTAGGGGCTGTCCGGTAGGGCTCACATCTATGATGGCATATGTGTCATCTGGAAATTGGTTCAACCCTCTCTTGCCTCGTTTCAAACCTTGTCGCTTCAGTTTTCCTAGACTGACATGGCCTCTCAGGGCTCGTCGTTGCTGTCGTCGGTTCCGGTGCGTCTTTGTGTGCCACTTCCTCCTGAGACATCATCTCTCTAAACTGAGACATTGCCTCCTGAGTATAGACATGTTAATCATGGGCGTGTTTATATGTAGGAACTATGAATAGAAATCATTTAATTACATGAAATCGTGAATGTCTCTAATTTACCTCATCGGCTTCTGGATTGTAATCGGGGTCACGTGCCAATTCACGACGAGTCTTCCTCACTTCTAGAGGCTCCATGTCGTCGCTAGCTTCTTGTTCATAGGATGAACCTGATGCTTCGCCCGTTTCTACTTGTTTCGTGACCTCACGAGCTTGTTCCATAGGGTCAGTTGACCCTTCTACTTGCTCCGTGGGTTGGGACTACAGTGCTTCGTCCTTGTGCGGAGAACTCATCGCAGAAATCTATGTAATTTATGCATAAAATTAAATGATTTACATACACTAATATATACACTAATATATCATACACTAATATATACATAATATATCATACACTAATATATTAAATGATTTACATATACACTACTACCTATATAAACAGATTAAATTTACATACACTAATATATACACTAATATATCATACATTAACATATACACTAATATATCATACACACATATATTAAATGATTTACAAAGAGATTATAACAAAAAGATAAAATTAAATTTACATATACACACTAATACATATGCAACGGGAAATAATAACAAGTATTTATAAAATAACAACTATGAATAAAATCACATGTAAAAGACATAATAATATTCCCTGATTTTATTTTTATTTTTTCTGATTTTTATAATTTTCTGCTGTTTTTTACGGTTTCATTCAATTTTTTCATAAAAAAATTGTTAAATAAAAAAAAATCCCAGCCCAACAGGCCCAGCAGCCGTCACTCCCTCTCCCTTCTCTCCCTCTCTCTGGCAGGTGGGCCCCACCTGTCGGGGTCATCCCCTACCTCCAGCCGCCACCGCCACCGCACCGCCCCTTCCACCACCGCCTGCCCCGCACCAGCCCCATCCTCTTCCACCATCGCCACCGCGGCCATCCCTTCCCCTTCCACCACCACCACCGCGGCCGCCCCCCTTCCCCGTCCGGCCAGCACCACCATCGCGCCCCCACCACCACCGCCGCCACATCGAGGATGCGCAGGGAGAGAGAGAGAGCGCGCGAGCAGGAGAGGCTCTCACCGCGGGGCGGCGTCGGCGTCGAGGGCGGAGGAGACGGTCACCGCCCGACGGCGTCGAGGTCGGCAACAACGACGGCGATGGCGGTGGAAAATTTCGGCAGCGTGTCGGCTTAGTTTGAATGAACAGGGCACCAGACATAGAAAATTTTCGGGCGGAGAAGACCTAGGGTTATATAGGCG